>NC_134406.1:127940669-128540669 GCF_038048845.1 Mixophyes fleayi
TCTCCTCTACGCAGTCCAGGTACATTTTTTGGTGCGATTCAGACCAGTTAAGGGTTGTTAAATTATATTATGGTGACCACTCCTCTACGCCGTCCAGATACATTTTTTGGTGCATTACAGACCCGTGGAGGGTTTTTAAATTATATTGTGGTGACCACTCCTCTACGCAGTCCAGGTACATTTTTTGGTGCGATTCAGACCAGTTCAGGGTTTTTAAATTATATTGTGGTGACCACTCCTCTACGCAGTCCAGGTACATTTTTTGCTGCAATACAGACCCGTGGAGGGTTTTTATATTTTATTGTGGTGACCACTCCTCTATGCAGTCCAGGTACATTTTTTGGTGCGATTCAGACCAGTTCAAGGTTTTTAAATTATATTGTGGTGACCACTACTCTATGCAGTCCAGGTACAACTTTTGGTGCGATTCAGACCAGTTCAGGGTTTTTAAATTATATTGTGGTGACCACTCCTCTACGCAGTCCAGGTACATTTTTTGGTGCGATTCAGACCAGTTGAGGGTTGTTAAATTATATTGTGGTGACCACTCCTCTACGCAGTCCAGGTACATTTTTTGGTGCGATTCAGACCAGTTGAGGGTTTTTAAATTACATTGTGGTGACCACTCCTCTACGCAGTCCAGGTACATTTTTTGGTGCATTACAGACCCGTGGAGGGTTTTTAAATTATATTGTGGTGACCACTCCTCTACGCAGTCCAGGTACATTTTTTGGTGCGATTCAGACCATTTCAGGGTTTTTAGATTATATTGTGGTGACCATTCCTCTACGCAGTCCAGGTACATTTTTGGGTGCGATTCAGAACAGGTAAGGGTTGTTAAATTATATTGTGATGAACACTCCTCTACGCAGTCCAGATACATTTTTTGGTGCATTACAGACCCGTGGAGGGTTTTTAAATTATATTGAGGTGACCACTCCTCTACGCAGTCCAGGTACATTTTTTTGGTGCGATTCAGACCGGTTGAGGGTTGTTAAATTATATTGTGGTGAGCACTCCTCTACGCAGTCCAGGTACATTTTTTGGTGTGAATCAGACCAGTTCAGGGTTTTTAAATTATATTGTGGTGACCAATCCTCTCCGCAGTCCAGGTACATTTTTTGGTGCGATTCAGACCGGTTGAGGGTTGTTAAATTATATTGTGGTGACCACTCCTCTACGCAGTCCAGGTACATTTTTTGGTGTGAATCAGACCAGTTCAGGGTTTTTAAATTATATTGTGGTGACCATTCCTCTACGCAGTCCAGGTACATTTTTTGGTGCGATTCAAACCAGTTCAGGGTTTTTAAATTATATTGTGGTGACCACTCCTCTACGCAGTCCAGGTACATTTTTTGGTGCGATTCAGACCAGTTGAGGGTTGTTAAATTATATTGTGGTGACCACTCCTCTACGCAGTCCAGGTACATTTTTTGGTGCGATTCAGACCAGTTGAGGGTTTTTAAATTACATTGTGGTGACCACTCCTCTACGCAGTCCAGGTACATTTTTTGGTGCGATTCAGACCAGTTCAGGGTTTTTGAATTATATTGTGGTTACCACTCCTCTACGCAGTCCAGGTACATTTTTGGTGCGATTCAGACCATTTCATGGTTTTTAGATTATATTGTGGTGGCCATTCCTCTACGCAGTCCAGGTACATTTTTTGGTGCGATTCAGACCAGTTCAGAGTTGTTAAATTATATTGTGGTGACCACTCCTCTACGCAGTTCAGGTAAATTTTTTGGTGCGATTCAGACCAGTTTAGGGTTTTTAAATTATATTGTGGTGACCACTCCTCTACGCAGTCCAGGTACATTTTTTGGTGCGATTCAGACCAGTTAAGGGTTGTTAAATTATATTATGGTGACCACTCCTCTACGCCGTCCAGATACATTTTTTGGTGCATTACAGACCCGTGGAGGGTTTTTAAATTATATTGTGGTGACCACTCCTCTACGCAGTCCAGGTACATTTTTTGGTGCGATTCAGACCAGTTCAGGGTTTTTAAATTATATTGTGGTGACCACTCCTCTACGCAGTCCAGGTACATTTTTTGGTGCAATAGAGACCCGTGGAGGGTTTTTATATTTTATTGTGGTGACCACTCCTCTATGCAGTCCAGGTACATTTTTTGGTGCGATTCAGACCAGTTCAAGGTTTTTAAATTATATTGTGGTGACCACTACTCTATGCAGTCCAGGTACAACTTTTGGTGCGATTCAGACCAGTTGAGGGTTGTTAAATTATATTGTGGTGACCACTTCTCTACGCAGTTCAGGTAAATTTTTTGGTGCGATTCAGACCAGTTCAGGGTTTTTAAATTATATTGTGGTGACCACTCCTCTACGCAGTCCAGGTACATTTTTTGGTGCGATTTAGACCAGTTCAGGGTTTTTAAATTATATTGTGGTGACCACTCCTCTACGCAGTCCAGGTACATTTTTTGGTGCGATTCAGACCAGTTCAGGGTTTCTAAATTATATTGTGGTGACCACTCCTCTACGCAGTCCAGGTACATTTTTTGGTGCGATTCAGACCAGTTCAGGGTTTTTAAATTATATTGTGGTGAGCACTCCTCTACGCAGTCCAGGTACATTTTTTGGTGCGATTCAGACCATTTCAGGGTTTTTAGATTATATTGTGGTGACCATTCCTCTACGCAGTCCAGGTACATTTTTTGGTGCGATTCAGACCAGTTCAAGGTTTTTAAATTATATTGTGGTGACCACTACTCTATGCAGTCCAGGTACAACTTTTGGTGCGATTCAGACCAGTTCAGGGTTTTTAAATTATATTGTGGTGACCACTCCTCTACGCAGTCCAGGTACATTTTTTGGTGCGATTCAGACCAGTTGAGGGTTGTTAAATTATATTGTGGTGACCACTCCTCTACGCAGTCCAGGTACATTTTTTGGTGCGATTCAGACCAGTTGAGGGTTTTTAAATTACATTGTGGTGACCACTCCTCTACGCAGTCCAGGTACATTTTTTGGTGCATTACAGACCCGTGGAGGGTTTTTAAATTATATTGTGGTGACCACTCCTCTACGCAGTCCAGGTACATTTTTTGGTGCGATTCAGACCATTTCAGGGTTTTTAGATTATATTGTGGTGACCATTCCTCTACGCAGTCCAGGTACATTTTTGGGTGCGATTCAGAACAGGTAAGGGTTGTTAAATTATATTGTGATGAACACTCCTCTACGCAGTCCAGATACATTTTTTGGTGCATTACAGACCCGTGGAGGGTTTTTAAATTATATTGAGGTGACCACTCCTCTACGCAGTCCAGGTACATTTTTTTGGTGCGATTCAGACCGGTTGAGGGTTGTTAAATTATATTGTGGTGAGCACTCCTCTACGCAGTCCAGGTACATTTTTTGGTGTGAATCAGACCAGTTCAGGGTTGTTAAATTATATTGTGGTGACCACTCCTCTACGCAGTCCAGGTACATTTTTTGGTGTGAATCAGACCAGTTCAGGTTTTTTAAATTATATTGTGGTGACCATTCCTCTACGCAGTCCAGGTACATTTTTTGGTGCGATTCAAACCAGTTCAGGGTTTTTAAATTATATTGTGGTGACCACTCCTCTACGCAGTCCAGGTACATTTTTTGGTGCGATTCAGACCAGTTGAGGGTTTTTAAATTACATTGTGGTGACCACTCCTCTACGCAGTCCAGGTACATTTTTTGGTGCGATTCAGACCAGTTAAGGGTTGTTAAATTATATTATGGTGACCACTCCTCTACGCCGTCCAGATACATTTTTTGGTGCATTACAGACCCGTGGAGGGTTTTTAAATTATATTGTGGTGACCACTCCTCTACGCAGTCCAGGTACATTTTTTGGTGCGATTCAGACCAGTTCAGGGTTTTTAAATTATATTGTGGTGACCACTCCTCTACGCAGTCCAGGTACATTTTTTGCTGCAATACAGACCCGTGGAGGGTTTTTATATTTTATTGTGGTGACCACTCCTCTATGCAGTCCAGGTACATTTTTTGGTGCGATTCAGACCAGTTCAAGGTTTTTAAATTATATTGTGGTGACCACTACTCTATGCAGTCCAGGTACAACTTTTGGTGCGATTCAGACCAGTTCAGGGTTTTTAAATTATATTGTGGTGACCACTCCTCTACGCAGTCCAGGTACATTTTTTGGTGCGATTCAGACCAGTTGAGGGTTGTTAAATTATATTGTGGTGACCACTCCTCTACGCAGTCCAGGTACATTTTTTGGTGCGATTCAGACCAGTTGAGGGTTTTTAAATTACATTGTGGTGACCACTCCTCTACGCAGTCCAGGTACATTTTTTGGTGCATTACAGACCCGTGGAGGGTTTTTAAATTATATTGTGGTGACCACTCCTCTACGCAGTCCAGGTACATTTTTTGGTGCGATTCAGACCATTTCAGGGTTTTTAGATTATATTGTGGTGACCATTCCTCTACGCAGTCCAGGTACATTTTTGGGTGCGATTCAGAACAGGTAAGGGTTGTTAAATTATATTGTGATGAACACTCCTCTACGCAGTCCAGATACATTTTTTGGTGCATTACAGACCCGTGGAGGGTTTTTAAATTATATTGAGGTGACCACTCCTCTACGCAGTCCAGGTACATTTTTTTGGTGCGATTCAGACCGGTTGAGGGTTGTTAAATTATATTGTGGTGAGCACTCCTCTACGCAGTCCAGGTACATTTTTTGGTGTGAATCAGACCAGTTCAGGGTTTTTAAATTATATTGTGGTGACCAATCCTCTCCGCAGTCCAGGTACATTTTTTGGTGCGATTCAGACCGGTTGAGGGTTGTTAAATTATATTGTGGTGACCACTCCTCTACGCAGTCCAGGTACATTTTTTGGTGTGAATCAGACCAGTTCAGGGTTTTTAAATTATATTGTGGTGACCATTCCTCTACGCAGTCCAGGTACATTTTTTGGTGCGATTCAAACCAGTTCAGGGTTTTTAAATTATATTGTGGTGACCACTCCTCTACGCAGTCCAGGTACATTTTTTGGTGCGATTCAGACCAGTTGAGGGTTGTTAAATTATATTGTGGTGACCACTCCTCTACGCAGTCCAGGTACATTTTTTGGTGCGATTCAGACCAGTTGAGGGTTTTTAAATTACATTGTGGTGACCACTCCTCTACGCAGTCCAGGTACATTTTTTGGTGCGATTCAGACCAGTTCAGGGTTTTTGAATTATATTGTGGTTACCACTCCTCTACGCAGTCCAGGTACATTTTTGGTGCGATTCAGACCATTTCATGGTTTTTAGATTATATTGTGGTGGCCATTCCTCTACGCAGTCCAGGTACATTTTTTGGTGCGATTCAGACCAGTTCAGAGTTGTTAAATTATATTGTGGTGACCACTCCTCTACGCAGTTCAGGTAAATTTTTTGGTGCGATTCAGACCAGTTTAGGGTTTTTAAATTATATTGTGGTGACCACTCCTCTACGCAGTCCAGGTACATTTTTTGGTGCGATTCAGACCAGTTAAGGGTTGTTAAATTATATTATGGTGACCACTCCTCTACGCCGTCCAGATACATTTTTTGGTGCATTACAGACCCGTGGAGGGTTTTTAAATTATATTGTGGTGACCACTCCTCTACGCAGTCCAGGTACATTTTTTGGTGCGATTCAGACCAGTTCAGGGTTTTTAAATTATATTGTGGTGACCACTCCTCTACGCAGTCCAGGTACATTTTTTGGTGCAATAGAGACCCGTGGAGGGTTTTTATATTTTATTGTGGTGACCACTCCTCTATGCAGTCCAGGTACATTTTTTGGTGCGATTCAGACCAGTTCAAGGTTTTTAAATTATATTGTGGTGACCACTACTCTATGCAGTCCAGGTACAACTTTTGGTGCGATTCAGACCAGTTGAGGGTTGTTAAATTATATTGTGGTGACCACTTCTCTACGCAGTTCAGGTAAATTTTTTGGTGCGATTCAGACCAGTTCAGGGTTTTTAAATTATATTGTGGTGACCACTCCTCTACGCAGTCCAGGTACATTTTTTGGTGCGATTTAGACCAGTTCAGGGTTTTTAAATTATATTGTGGTGACCACTCCTCTACGCAGTCCAGGTACATTTTTTGGTGCGATTCAGACCAGTTCAGGGTTTCTAAATTATATTGTGGTGACCACTCCTCTACGCAGTCCAGGTACATTTTTTGGTGCGATTCAGACCAGTTCAGGGTTTTTAAATTATATTGTGGTGAGCACTCCTCTACGCAGTCCAGGTACATTTTTTGGTGCGATTCAGACCATTTCAGGGTTTTTAGATTATATTGTGGTGACCATTCCTCTACGCAGTCCAGGTACATTTTTTGGTGCGATTCAGACCAGTTAAGTGTTGTTAAATTATATTGTGGTGACCACTCCTCTACGCAGTCCAGATACATTTTTTGGTGAATTACAGACCCGTGGAGGGTTTTTAAATTATATTGTGGTGACCACTCCTCTACGCAGTCCAGGTACATTTTTTGGTGCGATTCAGACCAGTTCAGGGTTTTTAAATTATATTGTGGTGACCACTCTTCTATGTAGTCCAGGTACATTTTTTGGTGCGATTCAGACAAGTTGAGGGTTGTTAAATTATATTGTGGTGACCACTCCTCTACGCAGTTCAATTAAATTTTTTGGTGCGATTCAGACCAGTTTAGGGTTTTTAAATTATATTGTGGTGAGCACTCCTCTACGCAGTCCAGGTACATTTTTTGGTGCGATTTAGACCAGTTCAGGGTTTTTAAATTATATTGTGGTGACCACTCCTCTACGAAGTCCAGGTACATTTTTTGGTGCGATTCAGACCAGTTCAGGGTTTCTAAATTATATTGTGGTGACCACTCCTCTACGCAGTCCAGGTACATTTTTTGGTGCGATTCAGACCAGTTCAGGGTTTTTAAATTATATTGTGGTGAGCACTCCTCTACGCAGTCCAGGTACATTTTTTGGTGCGATTCAGACCATTTCAGGGTTTTTAGGTTATATTGTGGTGACCATTCCTCTACGCAGTCCAGGTACATTTTTTGGTGCGATTCAGACCAGTTAAGGGTTGTTAAATTATATTGTGGTGACCACTCCTCGACGCAGTCCAGATACATTTTTTGGTGCATTACAGACCCGTGGAGGGTTTTTAAATTATATTGTGGTGACCACTCCTCTACGCAGTCCAGGTACATTTTTACGTGCGATTCAGACCAGTTCAGGGTTTTTAAATTATATTGTGGTGACCACTCCTCTATGTAGTCCAGGTACATTTTTTGGTGCGATTCAGACCAGTTGAGGGTTGTTAAATTATATTGTGGTGACCACTCCTCTACGCAGTTCAGGTAAATTTTTTGGTGCGATTCAGACCAGTTCAGGGTTTTTAAATTATATTGTGGTGACCACTCCTCTACGCAGTCCAGGTACATTTTTTGGTGCGATTTAGACCAGTTCAGGGTTTTTAAATTATATTGTGGTGACCACTCCTCTACGCAGTCCAGGTAAATTTTTTGGTGCGATTCAGACCAGTTCAGGGTTTTTAAATTATATTGTGGTGACCACTCCTCTATGCAGTCCAGGTACATTTTTTGGTGCGATTCAGACCATTTCAGGGTTTTTAGATTATATTGTGGTGACCATTCCTCTACGCAGTCCAGGTACATTTTTTGGTGCGATTCAGACCAGTTAAGGGTTGTTAAATTATATTATGGTGACCACTCCTCTACGCCGTCCAGATACATTTTTTGGTGCATTACAGACCCGTGGAGGGTTTTTAAATTATATTGTGGTGACCACTCCTCTACGCAGTCCAGGTACATTTTTTGGTGCGATTCAGACCAGTTCAGGGTTTTTAAATTATATTGTGGTGACCACTCCTCTACGCAGTCCAGGTACATTTTTTGGTGCAATACAGACCCGTGGAGGGTTTTTATATTTTATTGTGGTGACCACTCCTCTATGCAGTCCAGGTACATTTTTTGGTGCGATTCAGACCAGTTCAGGGTTTTTAAATTATATTGTGGTGACCACTACTCTATGCAGTCCAGGTACAATTTTTGATGCGATTCAGACTAGTTCAGGGTTTTTAAATTATATTATGGTCACCACTCCTCTACGCAGTCCAGGTACATTTTTTTGGTGCGATTCAGACTGGTTGAGGGTTGTTAAATTATATTGTGGTGAGCACTCCTCTACGCAGTCCAGGTACATTTTTTGGTGTGATTCAGACCAGTTCAGGGTTTTTAAATTATATTGTGGTGACCAATCCTCTCCGCAGTCCAGGTACATTTTTTGGTGCGATTCAGACCAGTTCAGGGTTTTTAAATTATATTGTGGTGAACACTCCTCTAGGCAGTCCAGGTACATTTTTTGGTGCGATTCAAACCAGTTTCCAGTTCAGGGTTTTTAAATTATATTGTGGTGACCACTCCTCTACGCAGTCCAGGTACATTTTTTGGTGAGATTCAGACCAGTTGAGGGTTGTTAAATTATATTGTGGTGACCACTCCTCTACGCAGTCCAAGTACATTTGTTGGTGCGATTCAGACCAGTTTAGGGTTTTTTAAATTATATTGTGGTGATCACTCTCTACGCAGTCCAGGTGCATTTTTTGGTGCGATCAGACCAGTTCAGGGTTTTAAATTATATTGTGGTGACCATCCCTCTACGCAGTCCAGGTACATTTTTGTGCGATTCAGACCAGTTCAGGGTCTTTAAATTATATTGAGGTGACCACTTCCTCTACGCAGTCCAGTACATTCTTGGTGCGATTCAGACCAGTTGAGGGTTGTTAAATTTATATTGTGGTGACCACTCCTCTACGCAGTCCAGGTACATTTTTTGTGCGATCAGACCAGTTCAGGGTTTTTAAATTAATATTGTAGTGACCACTCCTCTATGCAGTCCAGTACATTTTTTGGTGCGATTCAGACCAGTTCAGTGTTTTTAAATTATATTGTGGTGACCACTCCTCTACGCAGTCCAGGTAAATTTTTGGTGCGATTCAGACCAGTTCAGGGTTTTTAAATTATATTGTGGTGACCACTCCTCTACGACCAGTCCAGGTACATTTTTTGGTGCGATTTAGACCAGTTCAGGGTTTTTAAATTATATTGGTGGTGACCACTCCTCTACGCAGTCCAGGTACATTTTTTTGGTGCGATTCAGACCAGTTCAGGGTTTTTAAATTATTTTGTGGTGACCATTCCTCTATGCAGTCCAGTACATTTTTTGGTGCGATTCAGACCATTTCAGGGTTTTTAGATTATATTGTGGTGACCATTCCTCTACGCAGTCCAGGTACATTTTTTGGTGCGATTCAGGCCAGTTAAGGGTTGTTAAATTATATTATGGTGACCACTTCCTCTACGCCGTCCAGATACATTTTTTGGTGCATTACAGACCCGTGGAGGGTTTTAAATTATATTGTGGTGACCACTCCTCTACGCAGTCCAGGTACATTTTTTGGTGCGATTCAGAACCAGTTCAGGGTTTTTAAAATTATATTGTGGTGACCACTCCTCTACGCAGTCCAGGTACATTTTTGGTGCAATACAGACCCGTGGAGGGTTTTTATATTTATTGTGGTGACCACTCCTCTATGCAGTCCAGGTACATTTTTTGGTGCGATTCAGACCAGTTCAGGGTTTTTAAATTATTGTGGTGACCACTACTCTATGAGGTCCAGGTAAAATTTTTGGTGCGATTCAGACCAGTTCAGGGTTTTTAAATTATATTGAGGTGACCACTCCTCTACGCAGTCCAGGTACATTTTATTGGTGTGATTCAGACCAGTTCAGGGTTTTTAAATTATATTGTGGGTGACCAATCCTCTCCGCAGTCCAGGTACATTTTTTGGTGCGATTCAAACCAGTTCAGGGTTTTTAAATTATATTGTGGTGACAACTCCTCTACGCAGTTCCAGGTACATTTTTTGGTGCGATTCAGACCAGTTGAGGGTTGTTAAATTATATTGTGGTGACCACTCCTCTACGCAGTCCAGGTACATTTTTTGGTGTGATTCAGACCAGTTCAGGGTTTTAAATTATATTGTGGTGACCACTCCTCTACGCAGTCCAGGTACATTTTTTGGTGCGATTCAAACCAGTTCAGGGTTTTAAATTATATTGTGGTGACAACTCCTCTACGCAGTCTAGGTACATTTTTTGGTGCGATTCAGACCAGTTGAAGGGTTGGTTAAATTATATTGTGCTGACCACTCCTCTACGCAGTCCAAGTACATTTTTTTGGTGCGATTCAGACCAGTTTAGGGTTTTTTAAATTATATTGTGGTGATCACTCCTCTACGCAGTCCAGGTGCATTTTTTGGTGTGATTCAGACCAGTTCAGGGTTTTTAAAATTATATAGTGGTGACCACTCCTCTACGCAGTCCAGGTACATTTTTTGGTGCGATTCAGACCAGTTCAGGGTTTTTAAATTATATTGTGGTGAGCACTCCTCTACGCAGTCCAGGTACATTTTTTGGTGCGATTCAGACCATTTCAGGTTTTTAGATTATATTGTGGTGACCATTCCTCTACGCAGTCCAGGTACATTTTTTGGTGCGATTCAGACCAGTTCAGGTTTTTAAATATATTGTGGTGACCACTCCTCTATGCAGTCCAGGTACATTTTTTGGTGCGATTCAGACCAGGTTCAGGGTTTTTAAATTATATTGTGGTGACCATTCCTCTACGCAGTCCAGGTACTTTTTTTGGTGCGATTCAGACCAGTTCAGGGTTTTTAAATTATATTGTGGTGAGCACTCCTCTACGCAGTCCAGGTACATTTTTTGGTGCGATTCAGACCATTTCAGGGTTTTAGATTATATTGTGGTGACCTTTCCTCTACGCAGTCCAGGTACATTTTTGGTGCGATTCAGACCAGTTGAGGGTTGTTAAATTATATTGTGGTGACCACTCCTCTATGCAGTCCAGATACATTTTTTGGTGCATTACAGACCCGTGGAGGGTTTTTAAATTATATTGTGGTGACCACTCCTCTACGCAGTCCAGGTACATTTCTTGGTGCGATTCAGACCAGTTCAGGGTTTTTAAATTATATTGTGGTGACCACTCCTCTACGCAGTCCAGGTACATTTTTTGGTGCGATTCAGACCATTTCAGGGTTTTTAGATTATATTGTGGTGACCATTCCTCTACGCAGTCCAGGTACATTTTTTGGTGCGATTCAGACCAGTTCAGGGTTTTTAAATTATATTGTGGTGACCACTCCTCTATGCAGTCCAGGTACATTTTTTGGTGCGATTCAGACAAGTTCAGGGTTTTTAAATTATATTGTGGTGACCATTCCTCTACGCAGTCCAGGTACTTTTTTTGGTGCGATTCAGACCAGTTCAGGGTTTTTAAATTATATTGTGGTGAGCACTCCTCTACGCAGTCCAGGTACATTTTTTGGTGCGATTCAGACCATTTCAGGGTTTTTAGATTATATTGTGGTGACCATTCCTCTACGCAGTCCAGGTACATTTTTTGGTGCGATTCTGACCAGTTAAGGGTTGTTAAATTATATTGTGGTGACCACTCCTCTATGCAGTCCAGATACATTTTTTGGTGCATTACAGACCCGTGGAGGGTTTTTAAATTATATTGTGGTGACCACTCCTCTACGCAGTCCAGGTACATTTTTTGGTGCGATTCAGACCAGTTCAGGGTTTTTAAATTATATTGTGGTGACCACTCCTCTATGTAGTCCAGGTACATTTTTTGGTGCGATTCAGACCAGTTGAGGGTTGTTAAATTATATTGTGGTGACCATTCCTCTACGCAGTCCAGGTAAATTTTTGGTGCGATTCAGACCAGTTCAGGGTTTTTAAATTATATTGTGGTGACCACTCCTCTACGCAGTCCAGGTACATTTTTTGTGCGATTTAGACCAGTTCAGGGTTTTTAAATTATATTGTGGTGGACCACTCCTCTACGCAGTCCAGGTACATTTTTTGGTGCGATTCAGACCAGTTCAGGGTTTTTTAAATTATATTGTGGTGACCACTCCTCTATGCAGTCCAGGTACATTTTTTGGTGCGATTCAGACCAGTTTCAGGGTTTTTAAATTATATTGTGGTGACCATTACCTCTACGCAGTCCAGGTACTTTTTTTGGTGCGATTCAGACCAGTTAAGGGTTGTTAAATTATATTATGGTGACCACTCCTCTACGCCGTCCAGATACATTTTTTGGTGCATTACAGACCCGTGGAGGGTTTTTTAAATTATATTGTGGTGACCACTCCCTCTACGCAATCCAGGTACATTTTTTGGTGCGATTCAGACCAGTTCAGGGTTTTTAAATTATATTGTGGTGACCACTTCTCTATGCAGTACAGGTACATTTTTTGGTGCAATACAGACCCGTGGAGGGTTTTTATATTTTATTGTGGTGACCACTCCTCTATGCAGTCCAGGTACATTTTTTAATGCGATTCAGACCAGTCAGGGGTTTTTAAATTATATTGTGGTGACCACTACTCTATGCAGTCCAGGTACAATTTTTGGTGCGATTCAGACCGATTCAGGGTTTTTAAATTATATTGTAGTGACCACTCCTCTACGCAGTCCAGGTACATTTTTGGTGCGATTCAGACCAGTTCAGAGTTTTTAAATTATATTGTGGTGACCACTCCTCTACGCAGTCCAGGTACATTTTTGGTGCGATTCAGACCAGTTCAGGGTTTTTAAATTATAATGTGGTGACCACTCCTCTACGCAGTCCAGGGACATTTTTTGGTGCGATTCAGACCAGTTCAGGGTTTTTAATTATATTGTGTGATCACTCCTCTACGCAGTTCAGGTGCATTTTTTTGTGCGATTCAGACCAGTTCAGGGTTTTTAAATTATATTGTGGTGACCACTCCTCTACGCAGTCCAGGTGCAATTTTTTGTGCGATTCAGACCAGTTCAGGGTTTTTAAATTATATTGTGGTGACCACTCCTCTACGCAGTCCAGGTACATTTTTTGGTGCGATTCAGACCAGTTGAGGGTTGTTAAATTATATTGTGGTGACCACTCCTCTACGCAGTTCCAGTACATTTTTTGGTGCGATTCAGACCAGTTAAGGGTTTTTAAATTATATTGTGATGACCACTCCTCTATGCAGTCCAGGTACATTTTTTGGTGCGATTCAGACCAGTTGAGGGGTTGTTAAATTATATTGTGGGTGACCACTCCTATACGCAGTGAAGGTACATTTTTTGGTGGGATTCAAACCAGTTGAAGGTTGTTAAATTATATTGTTGTGACCACTCATCTCCGCAGTCCAGGTACATTTTTTGGTGCGATTCAGACCAGTTCAGGGTTTTTAAATTATATTGTGGTGGACCACTTCCTCTATGCAGTCCAGGTACATTTTTTTAGTGCGATTCAGACCAGTTGAGGGTTGTTAAATTATATTGTGGTGACCACTCCTCTACGCAGCCCAGGTACATTTTTTGGTGCGATTCAGACCAGTTCAGAGTTTTTAAATTACATTGTGGTGACCACTCCTCTACGCAGACCAGGTACATTTTTTGGTGCGATTCAGACCAGTTCAGGGTTTTTAAATTATATTGTGGTGACCACTCCTCTACGCAGTCCAGTACATTTTTTGGTGCGATTCAGACCAGTTCAGGGTTTTTAAATTATATTGTGGTGACCACTCCTCTACGCAGTCCAGGTACATTTTTTGGTGCGATTCAGACCAGTTCAGGGTTTTTAGATTATATTGTGGTGACCATTCCTCTACGCAGTCCAGGTACATTTTTGGGTACGATTCAGACCAGTTCAGGGGTTGTTAAGTTATATTGTGGTGACCACTCCTCTACGCAGTCCAGATACATTTTTTGTCTCCTCTATGCAGTCCAGGTACATTTTTTGGTGCGATTCAGACCAGTTCAGGGTTTTTAAATTATATTGTGGTGACCACTCCTCTACGCAGTCCAGGTACATTTTTTGGTGCAATACAGACCCGTGGGAGGATTTTTATATTATATTGTGGTGACCACTCCTCTATGCAGTCCAGGTACATTTTTTCGTGCAATACAGACCCGTGGAGAGTTTTTATATTATATTGTGGTGACCACTCCTCTATGCAGTCCAGGTACATTTTTTGGTGCGATTCAGACCAGTCAGGGTTTTTAAATTATATTGTGGTGACAACTTCTCTAAGCAGTCCAGGTACATTTTTTGGTGCGATTCAGACCAGTTCAGGGTTTTTAAATTATATTGTGGTGACCACTCCTCTACGCAGTCCAGGTACATTTTTTGGTTCGATTCAGACCAGTTCAGGGCTTTTAAATTATATTGTGGTGACCACTCCTCTATGTAGTCCAGGTACATTTTTTGGTGCGATTCAGACCAGTTGAGGGTTGTTAAATTATATTGTGGTGACCACTCCTCTACGCAGTCTAGGTAAATTTTTTGGTGCGATTCAGACCAGTTCAGGGTTTTTAAATTATATTGTGGTGACCACTCCTCTACGCAGTCCAGGTACATTTTTTGGTGCGATTTTAGACCAGTTCAGGGTTTTTTAATTATATTGTGGTGACTACTCCTCTATGCAGTCCAGGTACATTTATTGGTGCGATTCAGACCATTTCAGGGTTTTTAGATTATATTGTGGTGACCATTCTTCTACGCAGTCCAGCTACATTTTTTGGTGCGATTCAGACCAGTTCAGGGTTTTTAAATTATATTGTGGTGACCACTCCTCTACGCCGTCCAGATACATTTTTTGGTGCATTACAGACCCGTGGAGGGTTTTTAAATTATATTGTGGTGACCACTCCTCTACGCAATCCAGGTACATTTTTTGGTGCGGAATCAGACCAGTTCAGGGTTTTTAAATTATATTGTGGTGACCACTTCTCTATGCAGTACAGGTACATTTTTTGGTGCAATACAGACCCGTGGAGGGTTTTTATATTTTATTGTGGTGACCACTCCTCTATGCAGTCCAGGTACATTTTTTGGTGCGATTCAGACCAGTTCAGGGTTTTTAAATTATATTGTGGTGACCACTACTCTATGCAGTCCAGGTACAATTTTTGGTGCGATTCAGACCAGTTCAGGGTTTTTAAATTATATTGTAGTGACCACTCCTCTACGCAGTCCCAGGTACATTTTTTGGTGCGATTCAGACCAGTTCAGAGTTTTTAAATTATATTGTGGTGACCACTCCTCTTACGCAGTCCAGGTACATTTTTTGGTGCGATTCAGACCAGTTCAGGGTTTTTAAATTATAATGTGGTGACCACTCCTCTACGCAGTCCAGGGACATTTTTTGGTGCGATTCAGACCAGTTCAGGGTTTTTAAATTATATTGTGGTGATCACTCCTCTACGCAGTTCAGGTTGCATTTTTTTGTGCGATTCAGACCAGTTCAGGGTTTTTAAATTATATTGTGGTGACCACTCCTCTACGCAGTCCAGGTGCAATTTTTTGTGTGCGATTCAGACCAGTTCAGGGTTTTTAAATTATATTGTGGTGACCACTCCTCTACGCAGTCCAGGTACATTTTTTTGGTGCGATTCAGACCAGTTGAGGGTTGTTAAATTATATTGTGGTGACCACTCCTCTACGCAGTCCAGTGTACATTTTTTGGTGCGATTCAGACCAGTTAAGGGTTTTTAAATTATATTGTGATGACCACTTCCTCTATGCAGTCCAGGTACATTTTTTGGTGCGATTCAGACCAGTTGAGGGTTGTTAAATTATATTGTGGTGACCACTCCTATACGCAGTGAAGGTACATTTTTTGGTGGGATTCAAACCAGTTGAAGGTGTGTTAAATTATATTGTTGTGACCACTCATCTCCGCAGTCCAGGTACATTTTTTGGTGCGATTCAGACCAGTTCAGGGTTTTTAAATTATATTGTGGTGACCACTCCTCTATGCAGTCCAGGTACATTTTTTAGTGCGATCAGACCAGGTTGAGGGTTGTTAAATTATATTGTGGTGACCACTCCTCTACGCAGCCCAGGTACATTTTTTGGTGCGATTCAGACCAGTTCAGAGTTTTTAAAATTACATTGTGGTGACCACTCTCTACGCAGACCAGGTACATTTTTTGGTGCGATTCAGACCAGTTCAGGGTTTTTTAAATTATATTGTGGTGACCACTCCTCTACGCAGTCCAGGTACATTTTTTGGTGCGATTCAGACCAGTTCAGGGTTTTTAAATTATATTGTGGTGACTCACTCCTCTACGCAGTCCAGGTACATTTTTTGGTGCGATTCAGACCAGTTCAGGGTTTTTAGATTATATTGTGGTGACCATTCCTCTACGCAGTCCAGGTACATTTTTGGGTACGATTCAGACCAGTTCAGGGTTGTTAAGTTATATTGTGGTGACCACTCCTCTACGCAGTCCAGATACATTTTTTGGAGCAATACAGACCCGTGGAGGGTTTTTAAATTATATTGTGGTGACCACTCCTCTATGCAGTCCAGGTACATTTTTTGGTGCGATTCAGACCAGTTCAGGGTTTTTAAATTATATTGTGGTGACCACTCCTCTACGCAGTCCAGGTACATTTTTTGGTGCAATACAGACCCGTGGAGGATTTTTATATTATATTGGTGGTGACCACTCCTCTATGCAGTCCAGGTACATTTTTTCGTGCAATACAGACCCGTGGAGGGTTTTTTATATTATATTGTGGTGACCACTCCTCTATGCAGTCCAGGTACATTTTTTGGTGCGATTCAGACCAGTTCAGGGTTTTTAAATTATATTGTGGTGACAACTTCTCTAAGCAGTCCAGGTACATTTTTTGGTGCGATTCAGACCAGTTCAGGGTTTTTAAATTATATTGTGGTGACCACTCCTCTACGCAGTCCAGGTACATTTTTTGGTTCGATTCAGACCAGTTCAGGGCTTTAAATTATATTGTGGTGACCACTCCTCTATGTAGTCCCAGGTACATTTTTTTGGTGCGATTCAGACCAGTTGAGGGTTGTTAAATTATATTGTGGTGACCACTCCTCTACGCAGTCTAGGTAAATTTTTTGGTGCGATTCAGACCAGTTCAGGGTTTTTAAATTATATTGTGGTGACCACTCCTCTACGCAGTCCAGGTACATTTTTTGGTGCGATTTAGACCAGTTCAGGGTTTTTAAATTATATTGTGGTGACTACTCCTCTATGCAGTCCAGGTACATTTTTTGGTGCGATTCAGACCATTTCAGGGTTTTTAGATTATATTGTGGTGACCATTCTTCTACGCAGTCCAGCTACATTTTTTGGTGCGATTCATACCAGTTAAGGGTTGTTAAATTATATTATGGTGACCATTCCTCTACGCCGTCCAGATACATTTTTTTGAAGCATTACAGACCCGTGGAGGGTTTTTAAATTATATTGTGGTGACCACTCCTCTACGCAGTCCAGGTACATTTTTTGGTGCGATTCAGACCAGTTCAGGGTTTTTAAATTATATTGTAGTGACCACTCCTCTACGCAGTCTAGGTACATTTTTTGGTGCGATTCAGAACAGTTCAGGGTTTTTAAATTATATTGTGGTGACCACTCCTCTAAGCAGTCCAGGTACATTTTTTGGTGCGATTCAGACCAGTTCAGGGTTTTAAATTATATTGTGGTGACCACTCCTCTACGCAGTCCAGGTACATTTTTTGGTGCGATTCAGACCAATTCAGGGCTTTTAAATTATATTGTGGTGATCACTCCTCTACGCAGTCCAGGTGCATTTTTTGAGTGCGATTCAGACCAGTTCAGGGTTTTTAAATTATATTGTGGTGACCACTCCTCTACGCAGTCCAGGTGCATTTTTTGTGCGATTCAGACCAGTTCAGGGTTTTTAAATTATATTGTGGTGACCACTCCTCTACGCAGTCCAGGTACATTTTTTGGTGCGATTCAGACCAGTTGAGGGTTGTTAAATTATATTGTGGTGACCACTCCTCTACGCAGTCCAGGTACATTTTTTGGTGCGATTCAGACCAGTTGAGGGTTGTTAAATTATATTATGGTGACCATTCCTCTACGCCGTCCAGATACATTTTTTGGTGCATTACAGACCCGTGGAGGGTTTTTAAATTATATTGTGGTGACCACTCCTCTACGCAGTCCAGGTACATTTTTTGGTGCGATTCAGACTAGTTCAGGGTTTTTAAATTATATTGTGGTGACCACTCCTCTACGCAGTCCAGGTACATTTTTGGTGCAATACAGACCCGTGTAGGGTTTTTATATTTTATTGTGGTGACCACTCCTCTATGCAGTCCAGGTACATTTTTTGGTGCGATTCAGACCAGTTCAGGGTTTTTAAATTATATTGTGGTGACCACTCCTCTACGCAGTCCAGGTACATTTTTTGGTGCGATTCAGACCAGTTCAGGGTTTTTAAATTATATTGTGGTGATCAGTCCTCTACGCAGTCCAGGTGCATTTTTTGGTGCGATTCAGACCAGTTCAGGGTTTTTAAATTATATTGTGGTGACCACTCCTCTACGCAGTACAGGTGCATTTTTTGGTGCGATTCAGACCAGTTCAGGGTCTTTAAATTATATTGTGGTGACCACTCCTCTACGCAGTCCAGGTACATTTTTTGTTGCGATTCAGACCAGTTGAGGGTTGTTAAATTATATTGTGGTGACCACTCCTCTACGCAGTCCAGGTACATTTTTTGGTGCGATTCAGACCAGTTCAGGGTTTTTAAATTATATTGTGGTGACCACTCCTCTATGCAGTCCAGGTACATTTTTTTGGTGCGATTCAGACCAGTTGAGGGTTGTTAAATTATATTGTGGTGACCACTCCTATACGCAGTGAAGGGTACATTTTTTGGCTGGATTCAAACCAGTTGAGGGTTGTTTAATTATATTGTTGTGACCACTCCTCTATGCAGTCCAGGTACATTTTTTTTAGTGCGATTTAGACCAGTTGAGGTTTTTAAATTATATTGTGGGTGACCACTACTCTACGCAGTCCAGGTACATTTTTTGGTGCGATTCAGACCAGTTGAGGGTTGTTAAATTGTATTGTGGTGACCACTCCTCTACGCAGTCCAGGTACATTTTTTAGTGCGATTCAGACCAGTCAGGGTTTTTAAATTATATTGTGGTGACCACTCCTCTATGCAGTCCAGGTACATTTTTTGGTGCGATTCAGACCAGTTAAGGGTTGTTAAATTATATTATGGTGACCATTCCTCTACGCCGTCCAGATACATTTTTTGGTGCATTACAGACCCGTGGAGGGTTTTTAAATTATATTGTGGTGACCACTCCTCTACGCAGTCCAGGTACATTTTTTGGTGCAATACAGACCCGTGGAGGGGTTTTTATATTTTATTGTGGTGACCACTCCTCTATGCAGTCCAGGTACATTTTTTGGGTGCGATTCAGACCAGTTCAGGGTTTTTAAATTATATTGTAGTGACCACTCCTCTACGCAGTCCAGGTACATTTTTTGGTGCGATTCAGACCAGTTCAGGGTTTTTAAATTATATTGTGGTGACCACTCCTCTATGCAGTCCAGGTACATTTTTTGGTGCGATTCAGACCAGTTCAGGGTTTTTAAATTATATTGTGGTGACCACTCCTCTACGCAGTCCAGGTACATTTTTTGGTGTGATTCAGACCAGTTAAGGGTTGTTAAATTATATTATGGTGACCATTCCTCTACGCAGTCCAGATACATTTTTTGGTGCATTACAGACCCGTGGAGGGTTTTTAAATTATATTGTGGTGACCACTCCTCTACGCAGTCCAGGTACATTTTTTTGGTGCGATTCAGACCAGTTCAGGGTTTTTAAATTATATTGTGGTGACCACTCCTCTACGCAGTCCAGGTACATTTTTTGGTGCAATACAGACCCGTGGAGGGTTTTTATATTTTATTGTGGTGACCACTCCTCTATGCAGTCCAGGTACATTTTTTGGTGCGATTCAGACCAGTTCAGGGTTTTTAAATTATATTGTAGTGACCACTCCTCTGCGCAGTCCAGGTACATTTTTTGGTGCGATTCAGACCAGTTCAGGGTTTTTAAATTATATTGTGGTGACCACTCCTCTACGCAGTCCAGGTACATTTTTTGGTGCGATTCAGACCAGTTCAGGGTTTTTAAATTATATTGTGGTGACCACTCCTCTACGCAGTCCAGGTACATTTTTTGGTGCGATTCAGACCAGTTCAGGGTTTTAAATTATATTGTGGTGATCACTCCTCTACGCAGTACAGGTGCATTTTTTGGTGCGATTCAGACCAGTTCAGGGTCTTTAAATTATATTGTGGTGACCACTCCTCTACGCAGTCCAGGTACATTTTTTGGTGCGATTCAGACCAGTTGAGGGTTGTTAAATTATATTGTGGTGACCACTCCTATACGCAGTGAAGGTACATTTTTTGGTGGGATTGAAACCAGTTGAGGGTTGTTAAATTATATTGTTGTGACCACTCCTCTACGCAGTCCAGGTACATTTTTTGGTGCGATTCAGACCAGTTCAGGGTTTTTAAATTATATTGTGGTGACCACTCCTCTATGCAGTCCAGGTACATTTTTTTAGTGCGATTCAGACCAGTTGAGGGTTTTTAAATTATATTGTGGTGACCACTACTCTACGCAGTCCAGGTACATTTTTTGGTGCGATTCAGACCAGTTAAGGGTTGTTAAATTATATTATGGTGACCATTCCTCTACGCAGTCCAGATACATTTTTTGGTGCATTACAGACCCGGGGAGGGTTTTTTAAATTATATTGTGGTGACCACTCCTCTACGCAGTCCAGGTACATTTTTTGGTGCGATTCAGACCAGTTCAGGGTTTTTAAATTATATTGTGGTGACCACTCCTCTACGCAGTCCAGGTACATTTTTTGGTGCAATACAGACCCGTGGAGGGTTTTTATATTTTATTGTGGTGACCACTCCTCTATGCAGTCCAGGTAAATTTTTTGGTGCGATTCAGACCAGTTCAGGGTTTTTAAATTATATTGTAGTGACCACTCCTCTACGCAGTCCAGGTACATTTTTTGGTGCGATTCAGACCAGTTCAGGGTTTTTAAATTATATTGTGGTGACCACTCCTCTACGCAGTCCAGGTACATTTTTTGGTGCGATTCAGACCAGTTCAGGGTTTTTAAATTATATTGTGGTGACCACTCCTCTACGCAGTCCAGGTACATTTTTTGGTGCGATTCAGACCAGTTCAGGGTTTTTAAATTATATTGTGGTGATCACTCCTCTACGCAGTACAGGTGCATTTTTTGGTGCGATTCAGACCAGTTCAGGGTCTTTAAATTATATTGTGGTGACCACTCCTCTACGCAGTCCAGGTACATTTTTTGGTGCGATTCAGACCAGTTGAGGGTTGTTAAATTATATTGTGGTGACCACTCCTATACGCAGTGAAGGTACATTTTTGGTGGGATTCAAACCAGTTGAGGGTTGTTAAATTATATTGTTGTGACCACTCCTCTACGCAGTCCAGGTACATTTTTTGGTGCGATTCAGACCAGTTCAGGGTTTTTAAATTATATTGTGGTGACCACTCCTCTATGCAGTCCAGGTACATTTTTTTTAGTGCGATTCAGACCAGTTGAGGGTTTTTAAATTATATTGTGGTGACCACTACTCTACGCAGTCCAGGTACATTTTTTGGTGGGATTCAAACCAGTTGAGGGTTGTTAAATTATATTGTTGTGACCACTCCTCTACGCAGTCCAGGTGAATTTTTTGGTGCGATTCAGACCAGTTCAGGGTTTTTAAATTATATTGTGGTGACCACTCCTCTACGCAGTCCAGGTACATTTTTTGGTGCGATTCAGACCAGATAAGGGTTGTTAAATTATATTATGGTGACCATTCCTCTACGCAGTCCAGATACATTTTTTGGTGCATTACAGACCCGTGGAGGGTTTTTAAATTATATTGTGGTGACCACTCCTATACGCAGTCCAGGTACATTTTTTGGTGCGATTCAGACCAGTTCAGGGTTTTTAAATTATATTGTGGTGACCACTCCTCTACGCAGTCCAGGTACATTTTTTGGTGCAATACAGACCCGTGGAGGGTTTTTATATTTTATTGTGGTGACCACTCCTCTATGCAGTCCAGGTACATTTTTTGGTGCGATTCAGACCAGTTCAGGGTTTTTAAATTATATTGTAGTGACCACTCCTCTACGCAGTCCAGGTACATTTTTTGGTGCGATTCAGACCAGTTCAGGGTTTATAAATTCATATTGTGGTGACCACTCCTCTACGCAGTCCAGGTACATTTTTTGGTGCGATTCAGACCAGTTCAGGGTTTTTAAATTATATTGTGGTGACCACTCCTCTACGCAGTCCAGGTACATTTTTTGGTGCGATTCAGACCAGTTCAGGGTTTTTAAATTATATTGTGGTGATCACTCCTCTACGCAGTACAGGTGCATTTTTTGGTGCGATTCAGACCAGTTCAGGGTCTTTAAATTATATTGTGGTGACCACTCCTCTACGCAGTCCAGGTACATTTTTTGGTGCGATTCAGACCAGTTGAGGGTTGTTAAATTATATTGTGGTGACCACTCCTATACGCAGTGAAGGTACATTTTTTGGTGGGATTCAAACCAGTTGAGGGTTGTTAAATTATATTGTTGTGACCACTCCTCTACGCAGTCCAGGTACATTTTTTGGTGCGATTCAGACCAGTTCAGGGTTTTTAAATTATATTGTGGTGACCACTCCTCTATGCAGTCCAGGTACATTTTTTTAGTGCGATTCAGACCAGTTGAGGGTTTTTAAATTATATTGTGGTGACCACTACTCTACGCAGTCCAGGTACATTTTTTGGTGCGATTCAGACCAGTTAAGGTTGTTAAATTATATTATGGTGACCATTCCTCTACGCAGTCCAGATACATTTTTTGGTGCATTACAGACCCGTGGAGGGTTTTTAAATTATATTGTGGTGACCACTCCTCTACGCAGTCCAGGTACATTTTTTGGTGCTATTCAGACCAGTTCAGGGTTTTTAAATTATATTGTGGTGACCACTCCTCTACGCAGTCCAGGTACATTTTTTGGTGCAATACAGACCCGTGGAGCGTTTTATATTTTATTGTGGTGACCACTCCTCTATGCAGTCCAGGTACATTTTTTGGTGCGATTCAGACCAGTTCAGGCTTTTTAAATTATATTGTAGTGACCACTCCTCTACGCAGTCCAGGTACATTTTTTGGTGCGATTCAGACCAGTTCAGGGTTTTTAAATTATATTGTGGTGACCACTCCTCTACGCAGTCCAGGTACATTTTTTGGTGCGATTCAGACCAGTTCAGGGTTTTTAAATTATATTGTGGTGACCACTCCTCTACGCAGTCCAGGTACATTTTTTGGTGCGATTCAGACCAGTTCAGGGTTTTTAAATTATATTGTGGTGATCACTCCTCTACGCAGTACAGGTGCATTTTTTGGTGCGATTCAGACCAGTTCAGGGTCTTTAAATTATATTGTGGTGACCACTCCTCTACGCAGTCCAGGTACATTTTTTGGTGCGATTCAGACCAGTTGAGGGTTGTTAAATTATATTGTGGTGACCACTCCTATACGCAGTGAAGGTACATTTTTTGGTGGGATTCAAACCAGTTGAGGGTTGTTAAATTATATTGTTGTGACCACTCCTCTACGCAGTCCAGGTACATTTTTTGGTGCGATTCAGACCAGTTCAGGGTTTTAAATTATATTGTGGTGACCACTCCTCTATGCAGTCCAGGTACATTTTTTTAGTGCGATTCAGACCAGTTGAGGGTTTTTAAATTATATTGTGGTGACCACTACTCTACGCAGTCCAGGTACATTTTTTGGTGCGATTCAGACCAGTTAAGGGTTGTTAAATTATATTATGGTGACCATTCCTCTACGCAGTCCAGATACATTTTTTGGTGCATTACAGACCCGTGAAGGGTTTTTTAAATTATATTGTGGTGACCACTCCTCTACGCAGTCCAGGTACATTTTTTGGTGCGATTCAGACCAGTTCAGGGTTTTTAAATTATATTGTGGTGACCACTCTCTACGCAGTCCAGGTACATTTTTTGGTGCAATACAGACCCGTGGAGGGTTTTTATATTTTATTGTGGTGACCACTCCTCTATGCAGTCCAGGTACATTTTTTGGTGCGATTCAGACCAGTTCAGGGTTTTTAAATTATATTGTAGTGACCACTCCTCTACGCAGTCCAGGTACATTTTTTGGTGCGATTCAGACCAGTTCAGGGTTTTTAAATTATATTGTGGTGACCACTCCTCTACGCAGTCCAGGTACATTTTTTGGTGCGATTCAGACCAGTTCAGGGTTTTTAAATTATATTGTGGTGACCACTCCTCTACGCAGTCCAGGTACATTTTTTGGTGCGATTCAGACCAGTTAAGGGTTTTTAAATTATATTGTGGTGATCACTCCTCTACGCAGTACAGGTGCATTTTTTGGTGCGATTCAGACCAGTTCAGGGTCTTTAAATTATATTGTGGTGACCACTCCTCTACGCAGTCCAGGTACATTTTTTGGTGCGATTCAGACCAGTTGAGGGTTGTTAAATTATATTGTGGTGACCACTCCTATACGCAGTGAAGGTACATTTTTTGGTGGGATTTAAACCAGTTGAGGGTTGTTAAATTATATTGTTGTGACCACTCCTCTACGCAGTCCAGGTACATTTTTTGGTGCGATTCAGACCAGTTCAGGGTTTTTAAATTATATTTTGGTGACCACTCCTCTATGCAGTCCAGGTACATTTTTTTAGTGCGATTCAGACCAGTTGAGGGTTTTTAAATTATATTGTGGTGACCACTCCTCTACGCAGTCCAGGTACATTTTTTGGTGCGATTCAGACCAGTTGAGGGTTGTTAAATTATATTGTGGTGACCACTCCTATACTCAGTGAAGGTACATTTTTGGTGGGATTCAAACCAGTTGAGGGTTGTTAAATTATATTGTTGTGACCACTCCTCTACGCAGTCCAGGTGAATTTTTTGGTGCGATTCAGACCAGTTCAGGGTTTTTTAAATTATATTGTGGTGACCACTCCTCTACGCAGTCCAGGTACATTTTTTGGTGCGATTCAGACCAGTTCAGGTTGTTAAATTATATTGTGGTGACCACTCCTCTACGCAGTCCAGGTACATTTTTTGGTGCGATTCAGACCAGTTCAGGGTTGTTAAATTATATTGTGGTGACCACTCCTATACGCAGTGAAGGTACATTTTTTGGTGGGATTCAAACCAGTTGAGGGTTGTTAAATTATATTGTTGTGACCACTCCTCTACGCAGTCCAGGTACATTTTTTGGTGCGATTCAGACCAGTTCAGGGTTTTTAAATTATATTGTGGTGACCACTCCTCTATGCAGTCCAGGTACATTTTTTGGTGCGATTCAGACCAGTTAAGGGTTGTTAAATTATATTATGGTGACCATTCCTCTACGCCGTCCAGATACATTTTTTGGTGCATTACAGACCCGTGGAGGGTTTTTAAATTATATTGTGGTGACCACTCCTCTACGCAGTCCAGGTACATTTTTTGGTGCAATACAGACCCGTGGAGGGTTTTTATATTTTATTGTGGTGACCACTCCTCTATGCAGTCCAGGTACATTTTTTGGTGCGATTCAGACCAGTTCAGGGTTTTTAAATTATATTGTAGTGACCACTCCTCTACGCAGTCCAGGTACATTTTTTGGTGCGATTCAGACCAGTGCAGGGTTTTTAAATTATATTGTTGTGACCACTCCTCTACGCAGTCCAGGTACATTTTTTGGTGCGATTCAGACCAGTTCAGGGTTTTTAAATTATATTGTGGTGACCACTCCTCTATGCAGTCCAGGTACATTTTTTTAGTGCGATTCAGACCAGTTGAGGGTTTTTAAATTATATTGTGGTGACCACTACTCTACGCAGTCCAGGTACATTTTTTGGTGCGATTCAGACCAGTTAAGGGTTGTTAAATTATATTATGGTGACCATTCCTCTACGCAGTCCAGATACATTTTTTGGTGCATTACAGACCCGTGGAGGGTTTTTAAATTATATTGTGGTGACCACTCCTCTACGCAGTCCAGGTACATTTTTTGGTGCGATTCAGACCAGTTCAGGATTTTTAAATTATATTGTGGTGACCACTCCTCTACGCAGTCCAGGTACATTTTTTGGTGCAATACAGACCCGTGGAGGGTTTTTATATTTTATTGTGGTGACCACTCCTCTAAGCAGTCCAGGTACATTTTTTGGTGCAATACAGACCCGTGGAGGGTTTTTATATTATATTGTGGTGACCACTCCTCTATGCAGTCCAGGTACTTTTTTTGGTGCGATTCAGACCAGTTCAGGGATTTTAAATTATATTGTGGTGACAGCTCCTCTAAGCAGTCCAGGTAAATTTTTTGGTGCGATTCAGACCAGTTCAGGGTTTTTAAATTATATTGTGGTGACCACTCCTCTATGCAGTCCAGGTACATTTTTTTAGTGCGATTCAGACCAGTTGAGGGTTTTTAAATTATATTGTGGTGACCACTACTCTACGCAGTCCAGGTACATTTTTTGGTGCGATTCAGACCAGTTGAGGGTTGTTAAATTATATTGTGGTGACCACTCCTCTACGCAGTCCAGGTTCATTTTTTGGTGCGATTCAGACCAGTTGAGGGTTGTTAAATTATATTGTGGTGACCACTCCTATACTCAGTGAAGGTACATTTTTTGGTGGGATTCAAACCAGTTCAGGGTTGTTAAATTATATTGTTGTGACCACTCCTCTACGCAGTCCAGGTGAATTTTTTGGTGCGATTCAGACCAGTTCAGGGTTTTTAAATTATATTGTGGTGACCACTCCTCTACGCAGTCCAGGTACATTTTTTGGTGCGATTCAGACCAGTTCAGGGTTGTTAAATTATATTGTGGTGACCACTCCTATATGCAGTGAAGGTACATTTTTTGGTGGGATTCAAACCAGTTGAGGGTTGTTAAATTATATTGTTGTGACCACTCCTATACGCAGTGCAGGTACATTTTTTGGTGCGATTCCGAGTAGTTCAGGGTTTTTAAATTATATTGTGGTGACCACTCCTCTATGCAGTCCAGGTACATGTTTTTAGTGCGATTCAGACCAGTTGAGGGTTGTTAAATTATATTGTGGTGACCACTCCTCTACGCAGCCCAGGTACATTTTTTGGTGCGATTCAGACCAGTTCAGAGTTTTTAAATTACATTGTGGTGACCACTCCTCTACGCAGAGCAGGTACATTTTTTGGTGCGATTCAGACCAGTACAGGGTTTTTAAATTATATTGTGGTGACCACTCCTCTACGCAGTCCAGGTACATTTTTTGGTGCGATTCAGACCAGTTCAGGGTTTTTAAATTATATTGTGGTGACCACTCCTCTACGCAGTCCAGGTACATTTTTTGGTGCGATTCAGACCATTTCAGGGTTTTTAGATTATATTGTGGTGACCATTCCTCTACGCAGTCCAGGTACATTTTTGGGTACGATTCAGACCAGTTCAGGGTTGTTAAGTTATATTGTGGTGACCACTCCTTTACGCAGTCCAGATACATTTTTTAGAGCAATAGAGACCCGTGGAGGGTTTTTAAATTATATTGTGGTGACCACTCCTGTATGCAGTCCAGGTAAATTTTTTGGTGCGATTCAGACCAGTTCAGGGTTTTTTAAATTATATTGTGGTGACCACTCCTCTACGCAGTCCAGGTACATTTTTGGTGCGATTCAGACCAGTTTAGGGTTTTTAAATTATATTGTGGTGACCACTCCTCTATGCAGTCCAGGTACATTTTTTGGTGCGATTCAGACCAGTTGAGGGTTGTTAAATTATATTGTGGTGACCACTCCTATATGCAGTGAAGGTACATTTTTTGGTGGGATTCAAACCAGTTGAGGGTTGTTAAATTATATTGTTGTGACCACTCTTATACGCAGTCCAGGTACATTTTTTGGTGCGATTCCGACCAGTTCAGGGTTTTTAAATTATATTGTGGTGACCGCTCCTCTATGCAGTCCAGGTACATGTTTTTAGTGCGATTCAGACCAGTTGAGGGTTGTTAAATTTTATTGTGGTGACCACTCCTCTACGCAGCCCAGGTACATTTTTTGGTGCGATTCAGACCAGTTCAGAGTTTTTAAATTACATTGTGGTGACCACTCCTCTACGCAGACCAGGTACATTTTTTGGTGCGATTCAGACCAGTACAGGGTTTTTAAATTATATTGTGGTGACCACTCCTCTACGCAGTCCAGGTACATTTTTTGGTGCGATTCAGACCAGTTCAGGGTTTTTAAATTATATTGTGGTGACCACTCCTCTACGCAGTCCAGGTACATTTTTTGGTGCGATTCAGACCATTTCCGGGTTTTTAGATTATATTGTGGTGACCATTCCTCTACGCAGTCCAGGTACATTTTTGGGTACGATTCAGACCAGTTCAGGGTTGTTAAGTTATATTGTGGTGACCACTCCTCTACGCAGTCCAGATACATTTTTTGGAGCAATACAGACCCGTGGAGGGTTTTTAAATTATATTGTGGTGACCACTCCTGTATGCAGTCCAGTTACATTTTTTGGTGCGATTCAGACCAGTTCAGGGTTTTTAAATTATATTGTGGTGACCACTCCTCTACGCAGTCCAGGTACATTTTTTGGTGCAATACAGACCCGTGAAAGGTTTTTATATTATATTGTGGTGACCACTCCTCTATGCAGTCCAGGTACATTTTTTGGTGCTATTCAGACCAGTTCAGGGATTTTAAATTATATTGTGGTAACCACTCCTCTAAGCAGTCCAGGTACATTTTTTGGTGCTATTCAGACCAGTTCAGGGTTTTTAAATTATATTGTGGTGACCACTCCTTTACGCAGTCCAGGTACATTTTTTGGTGCGATTCAGACAAGTTCAGGATTTTTAAATTATATTGTGGTGACCACTCCTTTACGCAGTCCAGGTACATTTTTTGGTGCGATTCAGACCATTTCAGTGTTTTTAGATTATATTGTGGTGACAATTCCTCTACGCAGTCCAGGTACATTTTTTGGTGCGATTCAGACCAGTTGAGGGTTGTTAAATTATATTGTGGTGACCACTCCTGTATGCAGTCCAGGTACATTTTTTGGTGCGATTCAGACCAGTTCAGGGTTTTTAAATTATATTGTGGTGACCACTCCTCTACGAAGTCCAGGTACATTTTTTGGTGCAATACAGACCCGTGGAGGGTTTTTATATTATATTGTGGTGACCACTCCTCTACGCAGTCCAGGTACATTTTTTGGTGCGATTCAGACCAGTTCAGGGTTTTTAAATTATATTGTGGTGACCACTCCTCTACGCAGTCCAGTTACATTTTTTGGTGCGATTCAGACCAGTTCAGGGTTTTTAAATTATATTGTGGTGATCACTCCTCTACGCAGTCCAGGTGCATTTTTTGGTGCGATTCAGACCAGTTCAGGGTTTTTAAATTATATTGTGGTGACCACTTCTCTACGCAGTCCAGGTGCATTTTTTGGTGCGATTCAGACCAGTTCAGTGTTTATAAATTATATTGTGGTGACCACTCCTCTACGCAGTCCAGGTACATCTTTTGGTGCGATTCAGACCAGTTGAGGGTTGTTAAATTATATTGTGGTGACCACTCCTCTACGCAGTCCAGGTACATTTTTTGGTGCGATTCAGACCAGTTCAGGGTTTTTAAATTATATTGTGGTGACCACTCCTCTATGCAGTCCAGGTACATTTTTTGGTGCGATTCAGACCAGTTGAGGGTTGTTAAATTATATTGTGGTGACCACTCCTATACGCAGTGAAGGTACATTTTTTGGTGGGATTCAAACCAGTTGAGGGTTGTTAAATTATATTGTTGTGACCACTCCTCTACGCAGTCCAGGTACATTTTTTGGTGCGATTCAGACCAGTTCAGGGTTTTTAAATTATATTGTGGTGACCACTCCTCTATGCAGTCCAGGTACATTTTTTTAGTGCGATTCAGACCAGTTGAGGGTTGTTAAATTATATTGTGGTGACCACTCCTCTACGCAGCCCAGGTACATTTTTTGGTGCGATTCAGACCAGTTCAGAGTTTTTAAATTACATTGTGGTGACCACTCCTCTACTCAGATCAGGTACATTTTTTGGTGCGATTCAGACCAGTACAGGGTTTTTAAATTATATTGTGGTGACCCACTTCCTCTACGCAGTCCAGGTACATTTTTTGGTGCGATTCAGACCAGTTCAGGGTTGTTAAGCATATATTGTGGTGACCACTCCTCTACGCAGTCCAGATACATTTTTTGGAGCAATACAGACCCGTGGAGGGTTTTTAAATTATATTGTGGTGACCACTCCTGTATGCAGTCCAGGTACATTTTTTAGTGCGATTCAGACCAGTTCAGGGTTTTTAAATTATATTGTGGTGACCACTCCTCTACGCCGTCCAGGTACATTTTTTGGTGCAATACAGACCCGTGGAGGGATTTTATATTATATTGTGGTGACCACTCCTCTATGCAGTCCAGGTACATTTTTTGGTGCGATTCAGACCAGTTCAGGGATTTTAAATTATATTGTGGTGACAACTCCTCTAAGCAGTCCAGGTACATTTTTTGGTGCGATTCAGACCAGTTCAGGGTTTTTAAATTATATTGTGGTGACCACTCCTCTATGCAGTCCAGGTACATTTTTTTGGTGCGATTCAGACCAGTTCAGGGTTTTTAAATTATATTGTGGTGACCACTCCTTTACGCAGTCCAGGTACATTTTTTGGTGCTATTCAGACCATTTCAGTGTTTTTAGATTATATTGTGGTGACCATTCCTCTACGCAGTCCAGGTACATTTTTTGGTGCGATTCAGACCAGTTGAGGGTTGTTAAATTATATTGTGGTGACCACTCCTCTACGCAGTCCAGGTACATTTTTTGGTGGGATTCAAACAGTTGAGGGTTGTTAAATTATATTGTTGTGACCACTCCTCTACGCAGTCCAGGTACATTTTTTGGTGCGATTCAGACCAGTTCAGGGTTTTTAAATTACATTGTGGTGACCACTCCTCTACGCAGACTAGGTACATTTTTTGGTGCGATTCAGACCAGTTCAGGGTTTTTAAATTATATTGTGGTGAAAACTCCTCTACGCAGTCCAGGTACATTTTTTGGTGCGATTCAGACCATTTCAGGGTTTTTAGATTATATTGTGGTGACCATTCCTCTACGCAGTCCAGGTACATTTTTGGTACAATTTAGACCAGTTCAGGGTTGTTAAATTATATTGTGGTGACCACTCCTCTACGCAGTCCAGATACATTTTTTGGAGCAATACAGACCCGTGGAGGGTTTTTAAATTATATTGTGGTGACCACTCCTCTACGCAGTCCAGGTACATTTTTTGGTGCAATACAGACCCGTGGAGGGTTTTTATATTATATTGTGGTGACCACTCCTCTATGCAGTCCAGGTACATTTTTTGGTGCGATTCAGACCAGTTCAGGGTTTTTAAATTATATTGTGGTGACCACTCCTCTACGCAGTCCAGGTACATTTTTTTGGTGCGATTCAGACCTGTTCAGGGTTTTTAAATTATATTGTGGTGACCACTCCTTTACGCAGTCCAGGTACATTTTTTGGTGCTATTCAGACCATTTCAGTGTTTTTAGATTATATTGTGGTGACCATTCCTCTACGCAGTCCAGGTACATTTTTTGGTGCGATTCAGACCAGTTGAGGGTTGTTAAATTATATTGTGGTGACCACTCCTCTACGCAGTCCAGGTACATTTTTTGGTGGGATTCAAACCAGTTGAGGGTTGTTAAATTATATTGTTGTGACCACTCCTCTACGCAGTCCAGGTACATTTTTTGGTGCGATTCAGACCAGTTCAGGGTTTTTAAATTATATTGTGGTGACCACTCCTCTATGCAGTCCAGGTACATTTTTTTAGTGCGATTCAGACCAGTTGAGGGTTGTTAAATTATATTGTGGTGACCACTCCTCTACGCAGCCCAGGTACATTTTTTGGTGCGATTCAGACCAGTTCAGGGTTTTTAAATTACATTGTGGTGACCACTCCTCTACGCAGACTAGGTACATTTTTTGGTGCGATTCAGACCAGTTCAGGGTTTTTAAATTATATTGTGGTGACCACTCCTCTACGCAGTCCAGGTACATTTTTTGGTGCGATTCAGGACCATTTCAGGGTTTTTAGATTATATTGTGGTGACCATTCCTCTACGCAGTCCAGGTACATTTTTGGGTACAATTTAGACCAGTTCAGGGTTGTTAAATTATATTGTGGTGACCACTCCTCTACGCAGTCCAGATACATTTTTTGGAGCAATACAGACCCGTGGAGGGTTTTTAAATTATATTGTGGTGACCACTCCTCTACGCAGTCCAGGTACATTTTTTGGTGCAATACAGACCCGTGGAGGGTTTTTATATTATATTGTGGTGACCACTCCTCTATGCAGTCCAGGTACATTTTTTGGTGCGATTCAGACCTGTTCAGGGTTTTTAAATTATATTGTGGTGACCACTTCCTCTACGCAGTCCAGGTACATTTTTTGGTGCGATTCAGACCAGTTCAGGGTTGTTAAATTATATTGTGGTGACCACTCCTCTATGCAGTCCAGGTACATTTTTTTTTGGTGCGATTCAGACCAGTTCTGGGTTTTTAAATTATATTGTGGTGACCACTCCTCTACGCAGTCCAGGTGCATTTTTTGGTGCGATTCAGACCAGTTCAGGGTTTTTAAATTATATTGTGGTGACCACTCCTCTACGCAGTCCAGGTACATTTTTTTGTGCGATTCAGACCAGTTCAGGGTTTTTAAATTATATTGTGGTGACCACGCCTCTACGCAGTCCAGGTACATTTTTTTGGTGCGATTTAGACCAGTTGAGGGTTGTTAAATTATATTGTGGTGACCACTCCTCTATGCAGTCCAGGTACATTTTTTGGTGCGATTCAGACCAGTTGAGGGTTGTTAAATTATATTGTGGTGACCACTCCTCTACGCAGTCCAGGTACATTTTTTGGTGCGATTCAGACCAGTTCAGGGTTTTTAAATTATATTGTGGTGACCACTCCTCTATGCAGTCCAGGTACATTTTTTGGTGCAATACAGACCCGTGGAGGGTTTTTATATTATATTGTGGTGACCACTCCTCTATGCAGTCCAGGTACATTTTTTGGTGTGATTCAGACCAGTTCAGGGTTTTTAAATTATATTGTGGTGACCACTCCTCTATGCAGTCAAGGTACATTTTTTGGTGCGATTCAGACCAGTTCAGGGTTTTTAAATTATATTGTGGTGACCACTCCTTTACGCAGTCCAGGTACATTTTTTGGTGCGATTCAGACCATTTCAGTGTTTTTAGATTATATTGTGGTGACAATTCCTCTACGCAGTCCAGGTACATTTTTTGGTGCGATTCAGACCAGTTGAGGGTTGTTAAATTATATTGTGGTGACCACTCCTGTATGCAGTCCAGGTACATTTTTTGGTGCGATTCAGACCAGTTCAGGGTTTTTAAATTATATTGTGGTGACCACTCCTCTACGAAGTCCAGGTACATTTTTTGGTGCAATACAGACCCGTGGAGGGTTTTTATATTATATTGTGGTGACCACTCCTCTACGCAGTCCAGGTACATTTTTTGGTGCGATTCAGACCAGTTCAGGGTTTTTAAATTATATTGTGGTGACCACTCCTCTACGCAGTCCAGGTACATTTTTTGGTGCGATTCAGACCAGTTCAGGGTTTTTAAATTATATTGTGGTGATCACTCCTCTACGCAGTCCAGGTGCATTTTTTGGTGCGATTCAGACCAGTTCAGGGTTTTTAAATTATATTGTGGTGACCACTTCTCTACGCAGTCCAGGTGCATTTTTTGGTGCGATTCAGACCAGTTCAGTGTTTATAAATTATATTGTGGTGACCACTCCTCTACGCAGTCCAGGTACATTTTTTGGAGCAATACAGACCCGTGGAGGGTTTTTAAATTATATTGTGGTGACCACTCCTGTATGCAGTCCAGGTACATTTTTTGGTGCGATTCAGACCAGTTCAGGGTTTTTAAATTATATTGTGGTGACCACTCCTCTACGCCGTCCAGGTACATTTTTTGGTGCAATACAGACCCGTGGAGGGTTTTTATATTATATTGTGGTGACCACTCCTCTATGCAGTCCAGGTACATTTTTTGATGCGATTCAGACCAGTTCAGGGATTTTAAATTATATTGTGGTGACAACTCCTCTAAGCAGTCCAGGTATATTTTTTGGTGCGATTCAGACCAGTTCAGGGTTTTTAAATTATATTGTGGTGACCACTCCTCTACGCAGTCCAGGTACATTTTTTGGTGCGATTCAGACCAGTTCAGGGTTTTTAAATTATATTGTGGTGACCACTCCTTTACGCAGTCCAGGTACATTTTTTGGTGCTATTCAGACCATTTCAGTGTTTTTAGATTATATTGTGGTGACCATTCCTCTACGCAGTCCAGGTACATTTTTTGGTGCGATTCAGACCAGTTGAGGGTTGTTAAATTATATTGTGGTGACCACTCCTCTACGCAGTCCAGGTACATTTTTTGGTGGGATTCAAACCAGTTGAGGGTTGTTAAATTATATTGTTGTGACCACTCCTCTACGCAGTCCAGGTACATTTTTTTGGTGCGATTCAGACCAGTTCAGGGTTTTTAAATTATATTGTGGTGACCACTCCTCTATGCAGTCCAGGTACATTTTTTTAGTGCGATTCAGACCAGTTGAGGGTTGTTAAATTATATTGTGGTGACCACTCCTCTACGCAGCCCAGGTACATTTTTTGGTGCGATTCAGACCAGTTCAGGGTTTTTAAATTACATTGTGGTGACCACTCCTCTACGCAGACTAGGTACATTTTTTGGTGCGATTCAGACCAGTTCAGGGTTTTTAAATTATATTGTGGTGACCACTCCTCTACGCAGTCCAGGTACATTTTTTGGTGCGATTCAGACCATTTCAGGGTTTTTAGATTATATTGTGGTGACCATTCCTCTACGCAGTCCAGGTACATTTTTGGGTACAATTTAGACCAGTTCAGGGTTGTTAAATTATATTGTGGTGACCACTCCTCTACGCAGTCCAGATACATTTTTTGGAGCAATACAGACCCGTGGAGGGTTTTTAAATTATATTGTGGTGACCACTCCTCTACGCAGTCCAGGTACATTTTTTGGTGCAATACAGACCCGTGGAGGGTTTTTATATTATATTGTGGTGACCACTCCTCTATGCAGTCCAGGTACATTTTTTGGTGCGATTCAGACCAGTTCAGGGTTTTTAAATTATATTGTGGTGACCACTCCTCTACGCAGTCCAGGTACATTTTTTGGTGCGATTCAGACCAGTTCAGGGTTGTTAAATTATATTGTGGTGACCACTCCTCTATGCAGTCCAGGTACATTTTTTGGTGCGATTCAGACCAGTTCTGGGTTTTTAAATTATATTGTGGTGACCACTCCTCTACGCAGTCCAGGTGCATTTTTTGGTGCGATTCAGACCAGTTCAGGGTTTTTAAATTATATTGTGGTGACCACTCCTCTACACAGTCCAGGTACATTTTTTTGTGCGATTCAGACCAGTTCAGGGTTTTTAAATTATATTGTGGTGACCACGCCTCTACGCAGTCCAGGTACATTTTTTGGTGCGATTTAGACCAGTTGAGGGTTGTTAAATTATATTGTAGTGACCACTCCTCTATGCAGTCCAGGTACATTTTTTGGTGCGATTCAGACCAGTTGAGGGTTGTTAAATTATATTGTGGTGACCACTCCTCTACGCAGTCCAGGTACATTTTTTGGTGCGATTCAGACCAGTTCAGGGTTTTTAAATTATATTGTGGTGACCACTCCTCTATGCAGTCCAGGTACATTTTTTGGTGCAATACAGACCCGTGGAGGGTTTTTATATTATATTGTGGTGACCACTCCTCTATGCAGTCCAGGTACATTTTTTGGTGTGATTCAGACCAGTTCAGGGTTTTTAAATTATATTGTGGTGACCACTCCTCTATGCAGTCAAGGTACATTTTTTGGTGCGATTCAGACCAGTTCAGGGTTTTTAAATTATATTGTGGTGACCACTCCTCTACGCAGTCCAGGTACATTTTTTGGTGCGATTCAGACCAGTTTAGGGTTTTTAAATTATATTGTGGTGACCACTCCTCTACGCAGACCAGGTACATTTTTTGGTGCGATTCAGACCAGTTGAGGGTTGTTAAATTATATTGTGAAGACCACTCCTCTACGCAGTCCAGGTACATTTTTTGGTGCGATTCAGACCAGTTCAGGGTTTTTAAATTATATTGTGGTGACCACTCCTCTACGCAGTCCAGGTACATTTTTTGGTGCAATTCAGACCAGTTCAGGGTTTTTAAATTATATTGTGGTGACCACTCCTCTATGCAGTCCAGGTACATTTTTTGGTGCGATTCAGACCAGTTCTGGGTTTTTAAATTATATTGTGGTGACCACTCCTCTACGCAGTCCAGGTGCATTTTTTGGTGCGATTCAGACCAGTTCAGGGTTTTTAAATTATATTGTGGTGACCACTCCTCTACGCAGTCCAGGTACATTTTTTTGTGCGATTCAGACCAGTTCAGGGTTTTTAAATTATATTGTGGTGACCACGCCTCTACGCAGTCCAGGTACATTTTTTGGTGCGATTTAGACCAGTTGAGGATTGTTAAATTATATTGTGGTGACCACTCCTCTATGCAGTCCAGGTACATTTTTTGGTGCGATTCAGACCAGTTGAGGGTTGTTAAATTATATTGTGGTGACCACTCCTCTATGCAGTCCAGGTACATTTTTTGGTGCGATTCAGACCAGTTCAGGGTTTTTAAATTATATTGTGGTGACCACTCCTCTATGCAGTCCAGGTACATTTTTTGGTGCAATACAGACCCGTGGAGGGTTTTTATATTATATTGTGGTGACCACTCCTCTATGCAGTCCAGGTACATTTTTTGGTGTGATTCAGACCAGTTCAGGGTTTTTAAATTATATTGTGGTGACCACTCCTCTATGCAGTCAAGGTACATTTTTTGGTGCGATTCAGACCAGTTAAGGGTTTTTAAATTATATTGTGGTGACCACTCCTCTACGCAGTCCAGGTACATTTTTTGGTGCGATTCAGACCAGTTTAGGGTTTTTAAATTATATTGTGGTGACCACTCCTCTACGCAGACCAGGTACATTTTTTGGTGCGATTCAGACCAGTTGAGGGTTGTTAAATTATATTGTGGTGACCACTCCTCTACGCAGTCCAGGTACATTTTTTGGTGCGATTCAGACCAGTTCAGGGTTTTTAAATTATATTGTGGTGACCACTCCTCTACGCAGTCCAGGTACATTTTTTGGTGCAATTCAGACCAGTTCAGGGTTTTTAAATTATATTGTGGTGACCACTCCTCTACGCAGTCCAGGTACATTTTTTGGTGCGATTCAGACCAGTTTAGGGTTTTTAAATTATATTATGGTGACCACTCCTCTACGCAGTCCAGGTACATTTTTTGGTGCAATACAGACCCGTGGAGGGTTTTTATATTATATTGTGGTGACCACTCCTCTATGCAGTCCAGGTACATTTTTTGGTGCGATTCAGACCAGTTCAGGGTTTTTAAATTATATTGTGGTGACCACTCCTCTACGCAGTCCAGGTACATTTTTTGGTGCGATTCAGACCAGTTCAGGGTTTTTAAATTATATTGTGGTGACCACTCCACTACGCAGTCCAGGTACATTTTTTGGTGCGATTCAGACCAGTTGAGGGTTGTTAAATTATATTGTGGTGACCACTCCTCTACGCAGCCCAGGTACATTTTTTGGTGCGATTCAGACCAGTTCAGGGTTTTTAAATTACATTGTGGTGACCACTCCTCTACGCAGACTAGGTACATTTTTTGGTGCGATTCAGACCAGTTCAGGGTTTTTAAATTATATTGTGGTGACCACTCCTCTACGCAGTCCAGGTACATTTTTTGGTGCGATTCAGACCATTTCAGGGTTTTTAGATTATATTGTGGTGACCATTCCTCTACGCAGTCCAGGTACATTTTTGGGTACAATTTAGACCAGTTCAGGGTTGTTAAATTATATTGTGGTGACCACTCCTCTACGCAGTCCAGATACATTTTTTGGAGCAATACAGACCCGTGGAGGGTTTTTAAATTATATTGTGGTGACCACTCCTCTACGCAGTCCAGGTACATTTTTTGGTGCAATACAGACCCGTGGAGGGTTTTTATATTATATTGTGGTGACCACTCCTCTATGCAGTCCAGGTACATTTTTTTGGTGCGATTCAGACCAGTTCAGGGTTTTTAAATTATATTGTGGTGACCACTCCTCTACGCAGTCCAGGTACATTTTTTGGTGCAATACAGACCCGTGGAGGGTTTTTATATTATATTGTGGTGACCACTCCTCTATGCAGTCCAGGTACATTTTTTGGTGCGATTCAGACCAGTTCTGGGTTTTTAAATTATATTGTGGTGACCACTCCTCTACGCAGTCCAGGTGCATTTTTTGGTGCGATTCAGACCAGTTCAGGGTTTTTAAATTATATTGTGGTGACCACTCCTCTACACAGTCCAGGTACATTTTTTTGTGCGATTCAGACCAGTTCAGGGTTTTTAAATTATATTGTGGTGACCACGCCTCTACGCAGTCCAGGTACATTTTTTGGTGCGATTTAGACCAGTTGAGGGTTGTTAAATTATATTGTAGTGACCACTCCTCTATGCAGTCCAGGTACATTTTTTGGTGCGATTCAGACCAGTTGAGGGTTGTTAAATTATATTGTGGTGACCACTCCTCTACGCAGTCCAGGTACATTTTTTGGTGCGATTCAGACCAGTTCAGGGTTTTTAAATTATATTGTGGTGACCACTCCTCTATGCAGTCCAGGTACATTTTTTGGTGCAATACAGACCCGTGGAGGGTTTTTATATTATATTGTGGTGACCACTCCTCTATGCAGTCCAGGTACATTTTTTGGTGTGATTCAGACCAGTTCAGGGTTTTTAAATTATATTGTGGTGACCACTCCTCTATGCAGTCAAGGTACATTTTTTGGTGCGATTCAGACCAGTTCAGGGTTTTTAAATTATATTGTGGTGACCACTCCTCTACGCAGTCCAGGTACATTTTTTGGTGCGATTCAGACCAGTTTAGGGTTTTTAAATTATATTGTGGTGACCACTCCTCTACGCAGACCAGGTACATTTTTTGGTGCGATTCAGACCAGTTGAGGGTTGTTAAATTATATTGTGAAGACCACTCCTCTACGCAGTCCAGGTACATTTTTTGGTGCGATTCAGACCAGTTCAGGGTTTTTAAATTATATTGTGGTGACCACTCCTCTACGCAGTCCAGGTACATTTTTTGGTGCAATTCAGACCAGTTCAGGGTTTTTAAATTATATTGTGGTGACCACTCCTCTATGCAGTCCAGGTACATTTTTTGGTGCGATTCAGACCAGTTCTGGGTTTTTAAATTATATTGTGGTGACCACTCCTCTACGCAGTCCAGGTGCATTTTTTGGTGCGATTCAGACAAGTTTAGGGTTTTTAAATTATATTGTGGTGACCACTCCTCTACGCAGTCCAGGTACATTTTTTTGTGCGATTCAGACCAGTTCAGGGTTTTTAAATTATATTGTGGTGACCACGCCTCTACGCAGTCCAGGTACATTTTTTGGTGCGATTTAGACCAGTTGAGGATTGTTAAATTATATTGTGGTGACCACTCCTCTATGCAGTCCAGGTACATTTTTTGGTGCGATTCAGACCAGTTGAGGGTTGTTAAATTATATTGTGGTGACCACTCCTCTACGCAGTCCAGGTACATTTTTTGGTGCGATTCAGACCAGTTCAGGGTTTTTAAATTATATTGTGGTGACCACTCCTCTATGCAGTCCAGGTACATTTTTTGGTGCAATACAGACCCGTGGAGGGTTTTTATATTATATTGTGGTGACCACTCCTCTATGCAGTCCAGGTACATTTTTTGGTGTGATTCAGACCAGTTCAGGGTTTTTAAATTATATTGTGGTGACCACTCCTCTATGCAGTCAAGGTACATTTTTTGGTGCGATTCAGACCAGTTCAGGGTTTTTAAATTATATTGTGGTGACCACTCCTCTACGCAGTCCAGGTACATTTTTATGTGCGATTCAGACCAGTTTAGGGTTTTTAAATTATATTGTGGTGACCACTCCTCTACGCAGACCAGGTACATTTTTTGGTGCGATTCAGACCAGTTGAGGGTTGTTAAATTATATTGTGGTGACCACTCCTCTACGCAGTCCAGGTACATTTTTTGGTGCGATTCAGACCAGTTCAGGGTTTTTAAATTATATTGTGGTGACCACTCCTCTACGCAGTCCAGGTACATTTTTTGGTGCAATTCAGACCAGTTCAGGGTTTTTAAATTATATTGTGGTGACCACTCCTCTACGCAGTCCAGGTACATTTTTTGGTGCGATTCAGACCAGTTTAGGGTTTTTAAATTATATTATGGTGACCACTCCTCTACGCAGTCCAGGTACATTTTTTGGTGCAATACAGACCCGTGGAGGGTTTTTATATTATATTGTGGTGACCACTCCTCTATGCAGTCCAGGTACATTTTTTGGTGCGATTCAGACCAGTTCAGGGTTTTTTAAATTATATTGTGGTGACCACTCCTCTACGCAGTCCAGGTACATTTTTTGGTGCGATTCAGACCAGTTCAGGGTTTTTAAATTATATTGTGGTGACCACTCCACTACGCAGTCCAGGTACATTTTTTGGTGCGATTCAGACCAGTTGAGGGTTGTTAAATTATATTGTGGTGACCACTTCCTCTACGCAGTCCAGGTACATTTTTTGGTGCAATTCAGACCAGTTCAGGGTTTTTAAATTATATTGTGGTGACCACTCCTCTACGCAGTCCAGGTACTTTTTTTGGTGCGATTCAGACCAGTTCAGGGTTTTTAAATTATATTGTGGTGACCACTCCTCTACGCAGTCCAGGTACATTTTTTGGTGCGATTCAGACCAGTTCAAGGCTTTTAAATTATATTGTGGTGACCACTCCTATACGCAGTCCAGGTACATTTTTTGGTGCGATTCAGACCAGTTCAGGGTTTTTAAATATATTGTGGTGACCAATCCTCTACACAGTCCAGGTACATTTTTTGGTGCGATTCAGACCAGTTGAGGGTTGTTAAATTATATTGTGGTGACCACTCCTCTACGCAGTCCAGTTACATTTTTTGGTGCGATTCAGACCAGTTCAGGGTTTTTAAATTATATTGTGGTGACCACTCCTCCACGCAGTCCAGGTACATTTTTTGGTGCGATTCAGACTAGTTCAGGGTTTTTAAATTATATTGTGGTGATCACTCCTCTACGCAGTCCAGGTGCATTTTTTGGTGCGATTCAGACCAGTTCAGGGTTTTTAAATTATATTGTGGTGACCACTCCTCTACGCAGTCCAGGTACATTTTTTGGTGCAATTCAGACCAGTTCAGGGTTTTTAAATTATATTGTGGTGACCACTCCTCTACGCAGTCCAGGTACATTTTTTGGTGCGATTCAGACCAGTTGAGGGTTGTTAAATTATATTGTGGTGACCACTCCTCTACGCAGTCCAGGTACATTTTTTGGTGCGATTCAGACCAGTTATGGGTTTTTAAATTATATTGTGGTGACCACTCCTCTACGCAGTCCAGGTACATTTTTTTTGGTGGGATTCAGACCAGTTGAGGGTTGTTAAATTATATTGTGGTGACCACTCCTCTACGCAGTCCAGGTACATTTTTTGGTGCGATTCAGACCAGTTCAGGGTTTTTAAATTATATTGTGGTGACCATTCCTCTACACAGTCAAGGTACATTTTTTGGTGCGATTCAGACCAGTTCAGGGTTTTTAAATTATATTGTGGTGATCACTCCTCTACGCAGTCCAGGTACATTTTTTGGTGCGATTCAGACCAGTTCAGGGTTTTTAAATTATATTGTGGTGACCACTCCTCTACGCAGTCCAGGTACATTTTTTGGTGCGATTCAGACCAGTTGAGGGTTTTTAAATTATATTGTGGTGACCACTCCTCTACGCAGTCCAGGTACATTTTTTGGTGCGATTCAGACCAGTTCAGTTTTTTTAAATTATATTGTGGTGACCACTCCTCTATGCAGTCCAGGTACATTTTTTGGTGCAATTCAGACCAGTTGAGGGTTGTTAAATTATATTGTGGTGACGACTCCTATACGCAGTGAAGGTACATTTTTTGGTGGGATTCAAACCAGTTGAGGGTTGTTAAATTATATTGTTGTGACCACTCCTCTACGCAGTCCAGGTACATTTTTTGGTGCGATTCAGACCAGTTCAGGGTTTTTAAATTATATTGTGGTGACCAATCCTCTACACAGTCCAGGTACATTTTTTGGTGCGATTCAGACCAGTTGAGGGTTGTTAAATTATATTGTGGTGACCACTCCTCTACGCAGTCCAGTTACATTTTTTGGTGCGATTCAGACCAGTTCAGGGTTTTTAAATTATATTGTGGTGACCACTCCTCCACGCAGTCCAGGTACATTTTTTGGTGCGATTCAGACTAGTTCAGGGTTTTTAAATTATATTGTGGTGATCACTCCTCTACGCAGTCCAGGTGCATTTTTTTGGTGCGATTCAGACCAGTTCAGGGTTTTTAAATTATATTGTGGTGACCACTCCTCTACGCAGTCCAGGTACATTTTTTGGTGCAATTCAGACCAGTTCAGGGTTTTTAAATTATATTGTGGTGACCACTCCTCTACGCAGTCCAGGTACATTTTTTGGTGCGATTCAGACCAGTTGAGGGTTGTTAAATTATATTGTGGTGACCACTCCTCTACGCAGTCCAGGTACATTTTTTGGTGCGATTCAGACCAGTTATGGGTTTTTAAATTATATTGTGGTGACCACTCCTCTACGCAGTCCAGGTACATTTTTTTGGTGGGATTCAGACCAGTTGAGGGTTGTTAAATTATATTGTGGTGACCACTCCTCTACGCAGTCCAGGTACATTTTTTGGTGCGATTCAGACCAGTTCAGGGTTTTTAAATTATATTGTGGTGACCATTCCTCTACACAGTCAAGGTACATTTTTTGGTGCGATTCAGACCAGTTCAGGGTTTTTAAATTATATTGTGGTGATCACTCCTCTACGCAGTCCAGGTACATTTTTTGGTGCGATTCAGACCAGTTCAGGGTTTTTAAATTATATTGTGGTGACCACTCCTCTACGCAGTCCAGGTACATTTTTTGGTGCGATTCAGACCAGTTGAGGGTTTTTAAATTATATTGTGGTGACCACTCCTCTACGCAGTCCAGGTACATTTTTTGGTGCGATTCAGACCAGTTCAGTTTTATTAAATTATATTGTGGTGACCACTCCTCTACGCAGTCCAGGTACATTTTTTGGTGCGATTCAGACCAGCTCAGGGTTTTTAAATTATATTGTGGTGACCATTCCTCTACACAGTCCAGGTACATTTTTTGGTGCGATTCAGACCAGTTCAGGGTTTTTAAATTATATTGTGGTGATCACTCCTCTACGCAGTCCAGGTACATTTTTTGGTGCGATTCAGACCAGTTCAGGGTTTTTAAATTATATTGTGGTGATCACTCCTCTACGCAGTCCAGGTGCATTTTTTGGTGCGATTCAGACCAGTTCAGGGTTTTTAAATTATATTGTGGTGACCACTTCTCTACGCAGTCCAGGTGCATTTTTTGGTGCGATTCAGACCAGTTCAGGGTTTATAAATTATATTGTGGTGACCACTCCTCTACGCAGTCCAGGTACATTTTTTGGGTGCGATTCAGACCAGTTGAGGGTTGTTAAATTATATTGTGGTGACCACTCCTCTACGCAGTCCAGGTACATTTTTTGGTGCGATTCAGACCAGTTCAGGGTTTTTAAATTATATTGTGGTGACCACTCCTCTATGCAGTCCAGGTACATTTTTTGGTGCAATTCAGACCAGTTGAGGGTTGTTAAATTATATTGTGGTGACGACTCCTATACGCAGTGAAGGTACATTTTTTGGTGGGATTCAAACCAGTTGAGGGTTGTTAAATTATATTGTTGTGACCACTCCTCTACGCAGTCCAGGTACATTTTTTGGTGCGATTCAGACCAGTTCAGGGTTTTTAAATTATATTGTGGTGACCACTCCTCTATGCAGTCCAGGTACATTTTTTTAGTGCGATTCAGACCAGTTGAGGGTTGTTAAATTATATTGTGGTGACCACTCCTCTACGCAGCCCAGGTACATTTTTTGGTGCGATTCAGACCAGTTCAGAGTTTTTAAATTACATTGTGGTGACCACTCCTCTACTCAGACCAGGTACATTTTTTGGTGCGATTCAGACCAGTGCAGGGTTTTTAAATTATATTGTGGTGACCACTCTCCTCTACGCAGTCCAGGTACATTTTTTGGTGCGATTCAGACCAGTGCAGGGTTTTTAAATTATATTGTGGTGACCACTCCTCTACGCAGTCCAGGTACATTTTTTTGGTGCGATTCAGACCAGTTCAGGGTTTTTAAATTATATTGTGGTGACCACTCCTCTACGCAGTCAAGGTACATTTTTGGGAACGATTCAGACCAGTTCAGGGTTGTTAAGCTATATTGTGGTGACCACTCCTCTACGCAGTCCAGATACATTTTTTGGAGCAATACAGACCCGTGGAAGGTTTTTAAATTATATTGTGGTGACCACTCCTGTATGCAGTCCAGGTACATTTTTTGGTGCGATTCAGACCAGTTCAGGGTTTTTAAATTATATTGTGGTGACCACTCCTCTACGCCGTCCAGGTACATTTTTTGTGCAATACAGACCCGTGGAGGGTTTTTATATTATATTGTGGTGACCACTCCTCTATGCAGTCCAGGTACATTTTTTGGTGCGATTCAGACCAGTTCAGGGATTTTAAATTATATTGTGGTGACAACTCCTCTAAGCAGTCCAGGTACATTTTTTGGTGCGATTCAGACCAGTTCAGGGTTTTTAAATTATATTGTGGTGACCACTCCTCTACGCAGTCCAGGTACATTTTTTGGTGCGATTCAGACCAGTTCAGGGTTTTTAAATTATATTGTGGTGACCACTCCTTTACGCAGTCCAGGTACATTTTTTGGTGCTATTCAGACCATTTCAGTGTTTTTAGATTATATTGTGGTGACCATTCCTCTACGCAGTCCAGGTACATTTTTTGGTGCGATTCAGACCAGTTGAGGGTTGTTAAATTATATTGTGGTGACCACTCCTCTACGCAGTCCAGGTACATTTTTTGGTGGGATTCAAACCAGTTGAGGGTTGTTAAATTATATTGTTGTAACCACTCCTCTACGCAGTCCAGGTACATTTTTTGGTGCGATTCAGACCAGTTGAGGGTTGTTAAATTATATTGTGGTGACCACTCCTCTACGCAGCCCAGGTACATTTTTTGGTGCGATTCAGACCAGTTAAGGGTTTTTAAATTACATTGTGGTGACCACTCCTCTACGCAGACTAGGTACATTTTTTGGTGCGATTCAGACCAGTTCAGGGTTTTTAAATTATATTGTGGTGACCACTTCCTCTACGCAGTCCAGGTACATTTTTTGGTGCGATTCAGACCATTTCAGGGTTTTTAGATTATATTGTGGTGACCATTCCTCTACGCAGTCCAGGTACATTTTTGGGTACAATTTAGACCAGTTCAGGGTTGTTAAATTATATTGTGGTGACCACTCCTCTACGCAGTCCAGATACATTTTTTGGAGCAATACAGACCCGTGGAGGGTTTTTAAATTATATTGTGGTGACCACTCCTCTACGCAGTCCAGGTACATTTTTTGGTGCAATACAGACCCGTGGAGGGTTTTTATATTATATTGTGGTGACCACTCCTCTATGCAGTCCAGGTACATTTTTTGGTGCGATTCAGACCAGTTCAGGGTTTTTAAATTATATTGTGGTGACCACTTCCTCTACGCAGTCCAGGTACATTTTTTGGTGCGATTCAGACCAGTTCTGGGTTTTTAAATTATATTGTGGTGACCACTCCTCTACGCAGTCCAGGTGCATTTTTTGGTGCGATTCAGACCAGTTCAGGGTTTTTAAATTATATTGTGGTGACCACTCCTCTACGCAGTCCAGGTACATTTTTTTGTGCGATTCAGACCAGTTCAGGGTTTTTAAATTATATTGTGGTGACCACGCCTCTACGCAGTCCAGGTACATTTTTTGGTGCAATTTAGACCAGTTGAGGGTTGTTAAATTATATTGTGGTGACCACTCCTCTATGCAGTCCAGGTACATTTTTTGGTGCGATTCAGACCAGTTGAGGGTTGTTAAATTATATTGTGGTGACCACTCCTCTACGCAGTCCAGGTACATTTTTTGGTGCGATTAAGACCAGTTCAGGGTTTTTAAATTATATTGTGTTGACCACTCCTCTATGCAGTCCAGGTACATTTTTTGGTGCAATACAGACCCGTGGAGGGTTTTTATATTATATTGTGGTGACCACTCCTCTATGCAGTCCAGGTACCTTTTGTGTTGGTGTGATTCAGACCAGTTCAGGGTTTTTAAATTATATTGTGGTGACCACTCCTCTATGCAGTCAAGGTACATTTTTTGGTGCGATTCAGACCAGTTCAGGGTTTTTAAATTATATTGTGGTGACCACTCCTCTACGCAGTCCAGGTACATTTTTTGGTGCGATTCAGACCAGTTTAGGGTTTTTAAATTATATTGTGGTAGGGTTTTTAAATTATATGTGGTGACCACTTCCTCTACGCAGACCAGGTACATTTTTGGTGCGATTCAGACCAGTTGAGGGTTGTTAAATTATATTGTGGTGACCACTCCTCTACGCAGTCCAGGTACATTTTTTGGTGCGATTCAGACCAGTTCAGGGTTTTTAAAATATATTGTGGTGACCACTCCTCTACGCAGTCCAGGTACATTTTTTGGTGCAATTCAGACCAGTTCAGGGTTTTAAATTATATTGTGGTGACCACTCCTCTACGCAGTCCAGGTACATTTTTTGGTGCCGATTCAGACCAGTTTAGGGTTTTTAAATTATATTATGGTGACCACTCCTCTACGCAGTCCAGGTACATTTTTTGGTGCAATACAGACCCTGGAGGGTTTTTATATTATATTGTGGTGACCACTCCTCTATGCAGTCCAGGTACATTTTTTGGTGCGATTCAGAACAAGTTCAGGTTTTTTAAATTATATTGTGGTGACCACTCCTCTACGCAGTCCAGGTACTTTTTTTGGTGCGATTCAGACCAGTTCAGGGTTTTAAATTATATTGTGGTGACCACTCCTCTACGCAGTCCAGGAACATTTTTTGGTGCGATTCAGACCATTTCAGGGTTTTTAGATTATATTGTGGTGACCATTCCTCTACGCAGTCCAGGTACAATTTTTGGGTACAATTTAGACCAGTTCAGGGTTGTTAAATTATATTGTGGTGACCACTCCTCTACGCAGTCCAGGTACATTTTTTGGTGCGATTCAGACCAGTTGAGGTTGTTAAATTATATTGTGGTGACCACTCCTCTACGCAGTCCAGTTACTTTTTTGGTGCGATTCAGACCAGTTCAGGGTTTTTAAATTATATTGTGGTGACCACTCCTCCACGCAGTCCAGGTACATTTTTTGGTGCGATTCAGACTAGTTCAGGGTTTTTAAATTATATTGTGGTGATCACTCCTCTACGCAGTCCAGGTGCATTTTTTGGTGCGATTCAGACCAGTTCAGGGTTTTTAAATTATATTGTGGTGACCACTCCTCTACGCAGTCCAGGTACATTTTTTGGTGCAATTCAGACCAGTTCAGGGTTTTTAAGTTATATTGTGGTGACCACTCCTCTACGCAGTCAGGTACATTTTTGGTGCGATTCAGACCAGTTGAGGGTGTTAAATTATATTGTGGTGACCACTCTCTACGCAGTCCAGGTACATTTTTGGTGCGATTCAGACCAGTTATGGGTTTTTAAATTATATTGTGGTGACCACTCCTCTACGCAGTCCAGGTACATTTTTTTGGTGTGATTCAGACCAGTTGAGGGTTGTTAAATTATATTGTGGTGACCACTCCTCTACGCAGTCCAGGTACATTTTTTTGTGCGATTCAGACCAGTTCAGGGTTTTAAATTATATTGTGGTGACCATTCCTCTACACAGTCAAGGTACATTTTTTTGGTGCGATTCAGACCAGTTCAGGGTTTTAAATTATATTGTGGTGATCACTCCTCTACGCAGTCCAGGTACATTTTTTGGTGCAATTCAGACCAGTTCAGGGTTTTTAAATTATATTGTGGTGACCACTCCTCTACGCAGTCCAGGTACATTTTTTGTGCGATTCAGACCAGTTGAGGTTTTTAAATTATATTGTGGTGACCACTTCCTCTACGCAGTCCAGGTACATTTTTTGGTGCGATTCAGACCAGTTCAGTTTTTTAAATTATATTGTGGTGACCACTCCTCTACGCAGTCAGGTACATTTTTTGGTGCGATTCAGACCAGTTCAGGGTTTTTAAATTATATTGTGGTGACCATTCCTCTACACAGTCCAGGTCCATTTTTTGGTGCGATTCAGACCAGTTCAGGTTTTAAATTATATTGTGGTGATCACTCCTCTACGCAGTCCAGGTACATTTTTTGGTGCGATTCAGACCAGTTCAGGGTTGTTAAATTATATTGTGGTGACCACTCCTCTATGCAGTCCAGGTACATTTTTTGGTGCGATTCAGACCAGTTCTGGTTTTAAATTATATTGTGGTGACCACTCCTCTACGCAGTCCAGGTGCATTTTTTGGTGCGATTCAGACCAGTTCAGGGTTTTAAATTATATTGTGGTGACCACTCCTCTACGCAGTCCAGGTACATTTTTTTGTGCGATTCAGACCAGTTCAGGGTTTTTAAATTATATTGTGGTGACCACGCCTCTACGCAGTCCAGGTACATTTTTTGGTGCAATTTAGACCAGTTGAGGGTTGTTAAATTATATTGTGGTGACCACTCCTCTATGCAGTCCAGGTACATTTTTTGGTGCGATTCAGACCAGTTGAGGGTTGTTAAATTATATTGTGGTGACCACTCCTCTACGCAGTCCAGGTACATTTTTTGGTGCGATTCAGACCAGTTCAGGGTTTTTAAATTATATTGTGTTGACCACTCCTCTATGCAGTCCAGGTACATTTTTTGGTGCAATACAGACCCGTGGAGGGTTTTTATATTATATTGTGGTGACCACTCCTCTATGCAGTCCAGGTACCTTTTGTTGGTGTGATTCAGACCAGTTCAGGGTTTTTAAATTATATTGTGGTGACCACTCCTCTATGCAGTCAAGGTACATTTTTTGGTGCGATTCAGACCAGTTCAGGGTTTTAAATTATATTGTGGTGACCACTCCTCTACGCAGTCCAGGTACATTTTTTGGTGCGATTCAGACCAGTTTAGGGTTTTTAAATTATATTGTGGTGACCACTCCTCTACGCAGACCAGGTACATTTTTTGGTGCGATTCAGACCAGTTGAGGGTTGTTAAATTATATTGTGGTGACCACTCCTCTACGCAGTCCAGGTACATTTTTTGGTGCGATTCAGACCAGTTCAGGGTTTTTAAATTATATTGTGGTGACCACTCCTCTACGCAGTCCAGGTACATTTTTTGGTGCAATTCAGACCAGTTCAGGGTTTTTAAATTATATTCTGGTGACCACTCCTCTACGCAGTCCAGGTACATTTTTTGGTGCGATTCAGACCAGTTTAGGGTTTTTAAATTATATTATGGTGACCACTCCTCTACGCAGTCCAGGTACATTTTTTGGTGCAATACAGACCCGTGGAGGGTTTTTATATTATATTGTGGTGACCACTCCTCTATGCAGTCCAGGTACATTTTTTGGTGCGATTCAGAACAAGTTCAGGTTTTTTAAATTATATTGTGGTGACCACTCCTCTACGCAGTCCAGGTACTTTTTTTGGTGCGATTCAGACCAGTTCAGGGTTGTTAAATTATATTGTGGTGACCACTCCTCTACGCAGTCCAGGTACATTTTTTGGTGCGATTCAGACCAGTTCAAGGCTTTTAAATTATATTGTGGTGACAGCTCCTATACGCAGTCCAGGTACATTTTTTGGTGCGATTCAGACCAGTTCAGGGTTTTTAAATTATATTGTGGTGACCAATCCTCTACACAGTCCAGGTACATTTTTTGGTGCGATTCAGACCAGTTGAGGGTTGTTAAATTATATTGTGGTGACCACTCCTCTACGCAGTCCAGTTACATTTTTTGGTGCGATTCAGACCAGTTCAGGGTTTTTAAATTATATTGTGGTGACCACTCCTCCACGCAGTCCAGGTACATTTTTTGGTGCGATTCAGACTAGTTCAGGGTTTTTAAATTATATTGTGGTGTTCACTCCTCTACGCAGTCCAGGTGCATTTTTTGGTGCGATTCAGACCAGTTCAGGGTTTTTAAATTATATTGTGGTGACCACTCCTCTACGCAGTCCAGGTACATTTTTTGGTGCGATTCAGACCAGTTGAGGGTTGTTAAATTATATTGTGGTGACCACTCCTCTACGCAGTCCAGGTACATTTTTTGGTGCGATTCAGACCAGTTATGGGTTTTTAAATTATATTGTGGTGACCACTCCTCTACGCAGTCCAGGTACATTTTTTTGGTGTGATTCAGACCAGTTGAGGGTTGTTAAATTATATTGTGGTGACCACTCCTCTACGCAGTCCAGGTACATTTTTTGGTGCGATTCAGACCAGTTCAGGGTTTTTAAATTATATTGTGGTGACCATTCCTCTACACAGTCAAGGTACATTTTTTGGTGCGATTCAGACCAGTTCAGGGTTTTTAAATTATATTGTGGTGATCACTCCTCTACGCAGTCCAGGTACATTTTTTGGTGCAATTCAGACCAGTTCAGGGTTTTTAAATTATATTGTGGTGACCACTCCTCTACGCAGTCCAGGTACATTTTTTGGTGCGATTCAGACCAGTTGAGGGTTTTTAAATTATATTGTGGTGACCACTCCTCTACGCAGTCCAGGTACATTTTTTGGTGCGATTCAGACCAGTTCAGTTTTTTTAAATTATATTGTGGTGACCACTCCTCTACGCAGTCCAGGTACATTTTTTGGTGCGATTCAGACCAGTTCAGGGTTTTTAAATTATATTGTGGTGACCATTCCTCTACACAGTCCAGGTACATTTTTTGGTGCGATTCAGACCAGTTCAGGGTTTTTAAATTATATTGTGGTGATCACTCCTCTACGCAGTCCAGGTACATTTTTTGGTGCGATTCAGACCAGTTCAGGGTTTTTAAATTATATTGTGGTGACCACTCCTCTACGCAGTCCAGGTACATTTTTTGGTGCGATTCAGACCAGTTCAGGGTTTTTCAAATTATATTGTGGTAACCAGTCCTCTACGCAGTCCAGGTACATTTTTTGGTGCGATTCAGACCAGTTCATGGTTTTTAAATTATATTGTGGTGACCACTCCTCTACGCAGTCCAGGTACATTTTTTGGTGCGATTCAGACCAGTTCAGTTTTTTTAAATTATATTGTGGTGACCACTCCTCTACCCAGTCCAGGTACATTTTTTGGTGCGATTCAGACCAGTTCAGGGTTTTTAAATTATATTGTGGTGACCACGCCTCTACGCAGTCCAGGTACATTTTTTGGTGCGATTCAGACCAGTTGAGGGTTGTTAAATTATATTGTGGTTACCACTCCTCTATGCAGTCCAGGTACATTTTTTGGTGCGATTCAGACCAGTTGAGGGTTGTTAAATTATATTGTGGTGACCACTCCTCTACGAAGTCCAGGTACATTTTTTGGTGCGATTCAGACCAGTTCAGGGTTTTTAAATTATATTGTGGTGACCACTCCTCTACGTAGTCCAGGTACATTTTTTGGTGCAATACAGACCCGTGGAGGGTTTTTATATTATATTGTGGTGACCACTCCTCTATGCAGTCCAGGTACATTTTTTGGTGCGATTCAGACCAGTTCAGGGATTTTAAATTATATTGTGGTGACAACTCCTCTAAGCAGTCCAGGTACATTTTTTGGTGCGATTCAGACCAGTTCAGGGTTTTTAAATTATATTGTGGTGACCACTCCTCTACGCAGTCCAGGTACATTTTTTGGTGCGATTCAGACCAGTTCAGGGTTTTTAAATTATATTGTGGTGACAACTCCTCTAAGCAGTCCAGGTACATTTTTTGGTGCGATTCAGACCAGTTCAGGGTTTTTAAATTATATTGTGGTGACCACTCCTTTACGCAGTCCAGGTACATTTTTTGGTGCGATTCAGACCATTTCAGTGTTTTTAGATTATATTGTGGTGACCATTCCTCTACGCAGTCCAGGTACATTTTTTGGTGCGATTCAGACCAGTTGAGGGTTGTTAAATTATATTGTGGTGACCACTCCTCTACGCAGTCCAGGTACATTTTTTGGTGGGATTGAAACCAGTTGAGGATTGTTAAATTATATTGTTGTGACCACTCCTCTACGCAGTCCAGGTACATTTTTTGGTGCGATTCAGACCAGTTCAGGGTTTTTAAATTATATTGTGGTGACCACTCCTCTATGCAGTCCAGGTACATTTTTTGGTGCGATTCAGACCAGTTCAGGGTTTTTAAATTATATTGTGGTGACCACTCCTCTACGCAGTCCAGGTACATTTTTTGGTGCGATTCAGACCAGTTCAGGGTTTTTCAAATTATATTGTGGTAACCAGTCCTCTACGCAGTCCAGGTACATTTTTTGGTGCGATTCAGACCAGTTCAGGGTTTTTAAATTATATTGTGGTGACCACTCCTCTACGCAGTCCAGGTACATTTTTTGGTGCGATTCAGAAAAGTTCAGTTTTTTTTAAATTATATTGTGGTGACCACTCCTCTACACAGTCCAGGTACATTTTTTGGTGCGATTCAGACCAGTTCAGGGTTTTTAAATTATATTGTGGTGACCACGCCTCTACGCAGTCCAGGTACATTTTTTGGTGCGATTCAGACCAGTTGAGGGTTTTAAATTATATTGTGGTTACCACTCCTCTATGCAGTCCAGGTACATTTTTTGGTGCGATTCAGACCAGTTGAGGGTTGTTAAATTATATTGTGGTGACCACTCCTCTACGAAGTCCAGGTACATTTTTTGGTGAGATTCAGACCAGTTCAGGGTTTTTAAATTATATTGTGGTGACCACTCCTCTACGTAGTCCAGGTACATTTTTTGGTGCAATACAGACCCGTGGAGGGTTTTTATATTATATTGTGGTGACCACTCCTCTATGCAGTCCAGGTACATTTTTTGGTGCGATTCAGACCAGTTCAGGGATTTTAAATTATATTGTGGTGACAACTCCTCTAAGCAGTCCAGGTACATTTTTTGGTGCGATTCAGACCAGTTCAGGGTTTTTAAATTATATTGTGGTGACCACTCCTCTACGCAGTCCAGGTACATTTTTTGGTGCGATTCAGACCAGTTCAGGGTTTTTAAATTATATTGTGGTGACAACTCCTCTAAGCAGTCCAGGTACATTTTTTGGTGCGATTCAGACCAGTTCAGGGTTTTTAAATTATATTGTGGTGACCACTCCTTTACGCAGTCCAGGTACATTTTTTGGTGCGATTCAGACCATTTCAGTGTTTTTAGATTATATTGTGGTGACCATTCCTCTACGCAGTCCAGGTACATTTTTTGGTGCGATTCAGACCAGTTCAGGGTTTTTAAATTATATTGTGGTGACCACTCCTCTACGCAGTCCAGGTACATTTTTTGGTGCGATTCAGACCAGTTCAGGGTTTTTAAATTATATTGTGGTGACAACTCCTCTAAGCAGTCCAGGTACATTTTTTGGTGCGATTCAGACCAGTTCAGGGTTTTTAAATTACATTGTGGTGACCACTCCTCTACGCAGACTAGGTACATTTTTTGGTGCGATTCAGACCAGTTCAGGGTTTTTAAATTATATTGTGGTGACCACTCCTCTACGTAGTCCAGGTACATTTTTTGGTGCAATACAGACCCGTGGAGGGTTTTTATATTATATTGTGGTGACCACTCCTCTATGCAGTCCAGGTACATTTTTTGGTGCGATTCAGACCAGTTCAGGGATTTTAAATTATATTGTGGTGACAACTCCTCTAAGCAGTCCAGGTACATTTTTTGGTGCGATTCAGACCAGTTCAGGGTTTTTAAATTATATTGTGGTGACCACTCCTCTACGCAGTCCAGGTACATTTTTTGGTGCGATTCAGACCAGTTCAGGGTTTTTAAATTATATTGTGGTGACAACTCCTCTAAGCAGTCCAGGTACATTTTTTGGTGCGATTCAGACCAGTTCAGGGTTTTTAAATTATATTGTGGTGACCACTCCTTTACGCAGTCCAGGTACATTTTTTGGTGCGATTCAGACCATTTCAGTGTTTTTAGATTATATTGTGGTGACCATTCCTTTACGCAGTCCAGGTACATTTTTTGGTGCGATTCAGACCAGTTGAGGGTTGTTAAATTATATTGTGGTGACCACTCCTCTACGCAGTCCAGGTACATTTTTTGGTGGGATTGAAACCAGTTGAGGATTGTTAAATTATATTGTTGTGACCACTCCTCTACGCAGTCCAGGTACATTTTTTGGTGCGATTCAGACCAGTTCAGGGTTTTTAAATTATATTGTGGTGACCACTCCTCTATGCAGTCCAGGTACATTTTTTGGTGCGATTCAGACCAGTTCAGGGTTTTTAAATTATATTGTGGTGACCACTCCTCTACGCAGTCCAGGTACATTTTTTGGTGCGATTCAGACCAGTTCAGGGTTTTTCAAATTATATTGTGGTAACCAGTCCTCTACGCAGTCCAGGTACATTTTTTGGTGCGATTCAGACCAGTTCAGGGTTTTTAAATTATATTGTGGTGACCACTCCTCTACGCAGTCCAGGTACATTTTTTGGTGCGATTCAGAAAAGTTCAGTTTTTTTAAATTATATTGTGGTGACCACTCCTCTACACAGTCCAGGTACATTTTTTGGTGCGATTCAGACCAGTTCAGGGTTTTTAAATTATATTGTGGTGACCACGCCTCTACGCAGTCCAGGTACATTTTTTGGTGCGATTCAGACCAGTTGAGGGTTTTAAATTATATTGTGGTTACCACTCCTCTATGCAGTCCAGGTACATTTTTTGGTGCGATTCAGACCAGTTGAGGGTTGTTAAATTATATTGTGGTGACCACTCCTCTACGAAGTCCAGGTACATTTTTTGGTGAGATTCAGACCAGTTCAGGGTTTTTAAATTATATTGTGGTGACCACTCCTCTACGTAGTCCAGGTACATTTTTTGGTGCAATACAGACCCGTGGAGGGTTTTTATATTATATTGTGGTGACCACTCCTCTATGCAGTCCAGGTACATTTTTTGGTGCGATTCAGACCAGTTCAGGGATTTTAAATTATATTGTGGTGACAACTCCTCTAAGCAGTCCAGGTACATTTTTTGGTGCGATTCAGACCAGTTCAGGGTTTTTAAATTATATTGTGGTGACCACTCCTCTACGCAGTCCAGGTACATTTTTTGGTGCGATTCAGACCAGTTCAGGGTTTTTAAATTATATTGTGGTGACAACTCCTCTAAGCAGTCCAGGTACATTTTTTGGTGCGATTCAGACCAGTTCAGGGTTTTTAAATTATATTGTGGTGACCACTCCTTTACGCAGTCCAGGTACATTTTTTGGTGCGATTCAGACCATTTCAGTGTTTTTAGATTATATTGTGGTGACCATTCCTCTACGCAGTCCAGGTACATTTTTTGGTGCGATTCAGACCAGTTCAGGGTTTTTAAATTATATTGTGGTGACCACTCCTCTACGCAGTCCAGGTACATTTTTTGGTGCGATTCAGACCAGTTCAGGGTTTTTAAATTATATTGTGGTGACAACTCCTCTAAGCAGTCCAGGTACATTTTTTGGTGCGATTCAGACCAGTTCAGGGTTTTTAAATTATATTGTGGTGACCACTCCTTTACGCAGTCCAGGTACATTTTTTGGTGCGATTCAGACCATTTCAGTGTTTTTAGATTATATTGTGGTGACCATTCCTCTACGCAGTACAGGTACATTTTTTGGTGCGATTCAGACCAGTTGAGGGTTGTTAAATTATATTGTGGTAACCACTCCTCTACGCAGTCCAGGTACATTTTTTGGTGGGATTGAAACCAGTTGAGGGTTGTTAAATTATATTGTTGTGACCACTCCTCTACGTAGTCCAGGTACATTTTTTGGTGCGATTCAGACCAGTTCAGGGTTTTTAAATTATATTGTGGTGACCACTCCTCTATGCAGTCCAGGTACATTTTTTTAGTGCGATTCAGACCAGTTGAGGGTTTTTAAATTATATTGTGGTGACCACTCCTCTACGCAGTCCAGGTACATTTTTTGGTGCGATTCAGACCAGTTCAGGGTTTTTAAATTATATTGTGGTGACCACTCCTCTACGTAGTCCAGGTACATTTTTTGGTGCAATACAGACCCGTGGAGGGTTTTTATATTATATTATGGTGACCACTCCTCTATGCAGTCCAGGTACATTTTTTGGTGCGATTCAGACCAGTTCAGGGATTTTAAATTATATTGTGGTGACAACTCCTCTAAGCAGTCCAGGTACATTTTTTGGTGCAATTCAGACCAGTTCAGGGTTTTTATATTATATTGTGGTGACCACTCCTCTACGCAGTCCAGGTACATTTTTTGGTGCGATTCAGACCAGTTCAGGGTTTTTAAATTATATTGTGGTGACAACTCCTCTAAGCAGTCCAGGTACATTTTTTGGTGCGATTCAGACCAGTTCAGGGTTTTTAAATTATATTGTGGTGACCACTCCTTTACGCAGTCCAGGTACATTTTTTGGTGCGATTCAGACCATTTCAGTGTTTTTAGATTATATTGTGGTGACCATTCCTCTACGCAGTCCAGGTACATTTTTTGGTGCGATTCAGACCAGTTGAGGGTTGTTAAATTATATTGTGGTGACCACTCCTCTACGCAGTCCAGGTACATTTTTTGGTGGGATTGAAACCAGTTGAGGGTTGTTAAATTATATTGTTGTGACCACTCCTCTACGCAGTCCAGGTACATTTTTTGGTGCGATTCAGACCAGTTCAGGGTTTTTAAATTATATTGTGGTGACCACTCCTCTACGCAGTCCAGGTGCATTTTTTGGTGCGATTCAGACCAGTTCAGGGTTTTTAAATTATATTGTGGTGACCACTCCTCTACGCAGTCCAGGTACATTTTCTGGTGCGATTCAGACCAGTTCAGGGTTTTAAATTATATTGTGGTGACCACTCCTCTATGCAGTCCAGGTACATTTTTTGGTGCGATTCAGACCAGTTGAGGATTGTTAAATTATATTGTGGTGACCACTCCTCTACGCAGTCCAGGTACATTTTTTGGTGCGATTCAGACCAGTTCAGGGTTTTTAAATTATATTGTGGTGACCACTCCTCTACGCAGTCCAGGTACATTTTTTGGTGCGATTCAGACCAGTTCAGGATTTTTAAATTATATTGTGGTGACCACTCCTCTACGCAGTCCAGGTACATTTTTTGCTGCGATTCAGACCAGTTCAGGGTTTTTAAATTATATTGTGGTGACCACTCCTCTACGCAGTCCAGGTACATTTTTTGGTGCGATTCAGACAAGTTCAGGGTTTTAAAATTATATTGTGTGACCACTCCTCTATGCAGTCCAGTTACCATTTTTGGTGCGATTCAGACCAGTTCAGGGTTGTTAAATTATATTGTGGTGACCACTCCTCTACGCAGTCCAGATACATTTTTTGGTGCGATTCAGACCAGTTCAGGGTTTTTAAATTATATTTTGGTGACCACTCCTCTACGCAGTCCATGTACATTTTTTGGTGCGATTCAGACCAGTTCAGGATTTTTAAATTATATTGTGGTGACCACTCCTCTACGCAGTCCAGGTACATTTTTTGGTGCGATTCAGACCAGTTGAGGGTTGTCAAATTATATTGTGGTGACCACTCCTCTACTCAGTCCAGGTACATTTTTTGGTGTAATTAAGACCAGTTGATGGTTTTCTTATTATATTGTGGTGACCACTCCTCTACGCAGTCCAGGTACATTTTTTGGTGCGATTCAGACCAGTTGATGGTTTTCTTATTATATTGTGGGGACCACTCAACTACGCAGTCCAGAAAGATACCTCGTTGCAATGTTTTGGACTAATAACAATATTGTGAGGTGTTCAAAATACACTGTAAATTAGTGGAAATGATTGTTATTGAATGTTATTGAGGTTAATAATAGAGTAGGAGTGAAAATAAGCCCAAGAACTTGATTTTTGAACTTTTTATGCTTTTTTAAAAAAAAATCCGAATCCAAAACCTTAAATCCGAACCAAAACCTTTCGGCAGGTGTTTTGCGAAACCAATCCGAACCCAAAACCTCAAGCAAATCCGAATCCAAAACACGAGACACCAAAAGTCGCCGGTGCTCATCCCTCACGATAAAGGAATAGAGGTCATAAAACAGATGTTGGCATCCTCTATTGGATTGTCTGCTATTCATCAAAAATTTCTTATTGATTCTATTTCTTTTATTTTGTCACACAATCACTTTTTATCTGAGGGTAATCAATACCTACAAGTTATGGGGACAGCCATGGGGACGCGCTTCGCCCCCAGCTACGCCAACCTATACATGGAAAGCTTTGAAGAGTCCCACGTGTGGGCTGGCGAATTTGGGGCGGACCTCGTCCTCTATGGCAGGTATATAGACGATTTATTTTTGTTTGGAAGGGGGGTGAATCACGTGCACAGGCTTTTGTTGAATATATGAATGATAAATGAATATCATTTGAAATTCACATACAAATACCACAAAACTAAGATGGAGTTTCTTGATCTATTTTTGGAGATCAATAATGGTATGATTTCTACTTCCACGTACTTTAAACAGGTAGATTGCAATAACTATTTACATTATTCAAGTTTTCATCATCCTAAGTGGAGGATGAACATTCCAAAAGGACAGTTCCTGCGTTTGCGTCGGAACTGTTCAGATGATGATGTCTTTTTACAACAAGCTGAAGTTATGACAAACAATTTTCTTGAACGTGGCTATCCCCCATCTTTGATTAAAAAAGCACTTGATGAAGTCACTAAGATAGATAGAACAACTTTATTAACTGAATATGGATCTGAAATTGAACATGGTAATGTGGAACCCAAATCCGCTATAGCCCCAAAAAAGAACCTTAACACAAGGATGGAATGGGCCTTTATTTCAAAATATAACAAAGCATCCTTTAAGATTCAAAACATCATTAGATCGAACTATTCTATTCTACAACAGGATCCACTCTTGAGGTCACTTTTACCTAAAGACCCAATAGTGGTTTTTAAAAAGGCTAATAACTTAAAAAATCTTTTGGCCCCGAGTTTTCCGAGACAACATGGTAGTAATAAAAATAAAAAGAAGAAATCATCTGAGAATACTTTATCTGGTGAGCTAAATCCGGATTAGTTTCCTTCCATTCCGGATGGCTCATTTAAATGTGGGGGCCAGCGTTGTATTACATGTAATTACATTTGTAATAGAGTCAGCTTTGTAGAATCAAAAGAAGATGGAAGAAAATTGAATATACGAGGATTTATAAATTGTAATTCGACTTTTGTTATTTATCTGTTAAAATGTAGTTGTGAGTTGTACTATGTGGGCCGTACGACCAGAAAGTTAAAAGTAAGGTTCAACGAACACAGAAGAAATGTCATGAAGGGTCTCAAGACACATAGTGTGTCCAGACAAAAAGCATGACTGTAACCCCGAACATTTGACCATTATGGGTTTGGAGTTGATTAAACCCACCTCTAAGGGAGGAGATAGATATAGGGCTCTGTGTAAGCAAGAAGCATATTGGATCTACCTGTTAAATACACTATCTCCAATGGGTCTAAATGAGTCAATCGAACTGAACCAAATAGTTTAGGTCGTGAGTTTTCTAGCTTTTGTTTTTAGCTTTTGGTTGTTGGGTATCAGTCCCCCTTGTCAATATGGGGACACTACAGGGCTAATTAATAATGTGACAACATTTAAGGACAACCTTTCAGGTGGTTATATTAGTAACAAATATGATCTCTTTATTGAGACATATATTTCTCTCTATATTTTTCTCTATATATATATATTTCTCTCTATGTATATTTCTATAGTCTCTACTCTTTTTGGTCTATATGACAATCGGGAATAAGTATTGAATATTAATTGTTAAATCAAATAGGTTTGAGTGTCATTAACAGGATATTATTATTTTCTTACTATACTCCTGAATTACTATTTGGTAAATTATGATATGATGTACATTATTACTGTGGTAATTATGGATTTATACTTCGGTGCAGATTTCTAACTGAAAGGATGGAATAATAATAACAATAATAATAATGTGCACATACAAACTAATAAATAATAAATAATAAATTAAAAAATAATAATAATAAATAAAAAAGTTGGTATTAATTATTAGTTGGATTCTATAGCAAGTAAAGTGCAAAATATAACGGAATACAAGAGAATAAAATTAAATCAGATTGAAATAAATTAGAATAAAATTGACCAACTTTTTGGTAAATTACCTCAAGACTCTTTATACTTTAAAAGGGTTAATAAATCTAGAGGGTTGAGATCATTGTATCTCTCTATATCTCTATACTGTTAGGCAACCCTAAAGGGTTTTATATTGTTATATTTGTATCACTATAAATGTATATCAAATAAAAGGTCTATGTCGAAAATATTATCAAACATAGGGTTAATAGAAATAAGAGTAAAGAACTCTGAAAGAAGAAAATACTAAATTAATGTATGGTCTTGTTATCATATGTTAGAGGTACACTGCCGTTAAGTGGACTGAATCGGTCTTTGCAATGTGGATTGATTGACTGTTAATTTACATAAAGTCAGGTGCATGTGATGTAATGATTTTTATTATTTGTATTCAGACAATATAACACACAAATCGGCAACCAGAATGCTATCTCTGAGGAAGTTGTATTATATAACGAAACGCGTAAGTTTGTCGCCTACACTAACGGGGCAATCACTATTTGTATGCAGAACCTACTCACGGAGCTCACATCGATACCAACGTTAACATTGGAACTTCAAATTCTTTATAGAAACTAAGGATCTTGGAGCGGAGATTGATTGTATCAGCTTTACCGCAAGAGACCTTACCCAAGCATATATCTCTAACAGGACGGAACGGAGACCTCCGGTACACACATACACGTAGGAACCAGGAGTGTGGTGTGCATTACAGGAGGAGGACTCCAGCTGTAACCCACCGGCAGCACGCCAGCAGCGGTAAGCAGCGCCGACTGAGAGACATTGCTTTTTGAGCATCTGGTAAGCTCATGTTTTCTATACTACGGATGGTATCCGATTATACCTTTATGACTATGTGCTATGAGGATGCCGGAATAGGCTGTGTATATCGCTTAACTTAAATATTCACCAGTAAAGTTCGGGACATTAATACCCTAATTGGTGACCAAAAGTGCACAGCCACGGAGTTATCAGGAATTTATATTATCCAGTTAGTGCGGATCCATCCTGCCATCAAGAGATTTTATTAAAGCTGTTTCATCTATACTATTACTTTAACTGAGGACCATAAGCGTGCAGCCACAGAGATATTACGAATCTCATATATATAGCAAGTGTGGATTTATTCTGCTACGCAAAGGTTCTCCCAATGCTGTGAGCTCACACGAATTACGTTTGAACCAATCCATATGTTTGTTATTATTACATTCTCGGGAAACGCTGTTATTACATAGGTGCACCTAATGTATGAGTTTTCTCGTGGTATCACCAGAATGTTTCTGCATGCAATATGAATATGTTCATGTTATTTTAATGATATTAAACAATTTTAAAATCCACATTGCATTTGCTGGTCTTTGGAGGACTTTCTAGAACTACTGCATTTTTTTTTTTATTATTTGTTACATCATTTCTTCATCTGGCTTCTCCATGGACCCCAGTAAAGTCTAAGCAATCCAAGACTGGGTTCTTCCTACTAATCTCAAGGCGATCCAAAGGTTCCTTGGCTTCGCCAACTATTACCAGAGGTTTATACGTTCCTTTTCCTCCTTGGTGGCTCCTATTACTGCCCTCACCCGGAATGGCGCAGACCCAGCTAATTGGTCTTTGGAGGCGTTGGCGAGCTTTTCTGCCCTTAAAGTCACCTTCACATCTGCACCCGTTCTCAGGCATCCAGATCCTGAGCTCCCGTTCATTGTAGAAGTAGACGCCTCAGATGTAGGAGGAGGCGCTATTCTCTCTCAAAGAGATCCTTAAACTAAAAAATTACACCCGTGTGCATATTTGTCTAGGAAATTCTCATCTGCCGAAATTAATTATGATGTTGGGAATAGGGAGTTATTGGCCATCAAGTGGGCCCTCGAAGAGTGGCGGCATTGGTTAGAAGGAGCATCTCACATTGTTACCATCTTCTCGGACCACAAAAACCTTCAGTACATCCAAACCGCCAAAACTCTAAATCCTCGACATGAACGCTGGGCTTTGTTTTTCACCTGATTCAACTTTCTCATCAATTACCGTCCAGAATCACAGAATACCAAGGCTGATTCGCTGTCTCTGAGTTTTATGGCATCCCATCCTCAGCCTCCTGACCCGCAACCTATAATTTCCTCAACCTCCATTCATCTTGGTGTAACTCATTATCTTGGGGCCACACTCCGCCACTTTCAGAAAATTGCTCCAGCTCAGACACCCGCTGATAAATTGTTTGCCCCAGTACGTCTAAAAAAAAGTCGGCCCTCACCGAATGTCACAATAACTGCTCAGCAGGTCATCCTGGTATCCAGAAAACCATAGAAATGCTTTCCCGCTGGCTTTAGTGGCCCACCTTGTCTGCTGATGCGGAGAACTATGTCCGCACTTGCCCAGAATATGCTAGAAACAAGTCTTCTAGGATTCGTCCTTCTGGTCTTCTGATGCCTCTACCTACCCCAGGTAAACCATGGACCCATCTTTCGATGGATTTCATAGTCGATCTCACACGGTCTTCTGGACATAACACCATCTGGGTAGTTGTTGACCGTTTCAGCAAAATGGCCCATTTTGTTCCATTACCCAAATTGCCGGATGCAAAACTCTTGGCCACATTGTTCATTTCGCATATCTTTCGCCTCCACGGCCTTCTAGATGACATTGTTTCAGATAGAGGGTCCCAGTTCATTGCATAGTTTTGGAGGGTATTTTTCAATTCACTTGGAATCAAAGTCAGCCTGTCGTCTGCTTATCACCCTCAGTCGAATGGTCAGATGGAGAGAACTAACCAAACTCTAGAGCAATTTTTACGCATTTATGTATCAAAGTTTCATGACAACTGGTCGTCTCTTTTGCCTTGGGCGGAATTTGCATATAACAACTCTTGCCATTCTGCAACTGGTACATCCCCTTTCTTATGTAACTATGGGTTTCATCCAAAGGCGAATTCTCTCTCCTCTGACCATGTTACCAGGACTTTTGTCTTTACATCTCGGCTAAAGTCCATCTGGAAAAAAGTACACTCTGCTCTACGTCAAGCCTCTTGCAGGTACAAAATCCTCGCTGATTGTCACCGTGGTCCTTGTCTATTAAAAGTGGGTGATCAAGTCTGGCTGTCCACTCGAAACATCAGGTTGAAGCAACCCTGTAAGAAACTAGGACCTCGGTTTATCGGACCATTCCCTATCAAAGAAAAAATTAAACCGGTGGCGTTCAGACTCAAACTTCTCCTGTTTCACCCCTCCTGTTTCTGTATGAGCTATGACACAGTAGAATATCACTGGAGACTTTTAAGAACACTGACAGCCCTATTATTACAATTTCTGTTTCAACACTGAACCCTGTCACCTTTCCTGTTTCTGGGTATGCTATGGCACAGTAGAATGTCACTGGAGACTTTTAACACTGCCACCCCTCCTCTTTCTGTTCTAGCTATGATGCTGCCCAACTGCACTGGAGACTGCTAACAACCCTGCTTCCCCTTCTATGTCCCTCTGTGAAATTTCGCAGGATCTTCGTGGAGGGCGATACTTATAGAATTCAAAACTTGTGAGATCTGACAATGCAACAATGACGTTTTGCCTCATTTTCAGTTCTGAGGGCACGCAAAAGTACCAAGTTGGCTGGGCTCGGTACTTGGATCGGCTATGTTCGGGTGGGCTCAGTTTTCCAAAAACCGAACCCGAGCATCACTAATATAGAATACTTTCTTCTACACTGGTATATAACTGCATGGGCTAGATAAAACTGTAATCAGACTATTCACATTATTTATTTTTAATTGTGAACTTGTGCCTTGCAATTTCAACCCTTAGATCAGCAAGGAGCTGCGGTTGCCTTCTCCTCACATATACACACATGACAAAAATATATACATTTCACATGTTACATTATTAATGTGTGTTATGAAATCTACTGGCATGATGTAAAAACTTGAATGATATGGACAAAAACATACATGATTATGATGTAATTTCTTTCTTCCATTATGTTAAATGTAGATGCCGAAGAGGAACATGACCCCACAGGTGAGGACAGCTGTGATGGGAATAAGAAAGAGCAGCTACATCAACTACCATCTGGGGATAGATGTCAGTGTCTGTGGATTAGAGATTTGGACCAGTGAATGGAAGGAGTTTAGTGAAGTGATTTTGTCCCGTGAAAAGTACAGAAGAAGCCAAATATGAGATTTACTATTAAGGATGCTGTCACGAACACGCTCTAAGCTGACGTGACTTTGGGTGTTCGCTGTATGAAGTTACACATGAATGCAGCACACAAGTCTCTCGCTACCTATCACACAGGTTATAGACCTGCTGAATTGACCCCCACAACAGCGCTCTCACCCCACCACACATTTCAGGTTTTGCCACCACCTATTGAATATGGACAATAGGACCCCAATATACTATCCCACACTGGCCCACAAGGCTTCTGGCTACTCACAGGCTAGCAAGGCCCACACCAGCAAACAAAGGGTTAACTCTTCACACCGCTAGACTGTTACACAAATGTAAATGCAAGCAAACACTAAGCTTGTTAATCAAATGCATCAGTAAATCACACACCAACATTCAAAGGGTTAACTTGGTCGATATATATTCTTCTTAACAGGCTAATGGATTCATTAGAGTATCAAGGATGCAACTTACTGAATTTATAGATTTAATATACAAAGTACAGGGCATTCAGATATAAAAAGAACAATTAATAAACAATTGTCATAGCATACACAAGCAAAACAGTTTAAGATAAAAAGGGTTACATTCAGAGGATAACTTACATGAGTTGTACAATATGTGCCATGGGAAATTGGCTAGGAAGAGGAACAGCTTGTTAATGTGGATTGATTTTCCCAAAAGACTGACAATTTACTGTAACTGGTCTCAACTTTTTAAAGACACCTTTACACCTTTCCCCATTACCCAATTTTACTATGTGACCTAACTTTTCTGTCGGGCGTCACACTTGCCCAATTTTGTTATTAATAAATCCCCTATTAATTTGCCCATCTTTTGATACCAAGCAGGCCTAGATACAGTGTCTTAGTAGAGCTTACCCTCATTTCCTTAACTCCTCTGTGTGGCAGAATGCTTAATTTGGCATATGAGCTGCTCTTCATCATGCTATTGAGGAATATGTGGTTGATCACTACTGTGACTGGATCACTATTAAATAACTTTTGGTAAAAATGTATTTAAAGGGAATAGCGCAGGGTACATATTTATATAACTACATAGGCACTTATTTCTGTTTATTGTAAGATAGGAAGTTGTTATCTCTGAGACCAGGATAGAAAAGTTGGTCTTTCCTGGTTTCACCTTACTAAAGGATATGCCTTATTTCTGATGTATATATCTGATACAATAGACCTTTGTGGATGGAGGTCTTGTGTGTATTGGGATGTATTTAGTATGGAAGTGTCATTGTTTAGGATTTGTAAGGTTGCTTGTGGAAACCTGCAATTAGGACAGGTGCAAGGAAGTCTGATAGCATAAAGTGCTAACGAAGTTTTGTGATGAAGTGTCATGCCTGCTCTGGCCAAAGACCTCATCAGGGGGTCGTTACTGTGGCCTTTGGCAGAGTGAATTTCATAGATAAGTGTAAATTTTGTTAGCCTTGAAATGCATGTAAATTTCGGTTTCAATAGAGTATATCCTGTTTCTAAAAATAGACTATTTCTGAACTGCATAAAAGAGGTGCTCTGTGAGCATATAGGGGTTCTTCTGAATTGTCATCTGACCTGATCATACTGGGACCTTCCACCAGTGTGTGTGAGCAATAAACATCTTGCTTCAAAGACCTGCTTGGAATAATCTTCAATATTGCTGTTTTCCTGGGATCTACAGATTAGACCCTAAAATCTAATCCGTTCTCCGGCTGTCTCTGCGGTTTGGACCCAAGCTATTCCAGTGCCAATGCTTTGCGCTACCCAGTAGCCCTGGTTTGTGTGATAGGCCAGGGGAGATCCATTCACAGCAACCCGGATCCATAGTAAGAGGTCCGGAGTTACCAGCCAGGTACACCAGCAAGGAGACACGCTAGCAGCGTCAGTGACCCAGAAGAAACCCGGTACTGGATGCCGGTAAGGAGTCCAGTGGTGGCAGCTAGTGTAAGCCCCTCCTACTGCGGCAAAAGGGCGGTTTTTGGATAACAAAAGGAAACGGTGGCAAAGTAAGCCCAGCCGGTTCCCAGCAACAACAGACATGGTGGCATAGGCGGTCCATCCTGTCACAACTACTTTTATTGATTTTAAGTGGAATATTTTAAAACTGACTTCTTTTATCTATATAAAATTATAGCTAAGTCAGCACATGGTATCTTTGAGGTAGACACCCTGCTGAGCGGTTCCTAAAAGTCTATTCCGGTGTCCAAAAAACGAACTTGTCTCAGAATATAGCTCACAGTAGGGGCTCTTTGAAGCTATGACAGGTGACACTGCTATCTTCTCACACTGGGATGTGCAGAGCCATCAAATACACATACAACAGACTTTCTGACTTCAGATTTTCCATGTTAGTAGCTCAACTTATCAATGAATTCAATTAATATACCATATTTACACTGCAGTTATGATTTAGGCCTTATTCCCCACAACTATGTGATAGGTTAACCCTTATAAATAACTGTATGTTCCCTATGTTCACGACAGATGCTCCTTGATGTTTGGAGGGGCGCATTGACATTTCCACTACACAAAAAGACTTGATTTTCACACCAGTCGCACACACATTTTACCCAACTATACCCACACAGACTTGTCCAGCATTGATCACATAGACACAGCAGACACCAACCAAAGACATAGTGCTGCATGATGTCAGTGGCTGCTGTAAAACTGTCTCACCTGCTATGGGTATCTGCCAATGATTTTTTTTAACCATTTACCTGAAGTGTTCCTTCTCTAGCCTTTGAATATATATACGCTTAGAATACTACCTCATGATAAATGCTTATATATATATATATATATATATATATATATATATATATATATATATAAAATAACCATTATATGGACACTGTTGTGGGAATGGGTGGAGTATAGTTATGGGGACCCACAAAATTTGATACATGCTTCCTTTAAATTTAATTGTGGTTATAGGCACACACATAAGATGTAACAGACACAATATACTGGTAGACTGTTTTCCGATTTAAGAACATTATCTAACATATATCCATAAAATGATCCATTGAAATGTCACAGACTGTCTCTCAGTTTATATACAAGGGTTACTTCTCCCTACTTATCCTCCTCGACCTCTCCGCAGCCTCTGACACCATGGACCACCTCCTCCTGCTGCAAACTCTTCTCTCTCTCTGTCTCTCTGGTTCTGTCCATGCCTGGTTCACCTCATACCTTGCCAACCGCTCCTTCTCTGTATCCACGTCTGGTTCTTCCTCCTCCCCCTACCCTCTCCCTGTAGGAGTCCCGCAAGGCTCTGTTCTCGGCCCGTTACTCTTCTCGCTCTATACCTCCTCCCTTGGTGCTCTTATCTCCTCCTTCGGTCTTCAGTATCACCTTTATGCTGATGCCATTCAGCTCTACATCTCTTCTCCTGATCTTTCTTCCACCCTCCACTCTCGGGTATCTGACTGCCTCTCCGCCATCTCCTCCTGGATGTCTGCTCGCTTTCTCAAAACTAATATCTCTAAAACGGAACTTATTGTCTTTCCTCCACCCAGTCTCCCATCCCACCATGACCTCTCTATTGTCGTCAATAATACCACCATCTCCTCTGTCACCCAACTCCGCTGCCTGGGTGTCACCCTCGACTCCTCTCTCTCTTTTGCTCCCCACATCCATTCCCTTGCCCAAACCTGTCACTTCCAACTATGCAACATCGCCCGCATCTGTCCCTTTCTCTCACAGGACGCCGCTAAAACTATCATCCACGCACTCATCATCTCCCACCTCGATTATTGTAACCTCCTCCTCACTGGCCTCCCCCACTCCCATCTCTCCCCCCTCCGCTCTATACTCAATGCAGCCGCTAGACTCATCTTCCTCTCACGCCGCTCCTCCTCGGCCTCCCCACTCTGCCTCTCCTTACACTGGCTTCCCTTCCCCTATATAATCCTTTTCAAGCTCCTCACCACCACTTACAAGGCTCTCTCCCACTCTACCACCCCCTAAATCTCTAACCTCCTCTCCATTCATACTCCTGCCCGCTCCCTGCGCTCAGCGAATGATCGCCGCCTCTTCTCCACTCTCATCACCTCTTCCCACTCCAGAATCCAGGACTTTTCCCATGCAGGCCCCCTTCACTGGAATGACCTCCCTCGTTCCATCCGTCTCTCTCCTACTTTGTGATCCTTCAAACGTGCACTGAAAACTCACCTCTTCCGTAAAGCCTACCAACCATCTACTTAACCATCTCACCTCCTCCACTCGCTCTTCCTTCTCTCCCTTTGCCTCTTCTAGCTCCACTTGTACCTGTTCTGTCTAACCTTCCTTAGGATGTAAGCTCACATGAGCAGGGCCGTCTTCCCTCCTGTCTCCTCACCTGTTCTTCTACTCCATGCTTATTGTATTAGCCTGTGTGGAGCTTCTGAAGTATTGGTATTTTTGTTTATTGTTCTGTACTGTTTCACCCTGTATAGTCCACTGTTTGTACTGTGTACGGCGCTACGGATACCTTGTGGCGCATAACAAATAAATGATAATAATAATAATTTTCTATTATAACAGTAGCTGTTTATACAAAAGCAAAATATATTGCTCGAATCTAACCTTTATTGCTCTTTGGTTTATCAAATCATGTTAAGTTTATTTACAAAAGGCCATGTAGTAATAGTATTACAGCTGGTAAAATCATTAATTCACACTTGTCTTATTTCTTCGACAACACATATACTACAAAACAAATTATTTGTAACATTTTGTACGCACAAAATCTAATGTAGTGTAAATGTGTCATTAAAACCAGAAGCTGTAGATCAGAGACATTGTAATGTCATCTTTTCAATGTAACACAAACATTATTCCTGCTCTACCTGATCCCATGGGAAGCAAAAAGTGGTGTATCCAATTAACTGAACACCAAAGAATATAAAGGCATAGTAAGTGATGAAATTAGAAATCTGTTGGAGCAACTCTGTGTTTTCTGATTAAACTCTGTTCCTGGCAGCGCCTGGCAATCATGTTCACCTTCATGCTCATAGTATAATTGCTTGTGTCAAAGCTGATAGTCTTTGGCATAAAGGCAAGTTATAATTTTAATTTAGGTGGAGATACTGTAATTGTAGCCTGCCTTTCGTTAGGCGTACTGCATCACATTAGAACTTTTGCATTTGGTATGAATGAAATACTTAGGAAGCCCTGAAGGCTTTGAGTTTAATATAGCACGTAAAACTCTAAATGCCCAAATCATAACCACTGAAGTAAAAAAATGCAATTTACAGCCACAAAGCAAACCACAAGATTCCAATGTTACTGCCTTGTATACCATTTAAAATCGTTCATTGCTCCAGGGTAATTGCATTTAAACTTCTGCTATTGTTTGATTACAATTGTAATGCCATTTGTTGAAAATTGATCTTTTGACAACTTAAAGAAAATGAGTTTATTTCCTTTAGGAAAAAAATAATTTCTCCACAAAGATTCTTTAAATTGTACAAATATATAGCCTATCAAGATCAAAATGAACATAGAATGTACATTAGAATGTGCAACTATACACAATTTAAAAATAGTATGTAATATAGTTTTCTTTTTCTTAACTCTTATGTGTTGTTTACCAATGTAAATGCACTTCTTGGCTAAATGTACTGCAAAGCTATCCTACAATATAGGCATATATATGTAAGTAGGATGCAGTTTACGATGAAAATTGCACCAGTTTAAAAGAAGTAATTTACTTGCTATTCAGAGACACACGTTTCTTAAGATTATGTATGCTTACACTTAAAGCGTATCATATATGAGCCTAAGAAATAAATAAATAAAAAAAACAGTGAATGTGACACCCACTCTCCAAAAGGGCAAATCAGCACAAGTGTCAGCATGCACTGGTATGGTTGCCAGGGCATGCTGGTACTTGAAAAACCACAAGTGACAGCATGTCCTGGCATCTATGGCACTCTAAGAGGTGTCTCCACTCCTGCATCTACATAGACAGTAAGGTGTGTGGAAGGCTTTTTTTGCACTCAGGCTACAACAACCTGCCCCCCTTTCGCGGTTCTACATCTCTACATGAAGAGAGGCACAACAGGGGGATACATCCCAGTCTGCATACATAACTGCACAGCACAATAAATCTTATTTTGTGGTTCCATTTCAGACTTATGTAAGATTCTAAATGGGGTCCTTAGGTTTAAATTATCGGTAGTTATCTGTAATATAAATTAGAAACATAAAATTTTAACGGCATATAAGAACCACTTGGCCTATCTAGTTTGCCCATTTTGTAACATATGGTAACCTCAAACCCTAATTGGATCAATAAGTTGTGATTCTTTAACTGTTAGTTAAAAATGACACTTTAAAAGTTAAAATGACACTTTATTTAAAAAAAAAAAAAAAAAAATTGTTGTTTTCAGACAAATTTTTATAAACGTCATAGTATCTCCTATTTCCACTTTTTTCACTGATCTCTAATTTGACAGCTGTGGTTCATAGCAACTCTTATTTTAGATTTAGTGTCCTTTTAAGGAATATAAAGCATTACGATTTATTATTTGTATCAGCTGTTTCTGAGATCTTGTAAATATACAAGTTGTTAGGATTAGAACTGTAACACATGTAGGACTGACAATTCAATTTTTCAGATACAAATTTAGGGAAATTTCTAATTGTAACTTAATTCACATTCTTAAAAATCATTATACTCTTTCCATCAATTGAAACCCAATTCAATTACACATACACTATATTGGAAAAAGTATTTGACCACACCTTTTAATTATTGAATTGAGGTGTTTCAATCAAGTGCCTTGCCAGAGGTGTATAAAATCAAGCACCTAGCCATGCAGTTTCCATTTTCAAACATTTGTAATACAAAATGGGTCATTCTGAAGAGCTCAGTGACTTCAAGCGTGGTACTGTGATAGGATGCCACCTTTGCAATAAGGCTGTTCAAGAAATTTCATCCCTGCTGGATATTCCAATGTCAACTGAAAGTGATATTTTTAGAAAGTTTAAGCTTTTAGGACCAACAACTCAGGGACGAAGTGAAAGACCACTTAAAATCACAGAGCAAGGTCAACGACTGCTAAGGGGCATGGTGCGTAAAAGTCGCCAATGCTCTGCTGATTCCATAGCTGAAGAGTTCCAAACTTCCACTGGCATTAATGTCAGCACAAAAACTGTGCTGCAGGAGCTTAATGGAATGGGTTTCCATGGCCGAGCAGCTGCATGCAAAGCCTCACATCACCATGACCAATGCCAAGCGTCGGATGGAGTGGTGTACAGCACACCGACACTGGATTGTAGGGAAGTGGAAACATGTTCTGTGGAGTGACGAATCATGCTTCTCTGTTTGGCAGTCAGATGGACGAATCTGGGTTTGGCGGATGCCGGGAGAACGTTACCTACCTCATTGCATTATGCCAACTGTGAAGTTTGGTGGAAGAGGAATAATGGTATGGGGCTGTTTTTCAGGGTTTGGGCTAGGCCCCTTCTCCAGTGAAGGGATATCTTAATGGTTTAGCATATCAAGTCATTTTGGACAATGCTATGCTTCCAACTTTTTGGCAACAGTTTGGGGAAGGCCCTTTTCTATTCCAACATAACTGTGCCCCGGTGAACAAAGCAAGGAATACAAAGACATGTATCACTCACCTGACTTCTAAAACTAGAGTTGGGCCAATTGCCTCTCTGCCGGCGCCTGTGCTGCGCCGCGGCCGTCCACCATCTTGACTGTGTTCTGCGCATGTGCAAACCTAGATGGTTCTTTATAACATTTCCCTTATTGGTGTTGGCTATTCATTAGCTCTTTCCCTATTTAAAGCACCTCTGACACCTCCTTAATTGTCTGATCTTGATTCTCACCTCATTATGTCAGCTGTGTACCCTGCTGTGTGCTGCAGTGACCTCACTTCTCATCTGTTGGCCGGATACTTCTCAGCCATCTCCGTGGTAAACCTGCCTCCTGCTATGTGCTGCAGTGACCTCACTCCTCATGTGTTGGCTGGATACTTTCAGTCTCATCCGTGGCAAATTTATCATTCATTGACTTTGTGCTAATATTGTTTTCTTAATTATTTGCTGGTCATCTCCCATTCTGAGTAGTAGTAACTACCTCTTGCTGCCTACTATAGCCCGTGCTATAACTCTCTTGTTGGACTGACATCGTTAGTCTCAGATGGGATAACATTATTTTGTTTGTTTGTTTATCCTACATCATACGTTTCATTTCCCTTCCTGGCTGGACAGTTGCTGCTACAATTATATATATATATATATCTATATATATCTGGAGAGAACTTCCAAGAAAGAATCTTCTTTTCCATCTGGTCGAATGTTATCTCGATCTCGTCACTCTCCTCCACCAGCGGAACCTATGGAGTTGGGCCATTCAAAGTTAACACCTGAGGAACGGGAGAGACGCCTGAAGAATAAATTATGTATCTATTGTGCGGATCCTTGTCATGTATTAAATTCTTGTCCCAGAAGGTCAGGAAACGCAAAACGCAAAAATCTTTGGAACCCTCTCCAAGTAATTCTCAGTCTAAGGGCTAGATTTACTAAGCTGCGGGTTTGAAAAAGTGGGAATGTTGCCTATAGCAACCAATCAGATTCTGGCTTTCATTTATTTAGTACTTTCTACAAAATGACAGCTAGAATCTGATTGGTTGCTATAGGCAACATCCCCACTTTTTCAAACCCGCAGCTTAGTAAATCTGGCCCTAAGAGTTGTTCCTTTCCAGTTACTATCTCTACTACTACTACTGGTTCATTCACTGCACAGGCCTTGTTGGATTCTGGAGCTGCTGGAAGTTTTATTACTCAATCGCTGGTTACTGAGTGGTCCATTGCCATTATGCTTCTAAAAAAACCTATTTCTATTACTGCTATCGATGGTTCACGGATTCCCAATGGCCTTATCACCAAAAGTACTACTCCTCTTACTCTTCAAGTAGGAGCGCTTCATCAGGAACAAATTTCTTTATTGGTTCTTACAGCTACTACCAGTCCTCTTGTCTTGGGCCTTCCTTGGTTGCAACTCCATTCACCTCAAATAGATTGGAAGTATCCCCCAAGTCTTGTCTTGGGGTCCAGCCTGTCATCATAAATGTTTATCTCAAGTGTTACCAGTTCGGATAGTCGAGTCTTCTTCTAATACTCCCTTACCTGGCCTGCCTCCACAATATGCCTCTTTCGCAGATGTATTTGATAAGAAACGTTCTCAACAACTTCCTCCTCATATGGTCTGGTATTGTCCTGTGGATCTTCAACCTGGCAAAAATCCACCTAGGGGTCTGGTGTACCCTCTTTCTTTACCTGAGACACAGGCAATGTCAGAATATATTAAAGAAAATCTTCAGCAAGGATTTATTCGTCCCTCTTTATCTCCTGCTGGAGCAGGGGTTTTTTTGTAAGGAAAAAGGAGGGCACATTAAGACATTGCATAGATTATCGCGGCCTAAATTCCATAACTATAAAGAATCGATATCCTATCCCATTAATTACAGAATTGTTTGATCATATCCGAGGTTCCCAGATATTCACTAAACTGGATTTACGTGGTGCATATAACCTCAACAGAATTAAAGCTGGAGATGAATGGAAGACAGCTTTTAACACCTGCGATGGACACTATGAATATCTGGTTATGCCATTTGGGCTATGCAATGCCCCAGCTGTCTTCCATGATTTTGTTAATGAGATATTTTTGGACTTGCTCTATGTGTGCATGGTGGTCTACTTGGATGATATCCTGATTTTCTTCCAAGATCTGGTCCATCATCGACAACATGTTGCAGAGGTTCTGACTAGACTACGAAAAATTCAATTGTTTTGCAAGTTGGAGAAGCGCTCCTTTGAACTTCCCCAAATTCTGTTTTTGGGGTATATCATTTCTGGAGTAGGGTTGAAGATGGATCTTGTGAAAGTAAGAGCTGTTCTGCATTGGCCCCTGCCTACGTGCCTTAAGGCGATCCAGCGCTTTTTGGGCTTTGCCAATTACTACCGACGATTTATACAAGGATTTTCATCCATCGTAGCACCCATAGTTTCTCTGACTCGCAAAGGCGTTAATCCTAAATTATGGTCTCCCGAGGCTCTCCAAGCTTTTCAATTTCTTAAAGAAGCCTTTTCTACAGTGCCCATTCTTCGGCAACCCGATATTGCTCTTCCGTTCTTCCTAGAGGTTGATGCCTCCAACATTGGCATTGGAGTAGTGCTTGCTCAAAAATCTGCGCAGAAGAAACTCCATCCATGTGCCTTCTACTCTCGAAGTTTGCTACCGGCAAGAGAAAAATTATGCCATCGGAGATAAAGAATTGTTAGCTATTAAAGTAGCTCTGGAGGAATGGAGATATTTATTAGAGGGAGATTTTTCGTATTCATGGATGTCCTTCTGAGATTGTGTCGCACAGGAGTATTCAGTTTGTATCCAGATTTTGGCGTCCTTTATGCTAGATTCTAGGGATTCGTCTTTGTCTCTCTTCTTCATGCCATCCTCAGTCAAATGGCCATACTGAGAGAGTTAACCAGGATCTTGAAACCTTCTTAAGAATATTTTCTTCCGCCAGTCAGGAAGATTGGGCAGATCTTCTCCCTTGGACCGAGTTCGCTCATAACAACTCCTATCACGAATCATCAGCCAATACTCCATTTTTTCTGGTATACAGTATACATTCTTCTCTCCCCGAATTTCCTGCTCTTCCACCTACGCAGGTTCCTGCAGTCAATACTCTACGTCAGAGATTCTCTTCTATTTGGGCTCAAGCTCGGTCAGCTCTGACGAAAGCATCTTCCAGATACAATTTATGTGCTGATAGAAAGAGACGAGCCATTCCTGCCTTGAAAGTAGGTGATCGTGTGTGGTTGTCCACTAAGAATATTCGGTTAAAAGTTCCTTGCATGAAATTGGCCCCACGATTTATTGGACCATACAAGATTTTACAAGTCATTAATCCGGTATGTTTCAAGCCGCAACTTCCTCAAAATCTTCATATCTCCAATTCATTTCATATTTCATTGCTTAAACCTCTTCTAATCAATTGTTTCTCCACTCTGTCTACAAAATCTGCTCCCATTCAACTTCAACAGGAGGAAGAATTTGAAATGCCGCATATTCTTGATTCTAAGAGGACTAGAGGAGGTGTTTGATATATAGTCCACTGGAAAGGATATGGACCTGAGGAACGTTCCTGGATCCGTGCTGAGGACATTAATGCCCCTACACTGTTGAAGAAATTTTACACCAAGTTTCCTGGTAAACCAGGATCTAAGTGTTCTGTGTCCACCTTTAAAGGGGGGGTACTGTCACTCACCTGACTTCTAAACCTAGAATTGGGCCAATTGCCCCTCTGCCGGCGCCTGTGCTGCGCCACGGCCGTTCACCATCTTGACTGTGTTCTGCGCATGTGGAAACCTAGAGGGTCCTTTCCAACCTTTCCCTTATTGGTATTGGCTATTCATTAGCTCTTTCCCTATTTAAGGCACCTCTGACCCTTCCTTAATTGTCTGATCTTGATTCTCACCGCGTCGTGCCAGCTGTGTGCCCTGCTGTGTGCTGCAGTGACCTCACTTCTCATCTGTTGGCCGGATACTTCTTAGCCACCTTCATGGTAAACCTGCCACCCGCTGTATGCTGTAATGACCACTGCTTCTCACCTGTTGGCCGGATACTTCTCAGCCACCTTAGTGGTAAATCTGCCTTCCGCTGTATGCTGTAATGACCGCTGCTTCCCATCTGTTGGCCGGATACTTCTCAGCCACCTCAGTGGTAAAACCTGCTTCCTGCTGTGTGCTGCAGTGACCTCACTTCTCACCTGTTGGCCGGATACTTCTCAGCCACCTCCGTGGTAAATCGTTAGTCTTAGATGGGATAACATTATCTTTGTTTGTTTATCCTACAGCATCCGTTTCAGTTTTCATTTCACTTCCTGGCTGGACAGTTGCTGCTACAATTATTATATATATATATATATATATATATATATATGCATATTTACACTCGCTCTCCTGTACATTCCTGCATCATTATTTAGCTGTACTCCGTTGCTCTGCTGCACTCTCTTGAGGGCCGTGACCTGCGCAGTGACACCGCACAAGCCCAAACCGTCTTGCGGGGGCCTTTGGGAAGACAACTGGCAGAACGCCGGGTCAAGAACTCTAGTGACCGTGACAACATGGTTTAATGAGTTCGGTGTGGAAAAACTTGACTGGCCCACATAGAGGCCAAACATAGTAACATAGTAACATAGTTGATGAGGTTGAAAAAAGACACCAATCCATCAAGTTCAACCTATTTTGGATCTCCTGCAATCCTGCACTTATATCTGAAATTGATCCAGAGTAAGCAACCACCAATCTGTTTCAATTGTGAAAATCCCCCAATATTGCAGTCCTACTTTTACCCTAAATCCATTACTATCCTTCATTTTAATTAACGATCTTATCCCTGGATACATTTTTTCGCTAAAAATTTGTCTAACCCTTTCTTAAACATATCTATTGAATCTGCCATCACAACCTTCCCTGGCAATGAATTCCATATCTTGACTGATCTTACTGTAAAGAATCCCTTCCTTTGCAGCTTGTGAAATTTCCTCTCGTCTAACCTTAGGGGGTGACCGCGTGTTCTGTGTATAGTCCTTGGGGTAAAAAGTTCCCATGAAATTTCTCTGTATTGACCCTTAATGTATTTGTACATAGTAATCATATCTCCCCTTAGACGCCTCTTTTCTAAAGTAAACATTCCTAAACTGGCTAACTTTTCCTCATAAATTAATGACTCCATACTCTTTATCAATTTTGTCGCCCTTCTCTGAACCCTTTCTAGTTCTAAATTATCTTTTTTATAAAGTGGTGCCCAGAACTGTACTGCATATTCAAGATGAGGTCTTACCAACGATTTATACAGTGGCAAAATTACACTGTCTTCCCTTGCATCTATGCCCCTTTTTATGTATGCCATTACTTTGTTTGCCCCTGCAGCTGCTGCTTGACTTTAAGCTAAGTCTACTGTCTACGAGCACTCCCAAATCCTTTTCCATTATAGAGTCTCCTAAATTAATTCCATTTAATTTATAGATTGCGTTCTTGTTTTTGATCCGTAAATGCATAACCTTACATATATCTATGTTAAACCTCATATTCCATTTGGCCGCCCAATCCTTCAGTTTATATAAGTCCCTCTGTAGAGAAGCTACATCTTGCTCTGATTTTATTACCTTACAGAGTTTAGTGTCATCTGCAAAAATAGAAACCTTACTCTCTAAATCATCACCAAGATCATTAATAAATATATTGAAAATGAGTGGCCCCAGCACAGAACCTTGAGATACTCCACTTAAGACTTTTGACCAATTAGAAAATGTTCTATTGATCACAACTCCCTATTCTCTAACCAGTTTTCGATCCAAGTACAAATGTTGACTCCTAGACCCAGTTCCTTCATTTTGTAAACCAACCTCTTGTGTGGCACTGTATCAGAGGCCTTTGCAAAATCTAAGTAGACCACATCTACTGTGCTGCCCTGGTTTAAGTTCCCACTAACTTCCTCGTATAAACTAATTAGATTAGTTTGACATGACCTATCCCTCACAAATCCATGTTGATTCCCACTAATAATTTTATTGCGCACCAAGTAATCCTGAATACTATCCCTTAAAATACCTTCCAGTAGTTTCCCCACTATTGATGTCAGGCTTACAGGTCTATAATTCCCTGGTTGTGATTTCGTCCCCTTTTTAAACAGCGGCACCACATCTGCTATTCGCCAATTCCTTGGTACTGAACCTGATGAGATTGAATCTCTGAAAATTAAGAATAGCGGTCTAGCTATTTCCGAGTTTAACTCCATAAGGACCCTTGGGTGTATGCCATCTGGACCAGGAGCTTTATTTATCTTAATATTCTTCAGTCACCTTTGGACTTCTTCCTCTGACAACCAAGTATTAATTAATGGTATGGTTTAATTTCCATTTTTATGTATTACTCCTACCATTTGTTCCTCTCTAGTAAATACTGAAGAAAAGAAAGTGTTTAATACCTCTGCTTTTTCCTTAGTATCATTTATCAATTCACCCATCTCACTTCTTATTTATTTATTTATTTATTTATTTATTTATTTATTTTTATTTATTTATTCTTCTATATTTTTTAATCCTTTTGCCATTTATATGCTTAAAAAAACTTTTTGGGAATTGTCTTACTTTCTTTTGCAACTTGCCTTTCATTTTCTAATTTAGCCAATCTAATTTCCTTTTTGCATGTTTTATTACATACCTTGTACCTACGGAAGGACTCCTCTGACCCTTAAGACTTAAATAATTTAAATGCACGCTTCTTCCTTTGCATTTCTTTCCTTACCTTTTCATTTAACCACATTGGTTTAGACTTAATTCTTTTACATTTATTTCCCATAGGAATGAACTTATATGTGTATGTTTCCAACAATTTTTTAAAGACAGCCCACTTTTCTTCCGTATTTTTTCCTTCAATGGCTTTGTCCCATTCTATGCTTTTTATAGACTCCTTTAGCATATTAAAATTTGTCTTTCTAAAGTTCAAAGTCCTAGTTGATCCCTTATACCGTTGCTTCTGGAAACTAATTTCAAATGAGACCATATGATGATCACTGTTTCCCAAGTGCTCCCTTACTTGAATATTTGATATTACGTGTAGATTGATTGTTATCACTATGTCCAGTATAGTCCGGTTCCTAGTTGGTTCCTCTACTAATTGGAAAATGTAATGGTCTTTTAGCATGCTCAGAAACCTATTTCCCCTAGCTGTACCGCAGGTCTCAGTACTCCAATCAATGTCCGGATAATTAAAATCTCCCATAATTAAAATTTAACCTAGTTGTGTAGCCTTTTCAATTTCCTGTAGAAGTTGGGCTTCCTCATTCGTACTAATATCTGGCGGTTTATAGCATATCCCTATCAGCAACTTCTCAGAACTTTTTCCTCCGCTGATTATTTCCACCCACAATGCCTCTATATTATCACCAATATTCTCGTATATAACTTCCTGAATACTTGGTTTTAATTCTGGCTTAATATAAAGACATACTCCGCCTCCCCTTTTATTTACCCTATCCCTCCTGAAGAGAGAATAGCCTTCCAAGTTCACTCCCCAGTCATGTGTATCATCCCACCAGGTCTCTTTAATACCTATGATATCATACTGCTCATTCATTGCTACTAGTTTTAACACCCCCATTTTACCTGTCAGGCTTCTTGCATTTGCAAGCGTATACTTAAGTCTATTGCCTTTCTTAGGTATTTATTTTTGCTTTAAAAAGAGCATCTCCTTATCGGCTATGATTCCCTTTCCCCCCTCTCCACCCCCTTGACTCTTGTTAAATTCCTCCAATGTCTATCCCATAAATACTTGCTTGCCCCTCCCCCCGGAACCTAGCTTAAAATCTTCTCCAACCTTCTAACCATCATCTCCCCTAGCACTGCAGCCCCCTCCTCATTCAGGTGCAATCCATCTCGACAATAAAGATGGCAACTGACCGAGAAATCAGCCCAGTGCATTAAGAATCCAAAACCCTCCTTCCTACACCAATCTTTTAGCTACACATAATAACATAACTCCCTAATCTCCCGCTGCCTCCCTGGACTAGCGCGTGGCACAGGTAGTATTTCTGAAAATACTACCTTGGATGTCCTTGCCTTAAGTTTGCCACCTATGTCCCTGAAATCATTCTTTAAGACACCCCTTCTTCTTCTAACTCGGTCATTAGTGCCAACATGCACCAAAACCGCTGGGTCATTCCCAGCCCCTCCCAACAATCTGTCCACCCGATCCACAATATGTCGAGCCAGAGAACCCGGGAGACAACACACTGTTCGGCATGCACGTTCCCAGTAACAGATTTTCCTATCTACCTTCCTAATAATTGAATTCCCTACCACCACAATCTGCCTGGGTCCCTGAGTAACTTTGGTCCTCCCTATGCTGGAGAGACCATTCCCCTGGTTGCTAGAGGAAGCAGTCTCTTCCAACTCTACCAATTCTGAACTGCCTTCCACAGCATCTATATCCAATCTGGCAAATCTGCTGGGATTGCTTAGCTCAGAACTGGCCTGCCTCTTCCTCCCTCTGCTACCCCTAGTAACTGTTATCCAGCTGACTACCTGTGCATCCTTCTCTGTCTCTGCTCCACCCTACTCAGCTAAAGCATCAACGGTGAGCTGTAAACTCTGCTCCAGGTTGGCAATCTCTCTCAATGTTGCAATGGTCTGCTTTAGATCAGTTACCTGGGCTTCCAAAGAGACCAATTGCTCACATTTCTAACAGAGGTATAAACCTTGGAACACTTGCTCCAAGTGTGCATACATATGACAAGATATGCATTGAGGGATATCATCAAGCCTTCTACCACTCATCTTATTATAGCTAACCTAACTTCTTATAGCCTACAGTGAACTTGAGAGTTCTAACCTTTGCTAGCCACTTACCAGATTAAACCCCTTCCTGGATTCAACTCCTTACTGGATCTAACTCCACACTTTAAACAAACAGCAGTGGAAATCAAACAGCAGTGGAAATCACAAGCTCAATGAAATCGCTGACTACCTCCTGTTAAATAGAGCTTGCTCTAACCAGCTGTATCAACGTATGCAATTAAACCACACCCACTAGCTCTAACAGAAAGAAGAAAAAAAAAAAAGAAAAAGAAAAAAGGGACATTTAATAAATATACAGAAAAACCAATCACTTTCAATAAACACACAGAATAATTCCCCAAACTATATCACTCTCTCAACACAGCACAGCAATCCTTACTGGATCTAACTCCACACTTTAAACAAACAGCACTTGAAATCAAACAACAGTCAAAATCACAAGCTCAATGAAATCGCTTACCACCACCTGTTAAATAGAGCTTGCACTAGCCAGCTGTATCAACTTATGCCAGTGGTTCCCAAACTTTCTCAGTTCGAGGCACAAAATGACGTAAGATGTATTTAAGCCCCTTTACCATCACATTGTGCCCCTTCATTATATCACTGCGCCCCTTCAGCGTGTCTCTCTCTGTCCCCCTCCTTCAGCATGTCTCTCTCTGTCCCCCTCCTTCAGCGTGTCTCTCTCTGTCCCCCTCCTTCAGCATGTTTCTTTCTCTGTCCCCTTCCTTCAGCGTGTCTCTCTCTGTCCCCCCTTCAGCGTGTCTCTCTCTGTCCCCCTTCAGTGTGTCTCTCATTGTCCCCCTTCAGCGTGTCTCTCTGTCCCCCTTCAGCGTGTCTCTCTCTGTCCTCCTTCAGTGTGTCTCTCTGTCCCCCTTCAGCGTGTCTCTCTGCCCCTTTCAGCGTCTCTCTCTGTTCCACTTCAGCGTGTCTCTGTCCCCTTCAGCGTGTCTCTCTGCCCCTTTTCAGTGTGTCTCACTGTCACCCTTCAGCGTATCTCTCTGTCCCCCTTCAGTGTGTCTCTCTGCCCCCTTCAGCGTCTCTCTCTGTCCCCCTTCAGCGTGTCTCTCTCTGTCCCCCTTCAGCGTGTCTCTCTGCCCCCCTTCAGCGTGTCTCTCTGCCCCCTTCAGCATCTCTCTCTGTCCCCCTTCAGCGTATCTCTCTGTCCCCCTTCAGCGTATCTCTCTGTCCCCCTTCAGCGTGTCTCTCTGCCCCTTCAGCGTCTCTCTGTCCCCCTTCAGCGTATCTCTCTGTCCCCCTTCAGCGTGTCTCTCTGCCCCTTCAGCGTCTCTCTGTCCCCCTTCAGCGTGTCTCTGTGTCCCCCTTCAGCATGTCTCTCTCTGTCCCCCTTCAGTGTGTCTCTCTGTGCCCCCCTTCACTCTCCTTTACTTACCTTCTTTCCTGATGTCCTCTCTGCTGCTGCTCCTCACTAAGGCTGAAGGACGTGATGACGTCACGCCTGGCAGTCAGTGAGGAGGAGGATCCGGCGCTGGATGATTGGTAAGTTTGTTTTTTTTTCTCTTCTTTTTATTGCTAGTGCGATCACGGCACCCCTGGGAACCGCTGGCTAATGCAATTAAACCATACCCACTAGCTCTAACAGAAAGAAAGGGAAAAAAAAGAAAAAGAAAAAAGGGACACTTAATAAACACACAGAAAAACGAATCACCTTCAATAAACACACAGAATAATTCCCCAAACTATATCACTCTCTCAACACAGCACATCAATCCTTACTGGATCTAACTCCACACTTTAAACAAACAGCACTTGAAATCAAACAGCAGTGGAAATCACAAGCCCTGACCTCAAACCCATCAAACACCTTTGGTAGGAACTGGAACGGAGATTGCGAGCCAGGCCTTCTCATCCAACATCAGTGCCTGACCTCATAAATGCTCTACAGAATGAATGGGCACAAATTCCCACAAAAACACTTCAACATCTTGTGGAAAGCCTTCCAAGAAGAGTGGAAGCTGTTATCGCTGCAAAAAGAGGGCCACCTTCACATTAATGTATATGTATTTGAACACAAGATCATTACAATCCTCATGTCTAATATGCTACACATCTGATATATAAGTATGATGTTTCCATTGTTTCAATTGCTTTATATAAACTATCTACAAGAAAGTTTTTTTTGCAACTGTATGAAACTCTATTATAAAACTAAAGTGAGATTTGTTGGCAAACCTCTGAATCAATTATATATGTTATAATTAGAGAGGACCTAATGTTTGGAAAGCTTAACCTTCTCAGGTTATCAGTGACTTGGATCAGTTTGCAAATGCCAAGGTTGAAAATGTTCAGAAAAATAATTCATCAAAATGCAAAGACTCATTACATGGTCTCAGATTTCAATAATCCTTTTCCTAAGCATCATTCGCCATGATGGTTTATACTAGTGACAGTGATACAGTAAAACTTAGCGGGTACAGATATTGTGAATGTACCAGATGGTAAAATAAATTAATTCATCATCATCATTTCTTTAAATAGCAGCAGAAAATTCCGTAGCAATTTACAATTAATTGTGGATAACAAATGGGTACTCTCTTTGCATGTTACACATGGCAAAATGTAACAGTAAATAGAGCATTAAAAAAACACTTCTATCCCTGTTTATCGATGGTCAATCATGAAAGTTTAGGCAGCCCCTCCTTTCAAAAAATAGTTTTCAGAGCAATAGAGTTATTGGAAAAAAAACATGAAAAGATAAAAAATAGAGAAATTCCACTTAGTGAAAGATTCTCTTGATAAAATGATGATGAACTGTCCAGCATTTTTTAAGGAGAGTATCTTTTTTCCACTTCACTGGTGTTAGCGATTTCTTGAGTGGTCAGTATTCAGATGAGATGTATCAATATGGCCAGTCAGAGAGTTAGCGAAACAAACAGGTAAGTTGTTTGCAAGAATTTTACTACAACAAAGTTTATGAAGTTCAGATTACGTAGACATATCACAATCGCACAAGCGAATAATATATGGCATTATGCCAACAAATAGAAAAGTACATATCTCAAGGATAAGCAGACTAGAAAATACATTAGATGAGGATATAATGATATTTCAACATATGTCTAGAAATTTCACTAATAAATGGATCAAGAAGAAATAATGCTCGCACTAGAGAGGGAACCTTCCTCATAAGGAGCCATATGTAATAATTAATGTATGTATAATCACTTAATTTAAAGGTATATATTAATTGAGAGGGTGCACCACCAACTTAATAATCAATCAAAAGTAGGAAGAAAAGAGAAGTTGCGGTTCAAAGAACCGAACAGGGGCACTCAGTTTCCTGGGAAGTAATTTAATTGGTATATGACATATAACGGGGCCGTAGCCTTTATTAAGACATATAACAAGTAATAAAAGGCGAAATATATAGATAAAGACAAATAGAAAAGATTAGATAGAAGAATTTAAAATATAATGACCCTTCGGTGACTACTGCCAAGTGATCAGTAACTCAAATATATCTTATGAGTAATTGGCGAGATAGAACTAAGCAATCATCATATGAATGATGGTTTATGATACCTGATGCACAGATACGAGAGTTAATAATTACTTAGCAACAGTAGATAATTAGTCTAGTTATGTTTATCTGTTACACAGTTAGTATTGATCTCAAGAATATAAAAATGTCAACGTGTAGCAGAGACCCAAATTCACCTTAATGGATCGATCTGCTAATATTAGTGTGATATTCTTGCCCAAAAGATATTATTGTATAGCAAGATCCACAAAAGGAGAGTGGTATATAACTGCAACAAGTAATGATGGCTTTTAAACTAACGGTGCATGTGTTGCTATGATCCCAACAATGATTGTGTGCTTAATCTATTTGGGTGTCAGATCAATCATCTGGCATAATTCTAAGTCCTCCTTATGTTCATCCTGAGACCATGAACAAATAATGGTAATAATGGATAATAATTGTAGAGCTAATAGTAGATGTCACTGATCGGTGAGCAATAGTAGTATACTCGGTATTGGAATTATGCCAGATGTTCGATCTGACACCCGAATAGATTAAGCACACAATCATTGTTGGGATCAGAGCAACACGTGCACCATTAGTTTAAAATCCATTATCACTTGTTGAAGTTATATACCACTCTCCTTTTGTGGATCTTGCTATCACGGCTGGACTCGGACTAAAAATCAGTCCTGGCATTTAAAGCACACAGGCCCACGTGTTGTGGGCTCTATGCACTATATTGTTGCACACTGATGCTGGCGCAGTGTGCGTTGCTAGTGCAGTACAACATGATGTAGTATAAGTGTGTGTGTGTGTGGGGGGGAGAATTATTTCTCCTAATGACGCTCAACATTGCATTGTTAGCACCCTAATTACATCAAAAAATACCATGACAATACATTATTAGTGCCCAAATTACAGCAATAAATAACCCCCCACACACACTCATAATACATCAATCACCCCCACATTACAGCAACCGGCATCACCCCCCACATTACAGCAACTGGCATTACCCCCCACATTACAGCAACCAGCATCACCCCCCACATTCCAGCAACCAGCATCACCCCCCACATTACAGCAACCGCCATCACCCCTACATTACAGCAACCAGCATCACCCCCACATTACAGCAACTGGCATTACCCCCCACATTACAGCAACCAGCATCACCCCCCACATTCCAGCAACCAGCATCACCCCCCACATTACAGCAACCGCCATCACCCACCACATTACAGCAACCAGCATCACCCCCCACATTACAGCAACCAGCATCACCCCCCACATTACAGCAACCAGTATCACCCCTACATTACAGCAACTAGCATCACCCCCACATTACAGCAATCAGCATCACCCCCCACATTACAGAATCCATCATCACCTCCCACATCACAGCAACCAGCATCACCCCTACATTACAGCAACCAGCATCACCCCCCACATTACAGCAACCGCCATCACCCACCACATTACAGCAACCAGCATCACCCCCCACATTACAGCAACCACCATCACCCACCACATTACAGCAACCACCATCACCCACCACATTACAGCAACCAGCATCACCCCCCACATTACAGCAACCGCCATCACCCACCACATTACAGCAACTGCCATCACCCACCACATTACAGCATCTGGCATCACCCCCCACATTACAGCACCCAGCATCACCCCCCACATTACAGCAACCGCCATCACCCACCACATTACAGCAACCAGCATCACCCACCACATTACAGCATCCGGCATCACCCCTCACATTACAGCAACTGGCATCACCCTCCACATTGCAGCAACCAGCATCAACCGCACATTACAGCAATACCCTATCATACTTATTAGCAATACTAAGCCCCAAACACACTATAGCATTGCTGCCACCACACCAACCCATACTACAGCAATACCCCCAATTATACAGGTGCCACTGTAGGAAACCAATGTTTTGCTTTTTTTAAATCTCCCACAAAATAGCAACAACAGAATACTTACACACATATAGTTAACAGGTACCCTTTTCCCTCAATTAAATAGTAATGGCTGAATTTTCATGAATCATTCCACATGAAATAAAACTAACATATATCTAAAAAAACCATAACTATTGAATGATCATTTGAACCCACACGGCCGCATTAAAAGTATTTCCATCTACAAAAAAATGTCAGAGAAAAATATTTTTTGTACTAACTTTTTTTTAGTAACTAGATTTGCGTCTTTTCTATTCATTTTAAATAACACAGTATATAAATTAAGGGGGATATTGGAGGTGGGTGAGAGATAATTGGTTGTGATCCATCAGTTTGATGGAAAACAGATAGGAAACATTTAGATTATTTACCTGAAAACGTCCACCCCCTTGACTCACAGGCAGGGCAGACAAGAGCAATTTTGGGCCACAATACAGCAACTTCTTTAGGCTCCCATCATATTCAACAATGAAAGACTTGCCTTTGGCAGAAGTTCATATTATGCCACACCGTACTACGCCCAGTTCATATTATGCCACATTGTAGTGCCCCAATGTCATATTATGCCACAATAGTGTCCCCAAACAACATTATGCCATAGTAGTGCCCCAAATCATTAGTAGTGCCCAGACAAAAACTCATTCACAAATAAAAATTGGTACAGCATATCAGATACTGAGAGTGTGAGTCCCAGGAGCAGCTTAATACACCATTTACAATGCAAACAAAAATAGATATATTGACACAATCACAGATAAAATTTATGACAAGCAAAGTTTTTTCCTCTTAATTAAAAATCTCTGTACAGATAGATATGCAAGAAACATTACAGCGCAGTAATAAGCAGCAATACAAAGTGTTTTAAACATCACTGGATACACAGTAGTGCCCCCAGTTCATGAAAGGATGGTTAAAAACACATTGCATACGAGAAAATATATGAACTTATCTGATTATGTCATTCTGTGTTCTGTTCTCCTACTGGGCGCACTGGGCGAGGAGGGATTCGCAGCTGTCAGCTCACACAGGCAGTCGGGAGCAGGAACAGAGGGCAGTGGTCGAAGCGGAAATTTAGAAGTAGCGTTATGGAAAATATAAGTGAATGGAGTATGAAGGCTTGATTTTTTAATTTTTTTTAACACTTGTCCTCTCTGTGCATTCCCATTGTTCATTGCTACTTGTGTTTTATGATGGCTGCATCCCTGACATTCCCATTCTTAAGATGTCTCTCTTTATACTTTCTTTTACCTATGCCCCTGCACCATCTTCTTCTTTGTCCCTCTCACTTAACCCCTGCACCACCTTCTCCACTGGCTCTCTCACACGTCTTCCTGCACCACCTTCTCCCCTGGCTCTCACACGTCTTCCTGCACTGTCTACCCCCCTGGCACTCACATGTCTTCCTGCACCCTCTACTTCCTGGCTCTCTCATCCCTCTTCCTGCACCCTCTATCCCCCTGGCTCTCTCACCCCTCTTCCTGCACCCCCTTCCCCCCTGGCTCTCTCACCCCCTCTTCAAGCGCCCCCTACCCCCTGGCTCTCTCACCCCTCTCCCAGCACCTCCTGGCTTTCTCACCCCCTCTCCCAGCATCCCCTACCCCCTGGCTCTCTCACCCCTCTCCCAGCACCCACTTCCCCTTTGGCTCTCTCACCCACTCTCCCAGCACCCCCTTCCCCCTGGCTCTCTCACCCCTCTCCCAGCACACCCTTCCCCTTTGGCTCTCTCAAACCCCCTCTCCCAGCACCCCCTTCCCCTTTGGCTCTCTCGACCCTCTTCCTGCACCCCCTACCTCCCAGGCTCTCTCACCCTTCTTCCTGCACCCCTTTCCCCCCTGGCTCTCTCACCCCTCTCCCAGCACCCCATTCCCTTTTGGCTCTCTCACCCCCTCTACCAGCACCCCCTTATCCCCTTTGGCTCGCTCACCCACTCTCCTTCAGCAACCCCTTCCCCCCTAGGTCTCTCACCCCCTCTCCCAGCACCCCCTTCCCCTTTGGCTCTCTCACCCCTCTCCCAGCACCCCCTTCCCGTTTGGCTCTCTCTCACCCCCTCTCCCAGCACCCCCTTCCCCTTTGGCTCTCTCACCCCCTCTATCAGCACCCACTTCCCCCTGGCTCTCTCATCACCTCTCCCAGCACCCCCTACCCCCTGGCACTCTCACCCCTCTCCTAGCACCCCCTTCCCCCCTGGCTCTCTCACCCACTCTCCCAGCACCCCCTTCCCCCCTCACCCCTCTTCCAGCACCCCCTTCCCAATTGGCTCTCTCACCCCCTCTCCCAGCAACCCCTTCCCCTTTGGCTCTCTCACCCACTCTCCCAAATCGGGGGGGGGCGGGGGTGGATTTTGCGCGGGTGCCTAGATTTTTGCGGGAGGGTATTTTTGATGTCGCGGGGGTGCCGCGATTTTCGTGGGGAGAGGGGTCGTGGGGGTGCTGCGAGTCGCGGGGATCATGAGTGTGAGAGAGCCAGTGGGGTAGGGGCTGCTGGGAGAGGGGGTGAGAGACATGGCACAGCATAACGGGGGAGGGAGGTAAGGAGCGCACAACAGAAGTAGCTGGTTCCCGGAGAGGAACCAGCCACCAGGAAGACAGGAGGAGTCGGGCAGGCCCATATAGCCATCGGCCCTTCTGGCATTTGCCAGAAGTGCCAGATGGCCAGTCCGGCCCTGCTTGCTATACAACAATATCTCTTGGGCAAGAATATCACTCTAATATTAGCAGATCGATCCATTAAGGTGAATGTGGGTCTCTGCGACATGTTGACATTTTTATATTCTTGAGATCAATACTAACTGTGTACCAGAGAAACATAACTAGACTAATTTTCTACTGTTGCTAAGTAATTATTAACTCTCGCATCTGTGCATCAGGTATCATAAACGATCATTCATATGATGATTGCTTAGTTCTATCTTGCCAATTACTCATAAGATATATTTGAGTTACTGAGCACATAGCGGTAGTCACCGAAGGGTCATTATATTTTAAATTCTTCTTTCTAATGTTTTCTATTTGTTTTTATCTTTATATTTTACCTTTTATTACTTGTTATATGTCTTAATAAAGGCTATGGCCCAGTTATATGTCATATATCAACTAAATTACTTCCCAGGAACCGGAGTGCAACTTCTCTTTTCTTCCTACTTTTGATAGAAATTTCACTGCTTAGTTTCATCTGACTTTCTTTTGAACAAAGACAATCTAACCATTAACTCTTTCACTGGTTTTACATCTGCACTGAGTGGTAATTTCCTTATTTTTAGCTTTCATGGTGCACTAGCGATAAGAAATAATTGGTTTGCTGCTTTTATTACAATTTAAGAGTAGATCTGTTGTTAGATCTAGAAATGTTTGGCAGTGGCACTTTTTTATAAGACATATAGGCGAACCTTTTGAGGCTCATCATCATCATTTATATAGTGCCAGCAAATTCTGTAGTGCTTTACAATTGGGGACAAGCAAAGTAATAGACAAAACTAGGCAATACAGACAGAGAGGTAAGCTTGCAAGCTTACAATCTGTGTGTCAATGGGAGTCGGACACATGAGGTTACGTCTACATACTGCATTGCAGTCGATCCAGATTACAAAGGAAAAAGGTGATTATTATGCTATATGATCCAGTTACACAGTAATGTTGGTCAGAGTGTTGTTGTCTTGTGTGAATTGTGCAAAGGGTGGTAATAGGGTAACCATAGAGTGGTTTAGCGGGTGGTTGAGGAACATTATAAGCTTGCAGAAGAAAATCTTATTGTGCAAGGGAGCGAATTCCATAGACTGGATGCAGCTCGAAAAAAGTAAATGGGAACACTTTTGGCAATTTTTTAGGTCACATACACTTGTGCCTGATCACACATGCGCAGATCCACCAAGACCCTTGTGTCTTGGCAATATTATAGTAATAAATTGCGGCAATTAAAAGATTTTATAACCTTATTATAATCTGTGATACTCTGTGTAATTGCCGCATATTAATAAGTAGGTGCCTAAAAGAGAATTGTGTTCTAATTACAAAACATTTTCAGTGGAATAAAAACTAAAACAAATATGCCCAATTTATAGTGAAATACATCTAAAATGGTATAGGGAGACCTTGTCACTGTGTGCCCTGTTGATAGGAAACTATGTACATATCTTTTTAATCATTACTTGCATAAAAGTATTTGTATGCAAAGTGAAATTTCAAGATAATCAAAAATGACACAACTTAACTGGATTGTTATTTCAGATCAGTTCTATGCCTTAGGAAGGAAGCTGTGTATGAAAGGTTTAATGAAAAAAATAAAATAAAATCTGGACAATGTTGCTTTTTATTTCTCTATTTATTTATGTGTGTTCTGTAGTAAGGTTTTCTGAATCTTGCAATGAGAAAAAAATGATGGTGTAGGGCTTTTTGATAACATAATGTTGCTATTCACTAAAACTTTCCTGTAAAGAATCATGATTTCCTACTGGTCCTTCAGGCGTTGGTGACAAAGGAATCAAGTAGCTTAGAAGAAATGCTATCAGATTCTATCCATCCACTTAAAATAAACCCCTGGAGCTAAGGGCTGGATGTGTGACAAGCTGACCTGTGTTATTTTTGTCCACAAAAATGTTTTACCAGCCAAGTACAGGGATTTGCCAGGCACATATGACCTTTAAAAAGGGTTTGAGGAATAAATTATGGTGCCTTCATTTGGGGAAATAGATGTGTTGTATACAGGTTACATAGATCTGAATAATATGCTCCCTGGGTTCCATACTAAATTTGTATAAATGCAATTTACATTTCTCAAATTGGTGTAACTGTTTTAAATAAGGAATGAATAATGCAATAGTCACATTAATTGTTAGTTACCGTGCTTATAAAAGATTATTTTACTGAAGCTGAACATGAGTGTGATGTAATAAATAAATAAATATCTAAGGCCTGAGCCACAAAGCAAAACAAAGTAGTAACTTTGCACCTTGGCAAAACCATGTTGCATTGGAGAGGGAGATAAATTTAAAATGTAAGAACAGCTTTATAGTTTGGGTAGGGCTTGTCCTAGATCAGTGGTGGTAAACCTGCGGCTCTAGAGCCACATGCAGCTCCTTGAGCTTTAAAATTTGGCTCCTAGCTGGAAGCATCAATGAAGTATAATGTTCCAGATGCCGGCAGGGGCAGATTGGAAAACATTCAGCTACTTGACTAACCGTGTCTTGTGACCTGCTGTGCAAAATGTACAGACAATCAAATCAAAGAAAGAGGAGAAGAAAGTGCAGTGTGCTCTTCCTCCTATTAATTGGCATGTGAGATCTGATGACATGTGAGCAGGCTAATGGGCATGTAAGTAGATATGAAGGCATTTGGGGAGATCTTATGGCATGTATGATGAATTTGAACAAATCTAATAGCATATGGGGATGTTGATGGGTATGTGGCATGTAAGGGGAATGTGGGGAGGTCTGTTGGGATGTAAATGGCATATAGGGAAATCTGGTTGCATGTGGGAATGTCTGATTTGCATGTGGAGAGGTATAATGGCATGTCGGGACATGTGGAGCAGTCTGATCGGGCAGCACGGTGGCTAAGTGGTTAGCACTTCTGCCTCACAGCACTGGGGTCATGAGTTCAATTCCCGACCGTGGCCTTATCTGTGTGGAGTTTGTATGTTCTCCCCGTGTTTGCGTAAGTTTCCCCTGGGTCCTCCGGTTTCTTCCCAAACTTAAAAAAACATACTAGTAGGTTAATTGGCTACAATCAAAATTGACACTACTCTCTCTGTCTGTCTGTGTCTGTGTCATTGTCAGGGAATTTAGACTGTAAGCTCCAATGGGGCAGGTACTGATGTGAATGAGTTCTCTGTAAAGCGCTGCGGAATCAGTGGCGATATATAAATTGTCGAAGTCAGCAAATTGGATAAAGTCATTTCAATTAATATCGAGCAAACTTGGTTGTCTTTGTCCGAAAATATTCATAGAGCACGCTACGGTGTGGAAGGGCGTATCCAGTGGCAATAAACAGTTTTTACACTTTTACACACATTCGCACAAACATATACATTTGTAAATAGTACAGATTAATTGTAGTTGCAGCACATAGTCATTTATGTCAAAATAGAGTAGTATTCATTATATATAACGGCCACAGATCCGTCACACCTGGCGCCTAGTATCAATCAAATATAATATATATTCAGTCCTATCGTATAAGATGTGCATATCATATATAGGCATAACATAAACTTTCACATAGTCCAGTGTTTTGCAAGACTGAATATATATTATATTTGATTGATACTAGGCGCCAGGTGTGACGGATCTGTGGCCGTTATATATACTGAATTTGTATACTCCTTTGTGTACAGGAGTTTCCGTACACAGGCAGCCTTATATCTAAGCCTGCGCTATATTTCTATCTTTTTTTTGATCATAGAGTAGTATTCATGTTTAATATTATAAGTTATATGCATATTGGTAGAACCTATGCTTCAGGTTAAAGGAAATGTGTCATGTCTGATATCATTTTAATCCCCTATTCATCAGCAGCTGTCCGGTTCATTCGGCGAAGAGATCGCACATTGCATACTCTAGTTATTGATGTTAGGGAATAAATCTTTAATGTGATGCTGACTATAAAATGCTAATGGACTAGTTGAAACTGGAGTCTTGGCAGGAAGATCGGAGCAAATCCCCTGGAGAGATGACCCCCACCTTTGGATTCTTCAGTTTGAACTATCCTATGATCTGCAACCTCCTGGACCTTCCTGAAGCCTGGACCAATAGAAGCAAGCCACACCATCTGCATCGTTTTACTGTATTTCTGACTACATATAAGCAGGAGCTTTTTATCTAGTGTTCAGTCATATAGACCACAGACTTCAGACCTGAATGACTGTTCACTGGATCCAGAGTGCCTGCGATAAGTAACGGATGTACTTATTATTATTTCGCTTGAATTATTCTGCTACTTTTTGAGAATAAATATTTGTGCGTTGGAAATACAAATCGAGATTCGACAATCATTATTGGATAGCGACAAAACGTGCATAACAAAATAAATGGTGATGATGATTTGGAGAGATCTGATGACATGTAGGGAAGCTTATGTGCATGTGTGACTGGATCACTGATAAATAACTTTTGGTATGAATTTATTTAAAGTAAAAAGTGCAGGCTGCTGATTTATATAAATTGCCAATGCACTTATTTTTAATATTTTGATATAGGGAAATCTTTCATTTCTGAGACTAAGGGAAGAAATTCGGCTCTTGTTTAACCTTGCTATAGGATATGCCTATTTTTGATGTATATATCTGTTACAATGAGCCTTTGTTTACAAAGCCTTTTGTCAGGATTCAAACCCAGGGCTTCTGCCTCTGTGGACTGCTGCTCTGCTGACTGAGCTTGTTATAGGATCCTGGGACCCGCCATAATAATGATACAATACCTTTGATCTTATTAATAACCAATCTCGTTAATTATTGGGATATAATGCAATTTGCGTCTTTTTCGCTATTTTAGTCACGTCGAATAATACGCACCCGTGACATCTCAGATCTACTTTAGAGGCATTATTTCACTCAACCTTTTGAGGTTTCGCCTAATACCATGGCAACCCAAAAACAAGGTGTCCCAGTTGTTATGCTTGCGCATGACAACTAGAAATCCGTAGACTTACGCGATTCCTGTGTTTGACAAGGCTATATATAAATATATACACATATATATATATATATATATATATATACATATATATATACATATATATACACACACATCTCGCCTAAATATTACACAAATATTTCACATTTATGTGTTAATCGCTAAATAAATACCAATCTATCATTTACCTCACTATAATGCATTATCTATATAAACATCCATTCATCCTATTGATTACAGTTATCTAAACATACAAAACAGGCATAAGGATACAAGTCTTTTACTTTACAACATAAATGCATACATACAATTACAGATAATACATTATAGATTAAACAGACAATGCTACAACTTCAGAAGTAAGTACATAATATCCTATTCTGTGGTGTGTGTGTGTGTGTGTGTGTATATATATTTACTAGTGTATATGCTGTAAGAGAAATGTATAGGAGTGAGTATTTCATCAGTATTGCTCATTCGTGTTGTGAGTGTATATAGAGACAGAGAATGAATGTGTGTTAAGGATGCATTGTGTATGCCATGTGCTCTTGAAAGATGGGGGGTTGGATTACAATATCCTATTCTGGTGTATGTGTGTGTGTGTGTGTGTGTGTGTGTGTGTGTGTGTTTACTAGTATATATGCTGTAAGAGAAATGTATAGGAGTGAGTATTCATTGTTGTGAGTGTGTATAGAGACAGAGAATGTATGTGTGTTAAGGATGCATTGTGTATGCCATGTGCTCTTGAAAGATGGGGGGTTGTTAGAATTTGCAGGTAAAATAAACAGATATTTGTTTCAGTGGTAGATAAAGAAAGATTAAGAGAAAGAGTGAGAAAGATATAACATCAGAACATAGAGGGTGAACGAGATGAGGGGGATGGAAATTCATTGTAATGCAATTAGCAAACATTCCTGAAAGTATATGTGAAAAGGCTAAAGCTCCAGAGAGTTAAATGGAAAACTTTACATATAAGGTGAAGGATTCAAGCAAGGAGAGTTATAAAGACAGATATAAGAAGATGAAGGATTCATATAGTTAAAAGTTACAGATATAGCTTACTGGTATGTCTTCAGGTTTCCAGGTGTGGGAGAGGTTCCAAGTATGTGTGTGTGTGTGGAGTGATGGAATGAGAGTGATATGTTTGTCTCAATGGCTTATAAACCTTTACCCATAATGCATTGCTTCAGATGGGAGGGCTTGACCTCTGCCACACCCCCGCAACTAGATACGGCCTGTATGACTCAAAGCCTTCTGTTTCCTATCTAGCACATGGTGCTAACAAAGAACTTACTGTGGAGCCATAACAGCAGTGAAATGCTAGTGTCCATTATGCGTGGCTCAAGCTCCGCCCACCGCGGCTGCGTCATCAGTGGCGATATAGGAGCTCCTTCACATTCCCCCTGTTGTCGGTAACCCGACACTACAAGTTGGAAGGTTTACTCTATCTAAGTGTATTTTTTATTTTTTTTACTATTATATACTCACTTCTGTATTAACAAAAAAGCATAACATAAGACAGTTTTTAAAGTAACATATAAAAACAAATCAACAATTTCAAAGGAAGTCCACAAGAACGGTTGGTAATCTTCAAAAGTCCATAATCAAAATCCTTGAGAAAGTCCATACGTAGATATCATAGAAAAGAGTCCTTGAGTATTGTTTTTTTTTGTTTAAAGTCCTGAAGCATTGGAATAAAATTTATTGTTAATAATTTCTCTATTCCAAAGTTAGCAGAGTCCTTTTTCAAGTTATTACAAAGTCTTTTCACAAGTTCTGTATATGAATTTTCAAGCGGAATGATGTTTGAAGGATAGTAAAGACTTTGAATGTTCTATTAGAGTCAAGTCCAGATGGATAAGAATCCAGGAAGAGGGAGAGAGAGAGACCCCAATGATCACCAACTCTCACTTGTCCCCTTCCTACCGACTATGGAGGAGATAAAAAAACCTCTATGCAATTGACGACATCCCAGGAAAAACCCCCTAAGAGATCCATAGTGGAAAAAGTATCCCCTCTCCCAAGGGATATTCTATAAAAAAAGTTAATCTTGCACTGTTAATGGTGAAGTCCATGAAAAAAATGAGAATCTTGTCATATCTGGTGGTGCATAACAAACATCTTCTATGTAGTTTGTTTAGTGACTAGTCCATAGATGAAATAGTCCATAACCCCCCTCCCTTAATAGTTCGACATTTGTTGTCTTCTAGTCCTTATACGTTCTTCTTCTTTGTATAGCTTTACAGTGTCTTTAAGTTCTTTAGTCATTGTTTTTATCTTTCTGTACACAACCAGTAGTGCAATATATAGGATTACTACCAGCAAAATGAGAACTATTATGGGATGTATGAGGAGATTGAAAAATGATGTTGCTTTTGGACTGTAACCAAATAGGCTCTCCCACCACGATACTTTGGCGTCTTCCTCTAAGGCGTGCAGGACCTTTATGATTTTGATGGCATCATGTTCCAGCTTGATGGTCGCTTGCTTCTCCGTCTCCTTGAGTTTTTCCAAGATGTCGTCCTCCTTCCCGAAGTCGAGCAGCCAGTTCTTGTGCTCTGTCCCGAAACCAAGTGGAATTTTCTGAAGCCTCACAGGAGTATCTGGGCGGATATCTAGTCGCTTCTCTGGGGTCACTGGTGTTCTTCCCATCTCGTCTGCTACATCGATACCTAGAGTGGGGATAAGAGTACAATATGCTCCTCGGAGAAGATTTCCTCTTTGGGTGCAGTTAGTAGCATAAACAGTATACGAGACATTTTGGAATTGATACCAGCACCAGTAACCTTGACCCAGATATTTTAAATTAGATGATGGCTTTGGACTAACATCCATCAAACATGATCCTTCAGTATCCCAGCACTGCTGCCTGAGTACTCTGTCATGATTCCCTTGACACAATATAGCGTCTTCTCGTCTCCAACATCCATCCGTGTCAAATAGATATGGATGTGACCCTTCATATGTTAACGTGTCAGATTGGAGACGTGGATGGAGTATTGTATCCCCTGGCATCGGAATACCCAAATTTACTGCAGTGTATCCCTTCCTTTCTCTACCAGAAATAGGAGCTAGAGAGGAGGCAGTACAGGTCAGATTCAGGCAACCATGCCACTGTGTGAGCCACCAGTTTGTATGATTCAACGCAAAGTCAGGGACAAATTGCTTTATCCTCTGTCTAAGGTTGAATGGATAGTGACCATTATGGAGAGATGACACTATGTGTTTTAGATTTTCTGAGAGTTCACTCTGAACCTGTGTGCATGCCAGAGCCAATTGAGCTCTATCTTGTTCTCCAATGAGACCCAACACCAACCCTCTAAACTTTTCCCGAAGGGCTACAGATAGAGAGGTAGTGGCATCTATATGAGCATGTTGTAAGTTCTCAAGGATGTGATTTACATCCAGTTGAGTCCTTATACCATCTCCCGTATGTTGTGCCAGGCTCCCAAGTTTATTCCTCAGAACCTCTAAATCCATAGTATTCAGTGTACCTATTCCCATTGCACCTCCTCCAAGAGCGGTCGCAATGGCATCTCGCTTCCCCCTATCTTTTTTAAGTCTCCAGTCATCTTTTCTTGTTTCTTGCCCGGATTCTACCCATCCTTTCAGCATATCTAGTTGATTCCTCACTAGTTCCTCACATCTGTGATCCCAACGATCTACTCTGAAATCCTCCACTGAAATTCTCCAAGTGTATAGCATAAATTTGACGTTGGTTATTATTGTCCATGGAGATGATAATTGGGGCGCTATCACATCTGCTATTTTATGGATAGGGATGTTACAGTCATCAAAATGTGGCCTGACTGGTTCTAAGACTTCTGTTTCATAGGGTATTCTGACTACAGTTACACATACTTGTCCTCTTCCTTTAAACGGATACCACTGGTCACTATCCCCTGGTTGTAAGGAGAGATATTTAACAGGTTTTGTTTTAGAGAGATAAGTCCACTGAGAGAATGTCCAACACCCTTCATCTGCTACCTCGCAGAATGGCCATTTAAAAGGTCCGTCAATGTTGATATCAAAGTTAATATCTCTGCCACTAGGGTCCTTCCAGTCAACAGACACATATCTGTTCCTGTACTCCTCAGTCATAGGGGTACCATCCATCCATACATCAATTATCGGAGTATCTATGCCATTACATACTATATCCCACCTCCAGGGGTTTAGATCTAACATAACCATTTGCTTATCTGGTTCCCAATGGGCATATGTAATAAAATAATATCCAGCAACTTCTGGTACACATTTATCTCTCATAATTGTTATCATAAAAGACCGTATAGATGGTGATCCCTCTACCCGGATGTACTTCTGATTTTTTGCATCTGTTTTAATTTTCAAAATGGCAGCTCTGTACAAGCCTTCCATGTCTACTGGCCCATGGTTGTTATTCCACATAGCTTGGCCTGTGTTACTACAGTTCAAGTTCATTATCATAACACTAGTTTGTAAATAATCTGTGGGAACGTGACCTTGGGCATATTTGGATTCTCTTGTGATTAGCAATTGGGAATCTCTCAACATGCAGTATCCCTTTATAGTACCTATAATTGGAATGGGTCTATCAAAATATGTTCGAACACGCAGACTATCCTGAGCATTAGATCCTATGAAGGTGGCTTTTAGAATATACCATCCATCATATTCTCCCCCTGTAGTATCCTCTGGGTCCAGTACTCCCTGCTTTGTACAAAGTACCTCTGTTATATTATATGGTGTTCTCTTAAAGCGTGGTAAATGAGGATTCTATGATACCCACCTGACAGATTTAGTTGGCACTAAATCAATATCTTTATAATGGTTATATTCTTTAAGGCAGAGTGTATGTAGATCATGTTGATTGGCAGACACATTTTCTTTGGGGGTATAGTGTCGGACCTTATCCCCTGCATAACCATATCTCCAAAACCCATATAAATACCATTGACCAGCCACAAAGCTGTAATTAGAGTAGGGCTCTAGGATTTTCCCTTCCTTACATTCTACTACCAAAAGCTCTAGCTGGTTAGTAGAATTAGATTTTTGGGAATTTCTTATTTGTGTTGCATTTGACCAACCCCTGTCCTCCTCGTTATTCTGAGGAGTAGCAAAACCCACTAGTACCACACCTACCAGTATTACCAGTGTCTGTAATACTAGTTTGCTCAGATGGCAGTATACTGAGCACCTTAGAGCTCCCACGGAGGAATAAGATTTGTAATGGTGTCCTCTGGGTGCTGGTGTCACAGATCTTTCCTTGGGCTCCATGATCTGCTAAGAAAAAAGGCATGAGTCTAGTTCTTTTCAATAAGGACAGGTTTTAATTTTCCTTACTAGAACCTTTAGAAAGATGGTTTTATTGTTCCACACTCCCCTGTAGTTCCCAACTTAATGAGCACACAAATGCTCTACTGGGTTGAGGAGACTCGAGTGATTTTTGCCTGGTCAATATGGACCCACAATACCTTGCGTCTCCTCTGAGAGTCTTTCTTGGTAGTCACAGGCCTCTGTACCTTCAGCATGGTATCACCCATTGTCTCGAGAACCTGATATGGTCCCTCCCAGTTTGCATCCCAAGGACCTGCCTTACGGAAAACTTTGACCATTACTAAATCTCCTACAAGGGGCATTGGGGTCTCCCCCTGTAGATAGGGTTTGTGCAGCCGTACTGCTGCATATGGCAGCAGTCCCTTCAGGTTATCTTGTACCTGTTGTAGGAACACATCTCTGGCAATTGCATCCTTAATGGGATTTGACAGCTGAGGCTCATTGGGGAAGCAAAGTGGCATTTTGCGACCTGTCATGAGCTCGAATGGAGTGATCCCTGTTGTGGATGCTTCCGTTGCCCTAATACCCATAAGTATTGCCGGTAAAGCTGTTACCCAAGAAGATCCCTTCTGTAACAATGCCTTGGCTAACCGGGTCTTGATGGTCCGGTTCATGCGCTCTACTATCCCTGCTGACTGGGGATGATAAGGAACATGAAATCGTTGCTTTATGTCCAGTAGTTCACAAAGTGCTTTCATGACCTTGCCAGTAAAATGGGTTCCACGATCAGATTCTATGATCCTGGGGATTCCCCAACGTGACAAAATTTGCTCCCATAGAACCCGTGCTGTAGTGGTAGCTGAGTCATTCACTGTTGGAATGGCTTCTACCCACTTCGAGAACACATCAACAACTACCAAGGCATAGCGACAATTGCGACTGCCTGCTGGTAGTGGTCCTATGAAATCAATTTGTAAGGCTGCCCATGGCCCCTCTGCTGGAGGCACACGCTGTAATGCTGGCTTGAGAGCTGGTGCTCTAGGGTTGATTTGGGCACATACAAGACATTGTTGAGTCACACACTCTACTGTTTTGGACATTCCTGGCCAGTATAATTTACTCTTTAGTAGAGACAACAGTTTATCCCGACCAGGGTGTCCCAGGAGCTGGTGATTGAGCTGTGTCAGCTCCTCTTGGAGATGTGAAGGGACTACTGGGAGTGGATTTAAATTTTCTCCTGATACATGGCACAAGATACCCTGTCTGATAGACCAGGGATCCTGTGGTGAATTTCTGAGTGTCATAAGAAGAGGGTCTTTCGCCTGTTCCTCTTCAAATGACACCGGTCCTTCTTTGAGGACTTTCCTGCGTACAGCCACCTGGAATGAGGGCAAAAATGCAGCATCTGGATCACAAAAGATACCAGATATTGCAGCCATTTTTGCTGCTTCATCCGCTGCATTGTTTCCTAGGATTAAGGGGTTGTTCCCTTTCTGGTGTGCAGGCACTTTGATGATTGCAGCCTCATCAGGATGTGACTTTCCCCATTCCCAAAGTTCTTTTAAAACTGAAACGTGCGCCAGAGGTTTATTCTGGCTGTCCACGAATCCACGTTTTTGCCAGGTCTCTAAGTGTGATGTTAGAGATCGCACTACATACGAACTGTCACTGTATATAGTGCGCCGCCCTGGGGGCTGAAGAAAAAGTGCTTCTTTCACAGCCTCTAACTCAGCGCGCTGTGCGGACAGGTGACCTGGAAGTTTAACCAGGCTCTGGGTCCCAGTGGTCTCATTCAAGACCGCATAACCTGTCGCATATGTCCCATCCACTAGAGAGCGTGACCCGTCAACAAAGATGATTCTGTCATCAGGGTGCGCTATCTGCCTGAAGAAAGGTGTTGTAAGGGAATGTGTCAATAGACCGCAATCATGCTCTGTTCCAGTTGTGTTTAACAATTGAGACAGAACATACTTAGCCTTGTGACAGATTTTGATGTTCCGTCCACTAAGGTCCATTATCCATCTCCCAAACCTCTGCTGAGAGACTCCAGGAAGTGTATCCCGGAGTAGAAGAGTTAATGGAGAGTGAGGTGTCTGCACAGTAAGTGGTCTAAACCCTACAATATGCTCTGTCACTTTGACAGCATAATGTATGGCTGCCAGCTGTTTTGCACACTCATCAAAACCCCTTTCAACTGGTGAAAGAAGTCTTGAGAAGTATCCTAGTGGTCTAGTTGTTATACCCACCTCTTGCAGGAGAGCCGCTGATATGGACTCTGATCCAGCATGCGCTTGGATGGCCAGATTGCCATCTGGGTGGGGGGTGGCTAGTACCGGGGCAGAGGAGAGGTCTCTTTTTAGTGTTGTAAAGGCCTTCTCCTGTGTTTCCGCCCAACCTTTCAGTGAGGGTTTTTCACCTCTGAGTAATTCATAGAGAGCTTTTGCCTTGGTAGCAAAGTCCTCTATGAATTCCCTCATGAAATTTGCAACCCCCAGGAACTTACGTAAGTCCTGCAGGGTTCCAGGCCTGGGTAATTTAACCATTGCTTCCACACGGGCGGCCATGATACCCTTTGTTCCATGAGCAATCTTAACCCCTAGAAATATCACCTCTGACCTAGCCAGGTTTGCCTTGTGAGGACTCAGCTTCAGTCCTGCACGTGACAGGAGGCCTAACAATTCCTGTAAGAGGGCTAAGTGCTCCTCCATGGTCTCTGTATGGAGGAGTAGGTCGTCAACATACTGTAACAGGCATTCTGGGTGCGAGAAAACACTCAGCACTTTTGCCAATGCCTGATGAAAGTAAGTTGGGCTACTGTGAAAGCCCTGGGGCAAAACGCAGAACATGTATTGCGTGTCACGTACAGTGAACGCAAACTTGTACTGGCAACTTTCTGTTAAGGGTATAGAGAAAAATCCGTTTGCCACATCAATGGTTGAGAATACCTGGCTTTTACCATTTACCCTTGCCATTATGTCTGGGGTTTCTGCAACTACCTGCGCTGACATGGGGGTGTATTTGTTCAGAACCCTGAGATCGATTGTGAGTCTCCAGGTGTTCGTCTCCTTCTTCCTAACAGGCCATAAGGGATTGTTGCACTTTGAATTTCCCTTTATGACCACCCCCCTTGACTGTAGGTCAGTTACAGCTTCCACTACAGAGTCCATGGCTTCAGGAGGGAAGCGATATTGACGCTGAAGTGGTGGGTCCGGCCCTTGAATGTCCACCTCAACATCAACCATCCTTCCACAGTCATTTTTCCCTTGTGCCCATAATTCCGGATACCTGTACACAATAGGTTCAAGGTCTGTGTTGTGTGAGACCTCTGGCCATTTATGCACAAGTCCATTGTCATTCCTGTCATTTGCATGTATGAGTGGACCCAGATCATGTCGCTGTATCACACAGATCCTTGATTTTCTGGGACCTTTCCATACCGTACAATTTGCTAGATCCAATATCCAGCCCTGTTTTGTCATTACATCAGTTCCGATAATGTTATCGGATCCTGAGTAGTACCACATTGGGATTTTTAAAGAGAAATCATTGATTTCTACAATCACTTTATCAATCCTGTGGGCTGTCACCCCCCCTTGTTGGTGATCAAATCCGATCACAACACACTGAGGGCTATCTGGATTCAAATCATGCTCCACATTGGTGATGGAGATTTCAGCTCCAGTGTCAAGCATGATTTTTACCCAAATATTTTTTATTTTAGCCATGATGTGGGGTCTCCCAGAAGGATCCAATACCAGGCTACATAGCGGAATTAGTTCCTTTGGGACCCCTGACCTTCAGTCTGTCTGCACCAGATTTGCTACTGGAACCTCTACTGCACAGACTGAAACCTCTTTATTTTGTGATGTTACCTGTGAAGCAGACGGTTTATCTGCTTGCACATTTACAGCTGCTACACACTTCAGTGGTTGTGCAACTGATGGACCTTTTGTCCTTGTACAATTATTATATTTCTTTTGGAAACCGTTTGTGTTTCCAGCTGTGTAACGAGATTGTTTAGGACAGTTTCTTCTACTATGTCCTTTCTGTCTGCACTTGTAGCAGACTAGATCTTCATCCTCTGCTGGTGGAGCAGATGGCTGAACATCTTTAGGGCGATGTTCAGGATAAGTCTGGCGGCGATCACGCGTTACACCACCAGATATACCCTGTTCCCTAATTTGTACAGATTTCTTGGATCTCAAAGTTTCCTGTCTGAATTCCTCAATAATTCTAGCTGCACCTGCAAGTGTAGTTTCCCTTTGAGCATTTGTTCGCAGATTGACATTTGTGTATGTAAATTTTTCCACAAATGCACGAATCATGCCCGGTGGAATATGGGGTCTATGGTCGTTAGTTACAGTCCTATACATAGCTTCAAACCGACCACATAAAGTAAAGGTTCATGGTGTATTGTAGGTTTGAAACTATCTAAGATATTGGGAGTTACCTCCCTATGCCCTGTTGTCAGTAACATAAGGGCAGCTATTCTTTCCTTTTTGTCATGGTAGCGACCATTCCCGGGGGCTGAGTCCCCAGTGGTCTCATACCTTTGACTAAGGTAAGTGGGTAGCCACAACTTGAAGAGATCCATGCGATCTTCTGGGGCCACACTTAGTTGAGTGCAATGGCCCTCAAAAATATCGCATGAGGTAAAAGGGTCTAAACTGCTATCATATTGAGGAAATTCTCTTTTGAGTTCCAAGAGGATTTTTGTTCTCTTTATATCATTACCTGTAAAAGGTTGATTGAAAGAGATCAAATCCTTTCTACCATTGTTGCTTGGCCCTAAGACAGGAGTGGAATCTATAACATCCCATCCACTCTTCTGGTCTTGTGCCCGTGCACCAACAGTATTTCCCACCGGTGTTGGGGTGTACTCCAGTGTGCGTAACACTGGGTAAATGCCAGGGGATCTTACATCCTGCGTATCAAGTAGTGGTGCAGTGAGATCCAAGCCAGATAAGTCTGCTTGATACCCAGCTGAACTACCACTTTCCCTATTAAAAACACAAATTTGTTTTGTGGGTATTAACTCTGTAGAGTCCACCCGAGGGTTACTTTTAGATAGCTCTTTTATCGAATTTGAAAGATCAGTTATCAAACCCTGCATATTCATGATCATTTGGGCTCTACTTTCTAAGTCCTGCTGTAATTGTGCCCTATGGTCTTCAGTAGAAGCCATCCGATCATCTGCAGTATTAAGGTCAACGCATAGCTCAGCGATTTCCTTATCTTTATCAGTACAATTTTTACAGCTATCTTCCTGATTAATTACATTTACTTTCTTAGTCAACATACCTCTAGCTATCATTTCTGCATGCTCCGGTCTCCAAATTGTGTCCTCAAAAACCTGGACTAATTTAACCAACATTTGGAACCTTTTATGGGTTTTCCTAAACACACTTTGTTTATTAATAGACAATTTGTCATGACTGTACACCTGCTCTAGCAGTTGTGCCCATAAATTTTCTGCAGATGTATAACTAGCTGGTATGACAGGATTAAACATACTACCTTCTGCAAGTTTAGTGATATTAATGAAATCCATAGCTACCTGTTTGATGATCTTAACGACTGATTTAACGACCTGTGTAAATACTTCCTTGTTTGTTGCGTGGGAATGAAGTCAATTGGTTCGTCTTGTAGACCTGAATTCACCCAGCCAAAAGAGCGACTAATGGCTGACCGGGGTGACCAGTGCGCGCCGTCTACTCAGAATTCCAAAGCGTCGCCGAAGCACGTACCCGCTAGACAACTTTCAAAGACGAGTTTCTGATGGAAATATGAGGTTGAGGTGCCTTTAATGGTTCTGTGCTATTCAGGGTCAGTGTGATGTTACCCTGAAATAGAGAACAAAATAACCGAGTATCGTATTCTACATAAGATAAACACAGCCATTTAAGAAAAAATATTGCATTTACCCAAAAATTCTCAAGTTAGTTCACAATCAAACCTACTTTTGTACAACACTAAATCGCTAGTCCACCTAGAGAAAAAAAAAAATGTTAACATTAAATAGGCAGATTGGCCCTATTTTCCCTTGAGGAGATAATTCAGTCATTAAAGATCATTTGTTTCATCATTATGAAAAATGTAAAAATAAAATAAAATACAGAAATAAGAATAGGTTTGCTGCAATAAATTATGGGTCTTCTTGGCCATTGAAGATCATAATTAATACAGTTTGAGCTGGCTCGCCATTGTTATAGGATCCTGGGACCCGCCATAATAATGATACAATACCTTTGATCTTATTAATAACCAATCTCGTTAATTATTGGGATATAATGCAATTTGCGTCTTTTTCGCTATTTTAGTCACGTCGAATAATACGCACCCGTGACATCTCAGATCTACTTTAGAGGCATTATTTCACTCAACCTTTTGAGGTTTCGCCTAATACCATGGCAACCCAAAAACAAGGTGTCCCAGTTGTTATGCTTGCGCATGACAACTAGAAATCCGTAGACTTACGCGATTCCTGTGTTTGACAAGGCTATATATAAATATATACACATATATATATATATATATATATATATATACATATATATATACATATATATACACACACATCTCGCCTAAATATTACACAAATATTTCACATTTATGTGTTAATCGCTAAATAAATACCAATCTATCATTTACCTCACTATAATGCATTATCTATATAAACATCCATTCATCCTATTGATTACAGTTATCTAAACATACAAAACAGGCATAAGGATACAAGTCTTTTACTTTACAACATAAATGCATACATACAATTACAGATAATACATTATAGATTAAACAGACAATGCTACAACTTCAGAAGTAAGTACATAATATCCTATTCTGTGGTGTGTGTGTGTGTGTGTATATATATTTACTAGTGTATATGCTGTAAGAGAAATGTATAGGAGTGAGTATTTCATCAGTATTGCTCATTCGTGTTGTGAGTGTATATAGAGACAGAGAATGAATGTGTGTTAAGGATGCATTGTGTATGCCATGTGCTCTTGAAAGATGGGGGGTTGGATTACAATATCCTATTCTGGTGTATGTGTGTGTGTGTGTGTGTGTGTGTGTGTGTGTGTTTACTAGTATATATGCTGTAAGAGAAATGTATAGGAGTGAGTATTCATTGTTGTGAGTGTGTATAGAGACAGAGAATGTATGTGTGTTAAGGATGCATTGTGTATGCCATGTGCTCTTGAAAGATGGGGGGTTGGATTACAATATCCTATTCTGGTGTATGTGTGTGTGTGTGTGTGTGTGTGTGTGTGTTTACTAGTATATATGCTGTAAGAGAAATGTATAGGAGTGAGTATTCATTGTTGTGAGTGTGTATAGAGACAGAGAATGTATGTGTGTTAAGGATGCATTGTGTATGCCATGTGCTCTTGAAAGATGGGGGGTTGTTAGAATTTGCAGGTAAAATAAACAGATATTTGTTTCAGTGGTAGATAAAGCATACTTACCAACTTTCTGTTGGTGAAATCCGGGAGCCTGCAGAGGAGGTGGGCGTGACGGGGGGCGGGGCTCCAAGTGACGTCATTTTGGACCTGCCCCCATGACGTGATGACGCAAAATGCGTCATTTGACAGCGGGGGGCGGGGCCAAACGCCGCGATTCACCGGGAATCGCGGCGTTTGGGACTTAATTCTGCCCACTTCACTAGGAAGTGGGCAGAATTATCCAGATGCGGGGGATTGCCACACTCGCTCGGGAGCCCGGGAGACTCTCGCAAAATGCGGGAGTCTCCCGGATATTTCGCGAGAGTTGGCAAGTCTGAGATAAAGAAAGATTAAGAGAAAGAGTGAGAAAGATATAACATCAGAACATAGAGGGTGAACGAGATGAGGGGGATGGAAATTCATTGTAATGCAATTAGCAAACATTCCTGAAAGTATATGTGAAAAGGCTAAAGCTCCAGAGAGTTAAATGGAAAACTTTACATATAAGGTGAAGGATTCAAGCAAGGAGAGTTATAAAGACAGATATAAGAAGATGAAGGATTCATATAGTTAAAAGTTACAGATATAGCTTACTGGTATGTCTTCAGGTTTCCAGGTGTGGGAGAGGTTCCAAGTATGTGTGTGTGTGTGTGTGGAGTGATGGAATGAGAGTGATATGTTTGTCTCAATGGCTTATAAACCTTTACCCATAATGCATTGCTTCAGATGGGAGGGCTTGACCTCTGCCACACCCCCGCAACTAGATACGGCCTGTATGACTCAAAGCCTTCTGTTTCCTATCTAGCACATGGTGCTAACAAAGAACTTACTGTGGAGCCATAACAGCAGTGAAATGCTAGTGTCCATTATGCGTGGCTCAAGCTCCGCCCACCGTGGCTGCGTCATCAGTGGCGATATAGGAGCTCCTTCACAGAGCTAATCTGGCTGCTGGACAGTTCTTTGTTTTATTCAGTGTTCTAGATCAGTTCCAGTGATCTCCTGATCTTCCAGCATGCCTTAGCTCCACCCCTTGACTTCCTATAAAAGCCTGGCCAGTTCCCGTCTCCAGTGCCTGATTATTGTGCTCTGTGCCTGTGATCTAGCTCCTGCTCCTGTTGCTGTTCCTGTCTACCTGTATTTACTACACGTGTACCGACCTCGGCTTGCCCTCCACTACGCTTCTGCCTCAACCTTTGGACTGCTACGCCTCTCTGTGTACCGAACCCGGCTTGTTTGACCTTTCTTCCATCTTATCTCCTGTTAGCCAGCCTTCCTCCCTGCCACTGGGCTCCTATCCAGTCTCCGGACCGTGACAGAATAATCAGGACCCAAAAATGGATCCCGCGGGAATAGCTGCGCTAAATACTCTGAAAAACCAAGTAAAGAAGTTGCAAGAGTTTGCCTGCATTTCTCAGAACAAGATCAGAGAACTAGAAGTCCTTGTTGAAGCTCAGCAGAAACAAATAGCTCAATTGCAGAAAGAATTAAAAGATTATGACGCCTTTGCTGCACAAGTTTCGCGTCCACCATTGCCTACAAAATTCTGTGGCGATCGTCGGTTATACAGAGGCTTCTTAAATCAGTGCAACATTTATTTTCACATGTTACCTACACAGTTCAAAGATGATAAGATGAAGATCTTCTTCATACTCAATCTCCTGATAGGGGAAGCTCTAGCCTGGGTCTCTCCTTACATTGAGCAAGACAGTGCTATTCTGCAAGATCTGGATTTGTTTACATCCGCCATGGGGCAAGTCTTTGATGATCCTAACCGATGTGCCACCGCTGAAGCTAAACTCCATAGACTGCGACAAGGAAGACACTCGGTGGCTGAGTATACCGCTGAATTCCGATGCTTGGTTGCAGACACTACATGGAACGATTCTGCAAAAAAAAGTCAGTTCCGTTGCGGCCTTTCTGAGCAAGTAAAGGATGAACTGGCCAGAGTAGACACCCCTGATGATCTGGACGATTTTATCCAGCTGTGCATTCGTATTGATCAAAGGCTAAGTGAGAGGAAAAATAAAAGATTAAGAGCCTTCGGTATGAGCAGTAATTTGCATCAGTTTAATAGACTTACAGTGTTCAAAGCTCCACCATCAGACAATCCAAGCATCTCTCCCGAACCAATGCAAATTGATGCAATTAGGAAACCACTCAGTTTTAATGACTTTGGGAGGAGAATCTTTGTTTGTATTGTGGTGAGCAAGGACACTATGCCTTCACTTGCCCAAATAAGATTCGCCAGACCATCGCTATGACTGAATTAAAGCAAATGGACTCCAAAGAGTCTAGTCAATCCCGTTCCATCTCGCAATCACTTAACCCCTTGGCTCATGAAAACGGAGATCCTCTGCCTCAACAATCACATTTTGTTATCCCAATAACACTTTCATCCGGGTCTCTTTTAATTTGCAGTTTGGCTATGCTTGACTCGGGTGCTGGTGGCAATTTCATGGATATCACCTTTGCACAGAAAAACTGCATTGAATCAAAGAGTACACAAGCTCCTGTAAATTTGGAGACTGAAGATGGATCCCCTTTGTCTTCTGGGCCAGTAACTCACGAAACAATCCAGCTACAAATGACTATTGAACCAGGGCATCAGGAGGCTATAAGCTTTCATTTGATTGCTTCACCTAAATTTCCCATAATACTGGGAATCCCCTGGCTGTCTACCCATAATCCTTCTGTCAACTGGGATACTCGCACTTTATCCTTTCCTTCTGAGCACTGCAAACTAAACTGCCCATCTAGAACTGTGATATCTGTAGACCAGCAGGTCACCAAACTTCCTTCTAAAGATTTGAAATTGCCTCCGCAATACAGTTAATTTTCAGATGTCTGCGATAAAAAGAATGCAGATATATTACCTCCACATCGCCCTTATGACTGTCCTATTGAGCTGCTACCAGGATCATCCATACCTTTTGGACGACTTTATTCTCTATCCGAACCGGAGTTAAAATTCCTTCGGGAATTTCTGGATGAAAACTTAAACAAAGGCTTCATTCGCCATTCTACTTCACCTGCTGGTGCCGCCTTATTCTTTGTTGAAAAGAAAGATTCTACCTTACGCCCCTGTATCGATTATAGGGAACTCAATGAGATTACAGTTAAGACTCGTTATCCACTCCCCTTAATTCCTGAATTGTTGGAGATGCTACAGAAGGCAAAGATATTTACAAAGCTTGATTTGCGTGGGGCATACAATCTTGTTCGTATTCGACCCGGGGATGAGTGGAAAACCGCCTTCCGGACAAGATATGGACATTTTGAGTCTTTGGTCATGCCTTTTGGCCTATGTTATGCCCCTGCAACTTTTCAGCATTTCATCAATGATGTCTTAAGAGACTTATTAGATCAATTTGTTGTTGCCTATCTGGACGACATTCTTATATTCTCTGATAATCTGGAGGAACATCGCAAACATGTCTGTACTGTATTCGAAAGACTTCGGAGGAACCAATTGTATATCAAATTGGAAAAGTGTAAATTTGAACAAGCCAAGATTCAATTCTTAGGATACATAATTTCCCCTGATGGTCTGAGCATGGATCCCAGTAAGATCGATGCAGTCATTAACTGGCCTGTACCTAAGAACGAAAAACAAGTACAACGGTTTATTGGTTTTGCCAATTTTTAACGAAAATTCATAAGAAACTTTTCTGGAATCGTTTCTCCTATTACGCAACTTACAAAGAAGGGCGTTCCTTTTGAATGGTCACCTGAAGCTCAAGAAACCTTTACCCAACTTAAGACCCTTTTTACATCAGCACCAATCCTGATACATCCAAATCCTGAATTACCCTTTATTGTCGAAGTTGATGCCTCTGATTCTGCAGTGGGAGCAATTCTTTTTCAACGTGCCGGCGAGAAGATGTTGTTGCATCCTTGTTCTTATTTTTCTCGCCAGATGACATCCGCTGAGAAAAACTATGATATTGGGAACAAGGAATTACTGGCCATTAAGTGTGTTTTCTCAGAATGGAGACACCTTCTTGAGGGTTCAATCCACCCTGTGACAGTCCTTACTGATCACAGAAATCTTGAATTTTTACGCACCGCTAAACAATTGTCTCCTAGACAAGCCAGATGGACTTTATTCTTCTCTCGCTTTAACTTCATAATTTCTTACCGACCCGGATCCAGAAATGGCAAAGCTGATGCACTCTCAAGAATGTTCTCTGATCCGCATCTAGAAAAGGATTCTGGAAAGACTATCCTACCTAAGCACAACTTCTTAGGGGCAACTGTTCCTACGGATTTACTCTCTTTTTTGAAGAAAGGTTATGACACTGATCCTTTCCTCCCACCACCACCAGTCATGGTGGAAGGAGAAGAAGAATTTATTGTTGAAGAGATCCTGGACTCCAGAATGCACAGAAATAAATTACAATATTTGGTAAAATGGAGGGGATATGGTCAGAAGAAAATTCATGGGAGCCTGCAGAAAATGTCCATGCCTCCAGATTGACCGCACTGTTTCACCAGAGACATCCTGGTAAGCCAGCTCCTGAGACGTCCTGGAAGGAGGGGAGTACTGTCAGGATTCGAACCCAGGGCTTCTGCCTCCGTGGACTGCTGCTCTGCTGACTGAGCTATTCTGGCTGCTGGACAGTTCCTTGTCTTTATTCAGTGTTCTAGATCAGTTCCAGTGATCTCCTGATCTTCCAGCATGCCTTAGCTCCACCCCTTGACTTCCTATAAAAGCCTAGCCAGTTCCTGTCTCCAGTGCCTGATTATTGTGCTCTGTGCCTGTGATCTAGCTCCTGCTCCTGTTGCTGTTCCTGTCTACCTGCATTTACTACACATGTACCGATCTCGGCTTGCTCTCCACTATGCTTCTGCCTCAATCTTTGGACCGCTACGCCTCTCTGTGTACCGAACCCGGCTTGTTTGACCTTTCTTCCATCTTATCTCCTGTTAGCCAGCCTTCCTCCCTGCCACTGGGCTCCTATCCAGTCTCCAGACCGTGACACCTTTAGTGTATTGTGATGTGGGAAACTGGTTTGTTTTTGTTGTTCTGTGTGAATATGTATTCTGAACGGTCTGAAGAAAGACCCCTTGCTAATTAGATCTCTTCATGTGTGCAGGTCCAGCATTGAAGGCAGGAACTTTTAATTAAGACTGGCTCCTGGATTCTCTGCATCTGAAAACCAGATGCAGGAAATCACAGCATTGCTAGAATATCAGATATAAGTGTAAATATGGCTAGCTTTCCAATGCATGTAAATCCATTTTTGTGTAAATTGAGTACATCCTGATGCTAAAAATAGCCTGTGTCTGAACTGTATAAAAGATGTATTGTTTGAGCATGTAATGTATTCTTCTGATTTTCATCTGACCTGATCACACTGGTACCTTCCACAAGTGTGAAAGCAAATAAAGATCTTGATTCAAGACCTGCTTGAAAACATCTTCAAATATTGCAGTAGTCCTGTGACCTGCACATTAGACCCTAAATCTAATTCGTTCTCCAGCTGTCTGAGATTTGGACCCAAGCTTTTCCAGTACCACCGCTCTGCCTATTAACTTTAGCTGCCATCAAGGACAGCCCTACCATTACGTGAATGTAAGCGGTTTCCTAGGGCACCAATGGTTAGGGGACTCCTAAAACACTGAATCAGTGACTTAATGTCACTCATCCTGTGATTTTTATGCAAGCAGTGGGGGGTGTGGGTGGTGGGGTTCCTATAGGTGGGATTGATATGTTGTTTTGTATAGCTCTTGATTATTCTATGTTCTGATGCGATTGGCTGCTTTTAGTTTGAATTGGCTGGAGGTGGTATATATGGCGGGGATTAAGCTATATGTGAAGGTGTAGGTGAAATAGTGGTTGGGCACTTATGTGTTGTGTTGTGTAGTGGGTCAGGTGCGCTGATTTCTTTTGCAGCAGTGCTCTTATAAGAGCAGTTTGTTTAACTTGGAGTTCTAATACTTGATGCCGGGTCTGAGTGGCTTTTCCGGTGGTGGGTGATGAGAATTTGGTGACCGGGAGGTTGCAGTAGCTTATGCCGAGCGGTCAGGGTAGCTTTGGCCAAGCGGCTTCCTCCAACGGCATTTGGAACGCATATGCATTCCAAATGCCGAACTTCCGGTTTTGAGGTGGAACGCACAGGTGCCTGGGCGTTCCACTGCAGAGTCTGTGTCTCCGTGTGCCACTTCTCCATCCCGATTTTAGAGCTTATGGAGTGGTTTCTTCGGGTAGAGGTCTTTGTGCAGGAGCTGTGTTGGGTTCTTTATGTCGCTGTTCTGAGGTGTATCCAATGCGTTCCTTCCGTGGACTTCGTCAGGGATGTGGTGGATTCGTGAGTATGCTATACATTTTATTCCTGGTTTTCTTTGCTTCAGCCAATTGGGATATGGAAGGGGAGGGGGAGTTGGGAAAGGGGCGGGGGATGGGAACAATGATTGATACTTGGAAAAGGTGAACTATGTGATTTATTAAAGAAAAAGCAGAAAGCTTGAAAAGAGAAGAACTCCTCTCCTACAAACCAAAGGAAACAACAAAAAAAGAAATCACACCCCTGTTCACCACAAACTACCACAGCAACCACAGGAAATTTGAAAACATCCTTAAAAAACACTGGCACATCCTACTACAGGACGAACAAATAAAAGAATACTTGCCACACCAACAAAGAATAGTATACAAAAAAGCAAGGAACTGTCACGAGCCGCGGTGGTACGCCACATCCTGGCGTGATCTAGCAGCCGGGTGCGTGCTCTTTTTCTATGCTCTGGTTTTATTCTTTGGGATTATCCTTGTTGCATAGATGCAGGAGGGTGTAGTGACATCCTGCAACACCAGGGGGAGCTCCTATATGATTTAAACTGGTTCACTTTTATTTTTATACATGCTTCCTGGTTATCTTATCACCTATGCTAGTTCCCAGCTAGTAATTAGCAGCCTCCTGAGGCTCATTGTCCGCCCTGTCCTCCTCCTTTTGGATTTGTCCATCATAGTATTTAAGGCAGTGAGGACTGGGCCTCACTGCTGGTTATAGTTCCTGCTCTGTGCATACTTACCTGCTCCCTGCTCAGTTCCCCTTCTCTACCTTTGGATTGATCTTGCTGTGTATGACCTTGGACCGTGTACTGGACTCTGCTGTATTGCCTGTGAACTCGATCTCTGCCTGTTTCCTGGATTTGTTGTTTGCCGCCAGCCCTGACCTTTTTGCCTGGACTTCACCACCGCTGTATGCTATTTCACAATATCCCTGGGTTCTCCCCAGTTAGTACACATCTCACGACCCTGACAGTGGGAGCACTCCATAAGGAAATGCTGTCATTCTACCTTATCCATTCGCCCACATACCCTGTGGTTCTGGGGTACCCTTGGCTTAGCAAGCACAACCCAGTCCTTGATTGGTCCACAGGAGAACTGGTGGCATGGGGGAAAAACTGCCAAGGGACATGCCTAGCAACACCTGTTAAGGTTGCTACTGCTTCAGTCGAACCAGGTCTCACACTCCCGCTGCAATATCAAGATTTTGCTGATGTTTTCTCCAAGCAAGCTGCAGATACATTACCACCACATCGCCCGTACGATTGCACTATTGATATTCAGCCTGGGGGTAAATTTCCTAAGACTCGTTTATATTCTCTTTCCGTGGAAGAGACCAAAGCCATGGAGAACTATATTTCTGAGGACCTGAAAAGAGTTCATTAGACCTTCTCGTTCACTCCTGGGTGCCGGATTTTTCTTTGTAAAAAAGAAAGACGGAGATTTAGGACCATGCATTGATTACAGAGGTCTGAATCAGATCACCATTAAAAACAAATATCCTCTACCACTGATTTCTCAGTTGATTTACGTGGAGCGTACAATTTGATAAGCATACAGAAGGGCGATTAATGGAAGGCCGCTTTTAACACTCATTCTGGACATTACGAGTATAGTGTTATGCCGTTTGGTCTTTCTAATGCGCCAGCCGTGTTCCAGGATTTGATCAATGATGTACTACGGGATTATCTGGGTAAATTTGTCATTGTGTATCTGGATGACATCTGGATCTATTCCTCGTCCTTGCCCCAACACCGGGAACAAGTCCATTTGGTACTGCAGAAACTTAGAGACAATCATCTATTTGCCAAATTAGGGAAATGTGAGTTTGACGTCTCCACTGTGGCATTCTTGGGGTATTTCATTTCTGCCAACAGATTTACGATGGATCCAGCCAAAGTCCGAGCCATCACTAATTGGAGCCTTCCCAGTAACCTAAAAGCCATCCAAAGGTTTCTTGGGTTTGCTAATTACTACAGAAGATTCATTCGTAATTTCCCGGTAATTGTGGCAACTATCACTCAATTAACTAAGAAAGGAGCTGATCCAGCGGTATGGCCGCCAGAAGCTGTCAAATCATTTGATACCCTAAAAAAGGCTTTTGTTTCTGCTCCTATCCTCAAACATCCTGATACAGAGCTACCTTTCATTGTTGAAGTGGATGCTTCTGAGGTTGGGGTGGGGGCAGTTCTGTCACAAGTGTCCAGGTTTGATGAAAAGTTACACCCATGCGCATTCTTTTCTAAGAAATTTTCAGCAGCAGAGATAAATTATGATGTGGGAAATCGGGAGTTATTGGCCATTAAATAGGCATTCGAAGAATGGAGACATTGGCTGGAGGGCGCTAAGCATAACATCACGGTGTACATGGATCACAAAAATCTCCAATACATTGAGACTGCTAAAAGGTTAAATCCCAGACAGGCGTGCTGGGCTCTTTTCTTCTCTCGATTTAATTTTGTGATCACATATCGCCCTGGTTCTAAGAATTTGAAGGCGGATGCCTTATCCAGAAGTTTTTTACAGAAACATGAGGATCCCCTTTATAACACTCCTATCATACCTTCTCAAACCATTGTTTCAGGGCTAACTCAGGATTTGGCAACCCAGTTACAGGCAGTTCAGGATCAGGCACCAGCTTCCATGTCTCCCAATTTGTTGTTTGTGCCAGCTGGTCTGAGACAGTCTGTCTTGTCTGAGGTCCATGATCGCAAAATATCTGGTCATCCAGGTATCACCAAGACTATCAAATTACTCTCTCGTTCTGTTTGGTGGCTTTCTATGAAGAAAGACATTAGAGACTTTGTACAGTCCTGCGATATTTGTTCCAGGGTGAAAACACCCAGAGATTTGCCCATGGGACAGATGATGCCTTTATCCGTGCCCAGTGTTGCATGGACCCACATCTCCATGGATTTTATTACGGATTTGCCTTTGTCTAAAGGGTGTAATTGCATTTGGGTGATAGTCGATCGCTTTAGTAAGATGGCTCATTTTGTTCCTTTACCTAAGCTACCATCTGCTAAGTCTTTGGCTCCTCTGTTTATTCAAAATGTTTTCAGACTACATGGAATACCCACTAATATTGTATCAGATAGAGGTACTCAATTTGTGGCCCAGTTCTGGAAATCATTTTGTGCCTTGCTTGACATTCAACTAAGTTTTTCATCAGCCTATCACCCACAAACTAATGGACAGACGGAAAGGGTAAACAAGTCTTTGGAACAGTATTTAAGATGCTACATTTCTGAATTACATGACAACTGGGTAGAATACCTGCCATGGGAGGAATTTGCCTACAATAATTCACCACACTCTTCCTCTGGTTATGCCCCATTTTTCTGCATTTATGGGAGACATCCCAAGTCTGTTTCATTTTCTGACATCAAAAGAGATTGGACACATTGCTCATTCTCTGAAAAAGATTTGGAAAAAGATAAACTTATCTTTGAAGCAAGCTGCATCTCGAGCCAAATTATTTAAGGATCGCTTCAGACGTCCTTGTAAGTTCAAGGAGGGGGATAGAGTATGGCTCTCCACTAAGAACATCAAGCTCCGCCAGCCTTCCTTTAAGTTCGGACCAAGATACATTGGTCCATTTAAGATAATCGGGAAGATTAACCCTGTGGCTTTTCAGTTGGAACTGCCCAACTCTTTAAGGATACCCCGTACGTTCCATGCATCCTTATTGAAGCCAGCTCTAACTTCCCGGAGGTTTCCCAGGAAACAGCCAAGCAAACCTGCCCCAGTGATAGTGGATGGTCACATTTGTGATCGAAAAGATTCTTGATTCCAAATGGGTACACCGCCAACTCCACTATTTGGTTCACTGGAAGGGGTATGGCCCTGAAGAAAGATCATGGATACCTGCCAGGAACGTGCATGCCAATGAGTTAAGAAGAGCTTTTCATCAGAAGTTTCCAGATAAGTCTAGATTAAGGGGTTCCTTAACCCCTCCTCAAGGGGGGGGGGACTGTCACGAGCCGCGGTGGTACGCCACATCCTGGCGTGATCTAGCAGCTGGGCGCGTGCTCTATTTCTATGTTCTGGTTTTATTCTTTGGGATTATCCTTGTTGCATAGATGCAGGAGGGTGTAGTGACATCCTCCAACACCAGGAGGAGCTCCTATATGATTTAAACTGGTTCACTTTTATTTTTATACATGCTTCCTGGTTATCTTATCACCTATGCTAGTTCCCAGCTAGTAATTAATTAGCAGCCTCCTGAAGCTCATTGTCAGCCCTGTCCTCCTCCTTTCTGATTTGTCCATCATAGTATTTAAGGCAGTGAGTACTGGGCCTCACTGCTGGTTATAGTTCCTGCTCTGTGCATACTTACCTGCTCCCTGCTCAGTTCCCCTTCTCTGCCTTTGGATTGATCTTGCTGTGTATGACCTTGGACCGTGTACTGGACTCTGCTGTATTGCCTGTGACCTCGATCTCTGCCTGTTTCCTGGATTTGTTGTTTGCCGCCAGCCCTGACCTTTTTGCCTGGACTTCACCACCGCTGTATGCTATTTCACAATATCCCTGGGTTCTCCCCAGTCAGTACACATCTCACGACCCTCTGTCTGCAGCCAAGTCTGTCCCCACCACTAGGGGCTCCAGTGAACACCAGACTTTCAGAGCAGATTCCGGGTTTTGTTGTACTGGCTGGAGGGGTTCCTGACAGGAACCTGAAAAACATGGTCACGGCCAGTTTCATCACAACAAACGAGAAAGAAAAGAAGAACAAAGAATCCTGGATAAAAGAAGGGAAAAAAGGGATTTTACCACTGCAACAGATGCATGGCATGCAGAACAACCAAACACAGCTCCACAAAATCATCCATCAACTTCAGCTCCTATTCGAATGAAAGCACACACAAAGTAGAAGAAAAAATAACCTGCGACTCCACAGGAATCATCTACCTACTCGCATGCCCCTGCGGACTACAATACATAGGAAGAACTATCAGAGATCTAAAAACAAGAATCCCAGATCATATAAGAAATATAAGAAAAGGAGTACAGAACCACAGTGTCTCAGAACATTTCAGAACAACCCACAATCAAGACCCCACAGGACTTAAGTTCATTGGTATCAAGCAAGTCCCGAAACCGTGGCAAGGAGGCAAGTACATAAAACTGATTTCAAAAGAAGAAGCCAAATGGATCCATAAACTAGGAACCCTGACACCGAAAGGTCTCAACATAGACTTCGAGCTAGTTTTCCCTGTAATTTTTTTTTAAAATCTATCCCTCCCTCCCCCCCCCCCATTAAAACCCCCCATTCCCCTCCCTTTCCCCCCCACCGAACCACGGTAACATACCAATTATTCTCAATACCCAAAACCCATTACTAATATTTTCATTATTTAAACAGAAGAACTTTTAACGCTATAAACCACTCCTATAAAACCCCAACCCCTCCCAACACCACCAATAACCATATATAGTTACATAAAATGTAGGAAACTATAGGTACATTTCTCATCCAAAAATAAGGTTACTAAGCTCGACATTTCAGCAAACCACCAAAGATAAAACAAACCAAATATCTCCCAGCCATCCCACTTATCACCCAACACCCATCCACAAATCAGGTATAAAATATCAGCCATATTTCCCCACCCCTCCTTAGAACATACACATAAACCCCATTCCTTACCAGCACCTAGCCACCCCCAAATATCCCTTCAGACCACCAACACAAACTATTTCAACTTCTAAAATGCCCAACCCCTCATAACCACCAATTAATTCAACAGATTAAAATACACAGGAATTATCACCAATACAAAATATCCATAATATGCAATAATAGGTCCAATCGTCCCCCACACCATCATTGCCAAATTAGCCCATCCTCCACTCCGCTCCCAATAGAACAGGCAGTGCCAATTATATCATCCCTAGCCCATCAAATTAATGTGTTTATATATTAACAAAAAGCAACCACCATAATTGCGCTTTTATGCCCATCAGGCATAACTAAAAATCTCCATTTAAACCCACTCCCTTACCCACAACCATAATGCAAACTGACCCAAAATCCCAAAAATAACCCCAAAACAAGCATATATCCCCCTCAGTCCCCCCCCCCCATCAACCAAAATATTCTGAAATTATAATAAATCCCATAGTTCACCTTTTCCCAAATGCCAATCATTGTTCCCATCCGCCCCTTTCCCAACCCCCCCTCTCCTTCACTATCCCAATTGGTTGAAGCAAAGAAAACCAGGAATAAAAGGAACAGCATACTCACGAATCCACCACATCCCTGATGAAGTCCACGGACGAAACGCGTTGGTAACATCTCAGAACAGCGATATAAAGAACCCAACACAGCTCCTGCACAAAAACCTCTACCCGAAGAAACAACTCCATAAGCTTTAACATCGGGACGGAGAAGTGGCACACGGAGACACAGACTCTGCAGTGGAACGCACAGGCGCCTGTGCGTTCCACCTGAAAACCGGAAGTTCGCCATTTGGAATGCATATGCGTTCCAAATGCCGTTGGAGGAAGCTGCTCGGCCAAAGCTACTCTGACCGTTTGGCATAAGCTACTGCAACCTCCCGGCCACCAAATTCTCATCACCCACCACCGGAAAAGCCACTCAGACCCGGCATCAAGTATTAGAACTCCAAGTTAAACAAACTGCTCTTATAAGAGCACTGCTGCAAAAGACACCAGCACACCTGACCCACCACACAACACAACACATAAGTGCCCAACCACTATTTCACCTACACCTTCACATATAGCTTAATCCCCGCCATATATACCATCTCCAGCCAATTCAAATACTATCAACAAACTAAAGCAGCCAATCCCATCAGAACATACAATATTCAAGAGCTATAAACAAAACATATCAATCCCACCTATAGGAACCCCACCACCAACACCCCTCACTGCTTCAAATTGTAGCCTTAAACATAGAGCCTTAAACACTGCTACAATAACCAAGAGCTATATCCATTGAGCTATAAACATTAAGCTATAAACATTCTCTACCCCCTCTAACCCCCAAGGCTATAAACAACAAACAGTAGCAAATACCAGTACTACCATCACACACAATATACACTGCCTTAGAGCTATAAACAAGGCAAAAGAGCTATAAGACCAAAACTGCAAAATAAGCTATAATCTCCTGCTAAATTCACTAGCATCAAAGTATATTGTCTGCACCGCCTATACTGTTCTTCTCCCACTCCCCCACTCTTCTCCCCTTTCCACACCCCTCTTGTCTCCACCCCAGGTTGCGCCACGGCAGAAACAACCCAAAATAAGCACGGGAACTTGAATGCCCGGATCAGCCGTAACGCAGCAGCAACCATCAGAACACAAGAGTCAAGCGCAGACGTCCAAGGTATACCCCCTAGAAAGGGTCACCGCCACCTTAATATCTGTCTTACCCTCTTCAATATTATACAATTGAAAATCATTCAAATGGAGTTGATAAAGCTTTTGTGACAGGTACCTAGAGGCTTCATAGATTACAATTGCAAGTATCTCCACCATGCGGCCTGGTGCATTGGTATTCAGCTGCAACCAACTCTTTATCATTTCATAGAGATCAGGCATCTGCGCACAAACTGATTTTCCTTGCAGATAACGCCAGTCATGGTAGCGCTGAGTTCTCCCAGCTCCAGTCACACCTATCCGGGCCAAGATTTCAGCCTTTACCTCCTGATAGACAGCAGTCTGCTCATCAGATAAATCAACATAAGCACTCTGAGCTTCACCGCTCAAATATGGCGCCAACTTCGCCGCCCAAGTTCCTGGCGACCATTTTAGTCTCATGGCGACTTTCTCAAAAGCTAAGGGATATGCCTCCACATCCTCTGTGGTGGTCTTTTTTTTGCAAGACAAACACCTCAGACACATCATGCACCTGCCTCAATCGTGCTAGCTCTTTGCGCAAGAGCTTGGTATTCTCTATCTCGGCCTTTGCAACCTGTAGCATTTGGGCCTGCTGTGCTTGTTGTGTAGCAGCTACAGTTAGTAATGCCTCCTGCTTTTCCTGCTGCCAAGTGGTCCCGTTCACCAGAGCCCTCAAGAGTTCCTTCATATTTCTATTTTGGAGTGAAGGAAAATGAAACTTTGCTTCCATAAGCATATATTAAACAGAGTTGTTTGCGGGAATGGCTGTATGTCACTTGTAGCTCACAACAAACAACAATCAATCAATTTCATACAATTGCTTTCTGGTTAAGGCTTGAATCACCTATAAATTCCTCACATTTGCAGCAAAGATTTTGTAGTAAACAGTTTTACACTTTTGGAAACAAACATTTGAAATAAGCAGGTTTTTTTGCAAACAAGAAAAAACTTTATGCATTTGCTTTTATGTTCAGAGATTGCAACACATTGCATGCAGCAAACATGCATTGTAGTCAGGAGGTTTTGCATATCTCACCACCCTCAAATTTGTGACTAAATGCCCTACAAGGTATAATTATGGATGACATGGTAGGTGAGATAGTTGTAGCCATAAATCAAACTATGGAAGAAGTGTCTCAAATCAGAAAGGTTGCATTAAAAAATAGAATGGCTTTGGATCAGATATTGGCTTCAGAAGGAGGTACTGTGCAATAGTGGGACAGGAAATATAACAGAGGGATTGAATGAGACCGAGGTGATATAAACGCTGAGGGGGCAGGCAGTAGAAGAAGTACAGGCATACCAGGAGTTAACTTATCTGGGTGGTGGTAGAAATCTGAGTTACCAATCAGTAGACCGGAAGGGAAGGGGTTAGGTTTCCAGAGGAGGCTTATAACATATAGGAAAAGAATATGACTTCCTCTTGCCTCTGGAGTTGTTACAGTGAGTAGATGCTCTGCTGTCCTGGTGGGTATTGCTGTATATTCCTGTGTATGCTGTGTGTATGCTGTGTGTATGCTGTGTGTTTCTGTGTGATTCTGTATTTTGCTGTGTGTTGCTTGGTGTTGCTGTGTGATTCTGTGTTATGCTGTGTGATTCTGTGTTTTGTTATGTTGTGTTATGCTGTGTTATGCTGTGTTATGCTGTGTTATGCTGTGTTATGCTGTGTTATGCTGCGTTATGCTGTGTTATACCGTGGTATGTCATGTTGTACCATGTTATACCGTGTGATACGGTGTTATACCGTTATGTGCCGCGATATGCCGCGCTATACAGTGTGGTGCTGCGTTATACTGTGTTATACTGTGTTATACTGTGTTAGACTGTGTTAGACTGTGTTTTACTGTGTTTTACTGTGTTTTACTGTGTTTTACTGTGTTAGACTGTGTTAGACTGTGTGATACTTGTGTTTTACTGGTATAGTGCATTGTCATTGGTGCTGTGTTTCTTTGCACTTTGCCTTTCTCTTTCTCCCTCCTCTTGTCAGTATTTTCCGTTTTTTACTTCTTTTGGCTTAATTCTTTGCCTTCCCCCCCCCCCTATTATTTCCACCATTGCTGGTTCCCTGCTGTCTTATTCTCCCCCCCTCCCCTCACAGACGCGCATGTCGGTTGCGCGCTTTAAGTCTGGTGGCCATTTTAGAATCGGGCGCTCCAGGATGCCGCATAGTTAAGGGTTTCCAGGTTTCTCTGTTGCAATGTCATGCACTCCTTGGGGATTCCCCCCTGGTCATCTTCTTCCTCCCTCTCTTTATGGTCCGTATTTCTCTGGTCCCGGCTGTGCGGGTAATGTTGTGGTAACCTTAAGTGCTTCTTCCACAGTGGCGGCCACTACGGTGGTTGCGGGACCGGAGGGTTCTCGGATTCCCGTCTCCTCGCTGTCAGTGCCTGTAGGGACTAGCAACGTGCAGTTGATGATTAGGGGGCCAGTTTCGGGGCGTCAAGCGTCCTCCCCGGCGGGTCCTTGGGTCGTTCCCTGCACGGCTGCATCAGGTGCACAGAGCCAGCAAGCAGGTGCTTTAGTGGCATCTGACCTTAGTGTAAGAAAGCAAAGCTTGGCACTGCGTGGACTGGGGTCCCAGGCTGGAGGGTGCTTGTTCTGTTCCCCCGTCGGCAGGTTTGCCGGGGCGTGTGAGATCTGGGCATGCTTCTTATACGGAAGCTGCATCATCGGCCACGGTGGGCCCATCATCTGAAGTGGAAGGAGGTGGCCATGTATTCGGTGAGCATGCCAGCGGGGGGTCTGGTTCTAGCTCCAATTTAAGTTCTTCAGCCTCAGAGAGTGAGGTTCCGGCCAGGTCTGAGAGTGCAGACGCAAAGTTGGTGAGGCTCCTGAGGAGGAAATTGCAGAGTTCCCACCGTAGGGCGGAGGTTGGAGGCGGGGGGCCTCGGGAGGACAGTGGTACCTCGGGAGGTGATGTTGTGCGCTGTGCTAATTCAGCGGTCCTCCGTGATATCAGGAGCAGTGTGCGAAGTAAGATACGCGCTGGTCGGTTTGTGGACATGTTTGCCATCACAAAAAAGGCTAAGGATGGCTTAATAGCAGCATGGTCACGCTCTGGCGTGGGAGAGGAAGCATATCGGAGTTTTCAGAGTTGGTTGGAGGGCTTCCTAGTTTTTGCTGCATGTTATCTTGAAACCAGGCCAGCTGAGCACATGAGCGTGATTAAGTACATGTACTTAATACAAGGGATGTTTACCCGATCCAGGGGTATTATGTGGAGGCGGTATGATGAGGCCTTCCGGAGGAAGCAAGATGGAATGTCATTGATGGATTTTGGGTGTAAGGATGTGGAGGTATGGTTGGATGTGACACAGCCAAGGATGGCTGGTACTGATGTGGGTGTGGCAAGACAGAGGCAGCCCCCGGCGCGGTTTAGTCAGCCCTTTTGAGGGAAGTGTTTTTGCTTTCAACGGGGGCCAATGTGAGAGAGGTGCGGCCTGCAGAGTCAGACATGTGTGTTCAGCCTGCAGTCGGGGTCACCCAAGGAGGGAGTGCCCCAGGAGGAACAGTCCTGCCACTACTGATAGACCCGCCACTGGAGGTGCGACTCTGTAAGGCGGCATCGCCCATTTTATTGGTTGAGCTTGGGAAATGGCTGGGGTGGTACCCTGATAGGAGGGCTGCTAAGTTTTGATGGAATGGTTTCAATGATGGGTTCATATTGCCGTTGACAGGTGTGGTGCAGTCTGGTACGCCCCGGAATTTGAAATCGGCTTCAGAATTACCGATGGTAGTGCACGAGAAAGTGTGTAAGGAGGTGTCGTTGGGCACAATGTGTGGCCCCTTTTCGGTTCCCCCAATTCAGGATTTAGTTCTTTCCCCGGTGGGAGTGGTCCCAAAGAAGGAGGTGGGGAAGTTTCGGCTAATCCAGCATTTATCTCACCCGCAGGGCACATCTGTGAATGATGCGATTGCAGAGTCTGAATGTTCAGTCGGTTACCAGTCTTTTGAGGATGCCTTGTCGTTGGTTCAGCAATGTGGCGCGGGTGCGCTGTTAGCGAAATTGGACATCAGATTCTAGCTGTCATTTTGTAGAAGGTACTAAATAAATGACAGCTAGAATCTGATTGGTTGCTATAGGCAAACATCCCCACTTTTTCAAACCCGCCGCTTAGTAAATCTAGCCCTAAGTATTGTAGCGTTTGTATGAGGAGAGAGTGGTCAACAGTGTCAAATGCAGCAGAGATCCAGGAGAATTAGAAGAGAGTAATGGTTATTATTTTTTGCTGTGATCAAGTCATTGACAACCCTGGTCAGCGCAGTCTCTGTGGAGTGTTGAGAGCGAAAACCTGACTGAAGAGGATCTAATAGGTTGTTTGCTGTAAGAAAGTGTGTGAGGCGAGTGTAGGCACTCAAGTCATGATTTACTAAAAAGGTATGTACATCAAAACAGGTTAATGTAAATGTAAATGCAGTGCCAAATGAATATAAGTCTTTCACAGTACATGTCAAGTATTAATACCATCATACCTGTGTGGTTGTGATAGACCTCAAACCCATTATCTTGATATAAACAATATTTTGCAAAGAGAGATAAGGGAAAGGGGAATATAGGACCGTAGTCCTGATATTATTACCAGGATTAATGTCTATGTATGTGATAACTCCAATTTAAGCTGCCCTACAGTAGAACCCTCATTAATGCTAGTAGTGCTACCCAATTGTGATTTGTAAATATAGTAACTCTTTATGGAAAATATTACATTGGTGAATTATAACAAGCAAAGAGTAAGAGGATGTTAGTTATTTGAGTTACTAAGCTTTGTTTTTGTCTGGCTGAACAATCGTGTAATGCATTATCCTGTATGAGGCTTTGGTCTACTAGCAGGTGGCAGTTTGTCAGGTCTACAATCTGTTCTGTTTCATTTTCAAAGCTTTGAACATGAGCTGCTTTAGCTGGACTTGCTTTCATACTTTCCTGTCATTACAAACTGGCAACACGTTTCAAAACAAGCAAGGACTGATAATGTTTGATATTTATTACAGAAGCATATGTTCTCTTGAAGAAACTATCTCCCCAGGATAAGTACCTGATGTAAAACAAAAGGGATCTTTGTGTTATACTGACTCTCTTGCATGCCTGTCTTTCAGAAACTAGTCAATTGTTAGACACCTGTACATTGTAACTTTAAACTACAGAATCTACATGGCAAACAAAGTTCATTCCAACTTTTACTTTAGAGTAGCTTCAGAATTATTAAAAATAAAAAGTGGTGAAACAATAAACAAATATGGCCAAAAACATACTTGCCAACTCTCCCGGAATGTCCGGGAGACTCCTGCATTTTGGGTGAGTCTCCCGGACTCCCAGGAGAGTATGGCAATCTCCCAAATCTGCCCACTTCCTATTGAAGTGGACATAATTTGGTCCAAAATGACGCAATTCTCCGGGAATCGCTGCATTTGGCCTCGTCCCCCGGTGTAAAATGACGAGTTTGCATCATTACGTCCCGCCCCCTTCACGCCCACCTCCCGTGGCAGGCTCCCGGAAACCAACTTTAGAAAGTTGGTAAGTATAGCCAAAAATGATAAAACTAACTGTTTCAGTACAACACATATAGTTTTACTTATACCCCATTCATACTACCTCAAAAACCCTGGATATTGCTGGGATGCGGCCCGTTGACCCGGGTCGAGGGGGAGTGTGAATGGGTCCCTTGCATCTACTTGGGTTGGATGACCTGGGAATTAGACCCGGGTCTTTTGCAGGGTAATTCCCGGGTCCAACCCGGGTAGATGCCAGTCTGAATTGTGAGGCCTGTGTTTTTCAACCTGGGTCTCACTGAAAACTATTGAAAGTTAGAAAAAATGAATCCACATCACAAGAGGAGCCAATCAAAGCTCCTCTTGTGATGCTGCCAGGAAGACCTGGACAGACCCGGGTTCACCCGGGAATTTCCCGGGGTGGGAGACTCTTTCATCTGGCAATATCCGGGTTCATATAGCTGGGATATTGCCAGGGCAGCAATGTTGTTGTTATTATTATTATTATTATTATTATTATCTTTGACTTATAAGGCGCCACAAAGGGTCCGCAGCTCTGTACATTACATATACAGAAAACAGAACCAAGACACAACATGATACAAAAATATATACAAACACTGGTGACAGGGTAAAGCAAATCAGATTATTTCTGGGACAGATAGTGAAAGGGATGGTAGAAATCAGCGAGAAGAAGGCCAAAGCTTAAGAAAACATGAAAAAAAGGCTTAGCGCAGCAGGCCAAGATGTACAAAGGGTGATGGAATAGTAGAAGGAGCACACAAGGAAAGAGGGCCCTGCTCGTGAGAGCTTACATCCTAAAGGGAAGGTGGAGACACAAATAGGGTGGTACTAACTGGGGGAGAGAGCCAGTACAAGGAAGTTAGGAGGAGGACTCATAGACTTGAATAAAGAAATGAGTCTTAAGGGCACGCTTGAAGCCTTTGAGAGTAGATGCTAACCTGATGGAACGTGGAAGATCGTTCCATAGCAGGGGAGCAGCATTAGTTTGCCTTATTTAGTCTATTCACTTAACTAAACTGATACAATGGAGTCTTACAGGAAAAGTATAAGTTATCTTTTAAGCATATTTATGGGCATGTACAACATTTACCTAATTCATCAGATTAAGGACAATGGGGCTGATGTAGAGTGAAACATACGCCTGTTTGGTCTCAATTCGCACTTCTAGAAAAAAAACACACATATTCATGCATGCAAAGTTGCTTGCACCTGACACTTGTGCCTCCTTAGTGTAGGCCAAGTAAAGTACAGGTGTGTTCACCCAATTGCACTGTGACCTGAACACAGCAGCATATAGGCAAGTCAGGGGCCATATCTATTTTGGATGTCGAAAGGTTGGTAGAGGCTTTTTCATGGGGGGCTTCATACTGTTTATCCCCCTGATTTTGCTGTTCAGTATTGCTGCTGCTGATCCTGTATATGGAGCTTGCTAGTGTTAAAAAAAAGATAATACACAAATTTTAAAGAATTTGTGCCCCCCCCCAAAGTGTTCCAAGCACCAATACAGCCTAGGCTGGCAAAATCAGGGGGCTAGACAGTGTAGAGTCCCCACAAAGAAGCCTCAACCAGCACTAGGCTATGACAGACTGGGCTGGTGACATTAGCTTGTATTCTTCACCTTGAAAATTGGAGAGCGCTGAACATTTATTCTGTATATTTTTGCTCAAACTGGAAGCAGTCACTGTGCAGTGAGCTGCAATCTTTCTGGTGAAATATTTGTTAGAGATGAGCGGCTCAGATTCGGAGAAATCCAACAGAACAAATTTTGGAGTATCAAGTCCAACAGAGTCTTTATTTGGTTTCTCGCACCAAATTCAAATCTGATAATGAGGCAAAACATAATATCTGGGAAAATGTCGTGTCTTGTGTGTTTTGAATCTATATCTTCTATAAATCACTCTCCCTCCTATTCTCAAATGCATGTGGGGAGGCCATTATCTGCAATTGTGTGCTCATAAAGTGGGTGGTAGAGGGTTGGACAGGGTGAAAGAGGCAATCAATGTATATTGAATTAGCTGTGATCAGTCTGCTGGAATTATGTGCTTATAAAGTGGGTATGAGAGAGTGAAGAGTAGACAGTCAGTGACTACTGGTAGTAATAGTATATGAGTAAACTGATCAGGAGAGAGCAAAAAAAAGCATTCTTTCTTGCTGTTAATCTGAAGTTAATTGTGTGAGGGGAAACATATTTATTTTTTGCTTTTATAATCCAAGTGTTTCAATCTGAAGGCAATTGTTTAAAGGGCAGTATCACTGACATAGTTGCTGATTGACTGTGAGCCACAAACCCCCCCCCCCCCCCAAAAAAAAAAAATGTTTTTCTTGCTTTTAAAATCCAAGAATTTAATTGTGAAGGTAAATGTATGAGGGGCAGTATCGCTGGGTGAGCCCCATCTTGGTCTATCTTCTTTTCTAAAGTGACCTTTTATTACTACAGCTGCTATCCCTCTACAATGTGTCATGCATGCTCTATAACATTGAGAATAAATAAATATTTTCAAACCATTTCACTTATGCAGTGGGCCCACCTTGGAATATTTTCTTTTCTAAAATGATCATCTTATCAGCCAGTGTTCTGTCTGTATGTTTTAAAGGTATCCTTTACTTTATTAAACTGCCAACCAGTCGGCCACTGCTGTGCCACTATGTTTCATAGGGATCGTATTTTTTTTGAAATTACTATGTGTCACTGCTATATCACTACTTTTAGCCAGCCGACTGGCTGCAGCCTTTGGTCAATATTGGTGAAAATATTAACAGTTGTGAGGTGATCATTACATAATAGAAATTGAAGGCTGCAAGTCGGGACAGTGAGTGTGTGCCTCATCTCTGAGGGGACATAGCCACTTTGGAGCATACCATATCCCATATCCCTAGCGCTTCTGAAATGATCAGCCTCTTTCAAATGCCATCCTCTAAAAATACCCTTGAATGCAGTGAGAAAAACCTTCCAACAAAAGTCCTGACTTTCGAGACTATGGGACAGCCCCTGAAATTGTGAGTATCCTGTCTGGGAAGTATGTACGTGCATTTAGCCTGCATTAAGCAAGGAATACCCTGATCCATCCAATTTCAGCCACATTTTCATTAAAAGATACAAACTTTTACACCTCCAAAGTTGGTTGCATCTTAACTAGTTAATTCATGTGCTTCCCACATAAATGAGCAGATCTGCGCAAATCAGTAATGGAGCCACAAAATGTAATCTGTGTAACTTTAGAAATTGTGCTTATAGAGTTTATTTAGTGTTAGATGCAAAATTTTCTCTGGTGTACAATTTGTAACTGAGCAAACTGCAAGAGAGGAGAAAATGCAAATATTTTTAGGCATGAAAGGCAAAATCTGCACACACAGACTGGCCATCTCCCATAGGTGGTCCTAACAAGTTTAATAACGAGCCATGTCCCACCATATAATGTTACAGAGTGATGTGAATGTTTTATACCGCATCACTTAGTGATGATTTTCCTTTCACTCATAAAAAAATAAAATACGATAACTGAACAGAAAAATTATTATACCAATAAAACATTTAATTAAATGGTAATGAAAATGCTAATATGTCTGTTTTGTTGGTCAAAAACTGCTACTTGTGTATTATACAGAAGAAACACATTTCCTATTTTTAAGGAAAATAAAAGTCAATGCTATGTGACCTATATAAACACACAGAAAGCCGCAGTTATGAGTAATATCCTTATACCACTCAATTAATGGCAATATACATATACATTTCTGTAACTTATATCTGCAGTAAAGGTGAGTTTTTTTGTGTTATAATAAGTGAGTTTTAATATCATCAATGTAATCATTTCAGTAGTATTCAACTACATACAGATGCACTTTTGCTATAAAACTGTCCTTATTAAAAATTGCCTAAATTCTCTATGAAATTATATATGCTCATTATAGATTACTACTAAGCATATAAAACATCCACAAGAAATGCATAAACCGCTCGGATCTAGACACAGTCGCGACTGATCTGTCACCAAGGAGACTTTCAGATCTTCATTCTACATCGGATGGTTACAGTGGACACCAGGAAGGCGAGCAAAGCATCTACAGCACTAAGAAGGGTAAGTCTCACCTATCCTTTATCCACCGCCGATGCAGTCTATTGGACCTGTGGGAGGGGGTCTACCCCGCGTACCCACCAGGGCGGTTTACCTGGTCTACACTGGAGGTACTCGCCCGATCCCGAAGGACTACAATGGAAGGTGTTGCTTCTTCCGGCTGTAGCTAACCCACCACCGTACTTGGTCCGATCGCTGCCCTTTCTCGTGCAGACTAGATAAAAGAGAGAGACGTGCCTACCAAGGGAGAGGGCAGGGGGAAGGGGCTGTTCAGGGCTACGACCAGGAACGGAGACAATTGCTTGATTCCGCCTGCCGTCACTCCGTCTTACTCTGGCCTGGGCACGGGGGCTGCAAGTATTTGGGATAGAGAACATTCTCGCCCAAACCACCAGTAGTGAGGGCCACCCAGCAGTTTAGGTGACAGGGCTAAACTTGCCAGCAAAGCTCCGCCGGTTCTGGCGGTTCCCACCGGGAACCATTAGTAGCACTGCTGGAACTCGGGTGAACCACGCCCTACCCCATGGTACACTGTGTGCACTGGAACCATCATTCTAACCTGCCGGAACTCAGAAACAGGCACCCAAATGGAACCGTGGGTAACACCCCCGGAACTCAAAAGGGCTTTGCTGCAATGTCAGTGAGATATCCAATCACTATCTCTGTAACCTTACGGGTACCCTGGGGACTTAACGGGCGGGAAGACTACCATGTGGCTATTCCTCTGAGGTGGTGCTTTGTCCGTTATCCTTTGCCCCTTCCGGGCCTCGAGTGTGGCCAGAGAATGGAGGGGGCACCAGAGCCTACCTCCAATGGGACACTGACGTCTTGCTCAGAGTGCGGGCGCGGGCCCGGGAGAGGTGGTGCCCAGGGGGCCTTACCTGGTACAGAGACACCTCCCGTTACCTCAGCGTAGGTCCTCTTCTTGTCACCGTTGGGTCTTCAGGAGACAGAGTAGCTCTTAGCCCTGACAAGGGCACTCTCTCTCCGCTGCCGGTTTCTCTTCTTTCTTCTGCTGCGGTCCCACGCTGTCCTCTCCACTTGATTGCCGCCACCGACTGAACGTGTGGGCTCTGGCACAGGCATCTTAAATAGATGTTGGCACGTCGACGCCTGATGATGTCAGCACGTCGCTGCGGTAAGTCCCTCACAGACCGAGTACTTACTTCAATCTTATTGAGCGCACAAGACAACATGATCGCGGTTAAGCACTACTGAAGCTGTAAATATACCTGTCCATCTAGGAGCCAGCATCATATAATACTTATTTACAACCAGTGCCATTCAATAACTTGACCTATATGGTTAAACTCGTTCTAGGAACTGTGACCTTTGGACTTGTTTCACGGTAATTTACTGACTATCTCACTTTTGTTATGCATTTGCAACAAATGTCGCACAATCTATGTGACCCATCTGGATACAGATGCGAAAAAAAAATATTTGAGCGCTTCTCCTAAAAGAGTATAAACATTTGTCGAGTGAATTATTTGTTTGTTTATGTGTGCAAGATCCCATTACATTCACAAAAGTGTTCCATGCACTGAATATAAGAAAAAAAATCTCTTTTATCTTGGTGTTTATCCTTACATAATTCGGCAGCAGGTTTCTACTAAAAGGAAAAGCGCTCAAATATATATTTTTCACATTTCAGTCTCTTTTATATTGGCTGCTCTCCATGATGACTTTCTTCACTCAACATAAAATAAGAGAACAGAATCTAAAGGATTTATTTAGGGCACCAGATAATTCAGAACCGATCACAATATGTGAAGAAAACTTTCAGTAGCAATTCCTAAAATTAGAGAAGTTATTTATGACTGAAATTAAGCAATATTGGGAGATGACCACCTTAAAAAAATATTTGGAATCAGAAATAATTCCTAGAGGTCTGAGGTTGTATAAAAATCCGACTTTCAATTTAGATAATAAAATATTTATGAAGGAATGGTACTGAATATTAGATAAAGCATCCCTAGATCTTATGAAACTCATTATTAAAGATTGGGAAAATTCTTTAGACATTATGAAAAACAATATTCAGGAAAGGGAAAATAAATTTACACCCCTTCAATCAATGAAGGAATATGGACAGTTACAACTCATTATGAAGCATAAATTGGATACATTAGAAGAGAATATTATCAAAAGAAAGAAATCCAAGTTCAATAGGGATGTAAATGACTATAATTCGTGATTATAGAAATTGGAAGAAATATATGTTACAAATTTAAACATGATAAAAAGATATACCCTATGGAGAATAGAGATAATTACTACCGCGTAGAAAAAAAGAAAATATCCAACCATAAACTACCAGGAATACAAGGGTCAAAACAGAGAGAGCCTCCCATAAAAGAAACTCCACACAGGACTCATAGAGAATATAAATCGTATGACAGAAGGAATTTCATCTACCCATCTTTTAGGGATGTGCCTAGAAGTAGAGAAAATAATCACAAAATTGCCTTTAAGAATGGTGTCATGAAGGCAAAAGAGGAGCAACAACAAAATATGAGAAAATTAATCACAGAGATTGATCAAAAGAAAAGTAGAGAGTTGAGTTTCATACAAGCTTCAACCAGCAATATGGAAAATCAGGAGAAAGATTTTTTTATAGCAAATTCTATTCCCAGATCAAAATCAATATATAGAGGAAGAAGTAAATGGAAAAAGAAAGAAAACCCACAAAGAGAGGAGTTAGAGGGGAAAAACAAAGAAAAAAGAAGGACCTTCCAGTAAAAGGAGAGTCTTAGTGGAGTTACCCTCACAGATGATCAAATTAAAGTACTGAATAGAGGTTTGAAATTTTATCCACACTGCAAATTCATCAAATTCGAAAATTATATTGATATTCATAGGTACCTCAGGAAACTTTGTTTGAAGAAGTATTTTCTAAAAAATCCAATTAAGGAACATCTAATGAGTAATGTGAGAGAATATGTACATACAGATTTATGAAGGGAGTCTTCATTGAAAGTTTCAGAAATTGGTAGAAAGTGAAATAGAAAATATCCCCAATAGAACAATGAAATACAATTTATCAAAAGGAGAAATAACGGCGATAAAAGAATTGAAGAACAATATGGAAATTGTAATGAAACCTGCTCATAAAGGTGGAGGAATAGTAATTTTGGATAAAGTGAAATATTTGGAAGAAGCAGACAATCTTTTGAATGTTACATCCACATACAGAATATTATCCTCTGACCCCACCAAAAAATATAATAGACTATTGTTAGAACATTTGGATAAAGGTTTTTATATGGGTATACTTATTAAAGCAAAATTTGATTTTCTATACAATAAAGATCCCAGGATACCTGTTTTCTACCAAATTCCAAAAATCCACAAGGATATCCACAATCCGCCAAGACGTCCGATAATATTGGGTATACAGTCCATTACTGCGAATCTCTTCCACTAAATTGATAAATTCCTACAGAAAGTTGTGATAACACAGAAAAGCCATCTTAGAGATACAACACACGTTACAAATCCTTCAAGGGATACAATCCGAAGAATATTACATCATGGGCACATGTGATGTAAAATCCACTATATACGCGCATTAATCATATTGATGGCTGTAGTCACACATATCAAATGTTGTGCTGCAATTCAGATCTCCACAATCGACAAATACAGTTTATAATGGGCAGCATTGAATTTATACTTACCCATAATTAATTTTGGCATGAAGGATCATTCTATCATCAAGAAAAGGGGACTGCAATGGGCAGCCGATTCACACCAAGTTATGCAAACCTTTTCTTGTCACAAAGGGAGGAAGACCACATATGGTCCAGCGAAGATTATAATAATCATTTAATTTGTTGGTACAGGTATATAGATGATGTATTCTTCATTTGGAACGTGAAACAATCAACAGTGGATCTTTTCCTCAATCAAATAAATAGAAATGAGTTTAATCTGGATTTTACAGCCAAATTTACATAGAAGGCTATATCATGACTCATACATTTGTTAAACCCTTAGACTGTATTTAAAAATTTCCTACCAACAAATAGAAACCATCATCCGCTCTGGATTAAAAATTTACACAGAGGTCAATTTAGATGAGTCAGGAGGAATTGTTCAAACTCAGAGGAATATGCTCGACAAGGGAAAAGTTTGATGGGAAAGTTTATACAAAGAAATTATAATGAACACCTTGGAAAGGAAGCAATCCAGAGTGTTGAAGGGCTTAATAGAGATGAACTCATGATATATAAAAAGGAAGAAAATCAGAAAGGATCTGACATCCTTTTTATTACTAAATTCAGTAGTCACTTCAGAATCATTAAAGGCATTATTGGGAAGTATTGGCCTATTCTTTTATGTGATGAAGACCTAAATCAAATCATTCCAACTAAACCAAGATTGGTATTTAGGAAAGCCGAAAATTTAAAAAACATGCTAACTCGTAGCTGTCTAACTGTACCGAAACAATCTCTCATTGAGAGCCCTCAAGGGTTTTATTACTGTACTAACTGTTTATGGCCATTTTTGGTCTAAAGTTTGAATTTTTTAATTTATTTATCTGTTCTATATCTTTTTTCATTTTATATATCCCTGTTCGTTTATCCTTGTTTTTATTATCATTTTTACAGCATATTGTATCTGGATCTATGCACATTGTTTAAATCACGATTTTTTTTTTTATATAAAGAAAATGTACGATCATTCTCCATATTTATGTCCAATAAAGTTGGTTGACATTTCTACTATAAAAGGAGGCATAAGGAAAATAGGATGTATCCTTGATAAAGTCCAATTAGGACAAAATGCGTCGGTTACAGAGCTACCATTTGAAGGTTTTGAGCCATCCAGGCTTCCGAAGCATCAGGAAGCACTTTGCATTCCATATGCGTTCCAAGTAACCCCTGATGGAGGAGGACACTGTATGAGTTGGAACGGAGATTTTAATTACTACCCAAAAGGACGTTTGTCGGAAGGAACTGTATTTACAAGCGGACTTGCTGGAAATTATAAGGTGGAATGAATGCCGAGATAAACAGGGAAAGAGTAGGGTAAGAGTTCCCCCGTTTTCTATTTTCAGAGTGCTCAATACCATACAAAACTCAATAGAAGAGTATAAACATTTGTCGAGTGAATTATTCATTTGTTTATGTGTGCAAGATCCCATTTCATTCACAGCAGTGTTCCATGCGCTGAATATAAGTAAAAAAAACAAACAAACAAAAAAAACCAAAACATCTGGATACACAAACTTTGACCATTTGGAGCAGAGACACTCACTCAACCCTGCTTGCCGCCACCTCGTTTTGCTCTGGCCAAAGGCGCAGGACTATGAGTATTTGTTACTGGGAACAGTCCCGCCCCAAATACTCTACTCACCCCTTGGTGAGGGCCTAACCAGAAGTAGGAATCAACATAGCTATTCTCATCCGGGCACTCCAACATCCAGTCCCTGCTCTCCTGCTCTTCTCCGTCACCTGTTGAAGACAGCATACAACACGGCCTCCCTCTACTCTACAGGTGAGGCAAGAATGTACCACCCACACAACGGGCACTAGCTAACTACAGGCGCCCTGAATGTACAACAACTATTGGTCGGGTAGCGCAACTTTGCTAGGTATAGGGTGTGGTGTTCTCCCTAAACCTCCTCCGTCCACTTACAGGGAACACCAGCTGGTATTCGCCTTCTACTTCGGGGCTGACCCTAAACCCACACCCAGATTGTACCAAGATGACTGTCTTCTCACAGAATACCAAGGATCAGTTGCCATCTGCCCGACCGGGACTTACTGGAACAGCGCGCCACCGGGGTGGCAGCTTCCACTCGGAATCAATGGCTACTGCCGGAACTCGAGCCGGTCGCGTTCACCCGAGTGGTAACACCGCCACAATCTGAAACCGTCAGGGACCCTGCTTGAACACAGACTGGGACACCCAATTGGAACCACGGGACTCACCCCTGGAACTCAAAAGGGCCGTGCTGCACTGCCAGTGAGGTGCCCAATCACTTCCTCAGGAATCCTGCGTAACCCCAAGGACCTACAGGATGGGAAAACTGCCATGTGTCCTACCTTAACTGTGTGTGCTCTAACTAACCCCTTGTCCCCACAGACACAGAGAATTACAGGAGTACAGTTAGGAAAAAAGCACCTACCTTTAATGGGGGCCTTATGTCTTGCACCTGCTCTGCGCAGAATTCTCAACTTGCCCCATCATCTTCATCTCTGGGTCTTCCAGCCTCTCCAGCTGGCAGCGCCTCTTCCTCTCTTCTTCTTGCAGCTCCCTGCTGTCGACTTCAGTGCCATCTTCGTGTGGCATGGTAGCTCCTAGCAAGGGCACCCTGCCACTTCTGCTGACATCTTCTTGCTTGTTCGTGCTGGACTTCCCACGACGTCCACTTCCTTCTGCTCCGCCGGCGAACTGACTCTAAAATGGCGGCACCTGGCAGCTTAAATAGCCGGTGGCGCGCTGACGTCACTCGCCAAATGGCCGGAGGTGAGCCAGGATTTGCTCACCTATCCAGCCGCCGAATGGCCAGCAGGGGAAGATGAGCCCTGATTGGCTCACTTGTCCTCTGCTGCTGGGACCTGCAGAAGCAGAGGAAGACTTACCGGTGCTGGAATGCAGGAACGGTGAGTTGTCTTCTTTCTTCTTAAGTTCCAGCTTCACCCTCTTCCAGGGCACGACAGCTAGGCACACCTCTACACCTTTATATGGCCATAGACAGCGGCATAACATGCAATCACCTGATCCCAAATAAAATATGAAGGGAAGACAGCAATACTTGTTCAACCTCTTTGGAGACCCCACTGCGCTCTTCTAAACATGACCAAGAATGGCAGAAGCACAGTGCTTTCACTTCTGGAACTGGAACAAGGCTTAACTGCGCATGTCCTGGTCTCAGCTCCTGCTCAAAAGAGCAGAGCTATGGCCTCCAAAAGGGGATGGGCCAGTATTTCTGAGTCCCCCAAAAAGCCTGGCCCTATAGCAGACACATTGTCTGCTCTGATGGTAGCTACACCCGAGGTCATTGATCCGTATGCTGGCTTCTAGTATCCTTATATTTTATAGACAGTGGGGCATTATCCCCAGGGGTGGATTGGCCATAGGCCTTACCGGGAATTTTCCTGGTAGGCGGGGGGCCTAATGAGGCCGATCTTAGGCAGGTTAATGGGGTTTTTTGGTTTACATTTTTTTTGCCTTGTTTTTTTTTTTTTTTATCTTTGGGTGCCGGCCGACAATCATGAACAGCCTAACATTGGGACGGATCGTGGGAGGGGGGGAGAGGGGTGCCAGAAGGGGAGCATCGTTGTGGCTTGTCCTTGCTTCTTGTGGCCGCGGAACTTATCTTAAACCCCGCCCCCATGCGTGGTCTCGGCCTCGTCCTATCCAATAATAAACAAAGATCACATGGGACACACACCACATGACAGGTGCCGTCCCATGTGTACAGTGCAGGAAGCGCGGCTGGAATAAGGTGAGTGTAAGTGTGTGCTATGTCAATGTAGTGTGTGTCAGTGTTATGTCACTGTAATGGGGGAGAGGACAGGGGACCTTATGTCAATGTAGTGTGTGTTAATGTAGTGTGTGTGTTATGGCAATCTAATGTGTATGTGGGTAGTGGGGCTTATGTCAGTATAGTGTTTGTGGGCAGGGGGACTTATGTCACTTTTGTGTGTGGGCAGGGGGACTTATGTCACTGTAATGGGGTGAGGGCAGGGGGCTTTTGCCACTGTAATGGGGGTGAGGGCAGGGGGTTTATGGCCATGAAATGGGAGTGAGGAAAGGGGGGCTTATGGCAATTAAATGGGGGTGAGGACAGGTGGTATATGGTAATGAAATGGGGTGAGGGCATGGGATCTTATGGCAATGAAATGCGGGTGAGGGCAGAGGGGGTTATGGCAATGAAATGGAGGTGAGGGCAGGGGGGCTTATGGCAAGGAAATGGGGTGAGAGCAGGGGGCTTATGAGAATAAAATGGTGGTTAGGTCAGGGCTGCTTATGAGAATGAAATGGGGGTGAGGGCTGGGGGGCATAGGGCAATGAAATGGGGGCGAGGGCAGGGAGGCTTAGGGCAATGAAATGTGGGTGTGAGGTAGTTGGTGACTAATGGGTGATGGTGGGGCAATTTAATTTAGGAAATATCTCTATTTTTCAAATGTGAATACTATTATTTTAATGGGACTGGAGGGAGGCCTAATTATTAAATGTGTGTGCTACTGATTTAATGCTGGGGCTAGTTGGAGTTTTCTTAATTTCATGTACCCATTTTTTTCTTCACATTCCAGAATCCAGATAAGCAGCAACTGAGCTAAAGACACCAGCAGCCACAGGTAGGGAAGCGACAAGAGCAGACATAAATACTCTGGTACATACAGTGGGCACACAAACACAGTGAGTGCACACACATACAGGGACAGACACAGTGGGTACACACACACATACTGGTCCCCGCCTACCATTTATTTGGCATCGCCCACATGAGGCAACTTTAAGACTTTTTTCCAGGGCCTCTTTAAGTTCCCTATATATATATATATATATATATATATATATAAAAGCACAAAATCAATATAATAAGGCGCTAGCAACCACACTGTAACCACCAATTTATATAATTGGTATAAGAATGTACCAGATGATCAGTCCCGTTGTAGAAAAACACATATAGCTCAATTGAAGAGCGGCAGCCACAGATGACTTGTGTCCAGATGGTTAATCCGGAGAAATGGGGGTAACTGTTGATAGAAAAAACAAGTAGGGCGCCCAATGTGTAGTATTAGATAGAAATGGGGACGATGTAATAAACTGCGTACCGTAAGGATTCCAGGGTCATGTAGTATGGTAGGAGTTCCTCTTCAGAGGTAATACCTCCCCGTCGCCCACAGGATGACGACAATGTGGATATATAAAAGCACATATAGTGTAGTATGGTTGTATGATATAACACCAATTGTGATGAATCCTCCACCACTATCAATAGTGGAAGCCCACAAACCAAATGGCTTAATATTAGGTAAACACCTCCAAATCCATGGCACATGGAACAATAAAGTTAAATGAAAAGGAGCCTGTCAGTCAAAGCTAAAGACCGGGACATTTCCATCTAGCCCCGCTGGTCAGAGACACATGATTTCTGGTACGCAGATTTTTTGTTTCTATTTGGAGGTGTTTACCTAATATTAAGCCATTTGGTTTGTGGGCTTCCACTATTGATAGTGGTGGAGGATTCATCACAATTGGTGTTATATCATACAACCATACTACACTATATGTGCTTTTATATATCCACATTGTCGTCATCCTGTGGGCGACGGGGAGGTATTACCTCTGAAGAGGAACTCCTACCATACTACATGACCCTGGAATCCTTACGGTACGCAGTTTATTACATCGTCCCCATTTCTATCTAATACTACACATTGGGCGCCCTACTTGTTTTTTCTATCAACATATATATATATATATATATATATATATATATATATATATATATATATATAGGTCGACAAGCATCTCAACCCTATGTAATAATGTTAATGTTTAACTCACTTATAATATACTAATTTTGGTGTTATGTATTTTTATTATTTTGTTATCTTATGATTAGCAAAATTGGCCAGTGACAGTATATGAAGTTGTGGTGCACCTCACATTGTTATACATTGGTGTTAGATTGTTTCCATGTCAATGTGACAAGTAACATCTGAGGATTTATTCACAGTGGACAACAGCAATGAAATAGGATTGGAATGCTAATGAGTGACATGGTGCTGAAACGAAACAAAGGGCTATCACATACATAGCACTGATACTGCAGAGTGTTATGTGACAGGAAATATTAACATACCCAAGTTTAAAGAGACAGACCCTTGTAAATTCATGTTAGTGCAATAGGAAAGTTTTGTTAAAAAATATTCCTAGTTCATTTGCAGACATTTCAGGACCATTTGTTAAACTATTAAAAATACACATTTGTAAACGGTTGTATTCACGCTCCCAGAACCAGGCAATATATGATATATAGAATATATTATCAAGGGGTCCTACAGAAATGCAGCTCCAGTATTGGCTCACATTTAAAGTAAAATTAACTCTTTCATTCGGTTTGTAAGTTTGAACAAATGAGGTTTCATCCAGGAACTTTTTAAGTTGCTTATTTTGAGCTGCTGATGTTCAACCCGTTGTCAATGGTAAAAGAACACTGGAATTATTATAATACCAGCAATAAGTGACAGATAAAGCAATGGAGATTGTTAACAAATATAGATAAATAGATCCCTATACAGATCATCTTCCTACTCTGTGCCAAGTGTCACCAAGTGTATTAACAAACACCTTAGCATATATATTTGTATAGTTATACAAAAAAACGGGGATACTCACCCCTCACCAAATACACAATTAATACTGTTGTAACTTCTTTTCTATATTAAAAACAAGGAATGTTAGTTCCACATATTGCAATATATATATATATATATATATATATATTAAGCTGACCAACTCATGCCAAAGTCTTTCCATTCTGGCCAGTCCTAACATGATCAAATGCTATGATTTTTTTATCTGAGTTAAAGGCTTGCCTGCACACAGCTTTTAAAGGCAAGTCTTTACCAAGCACTAGTAGCCATGGGAGACCTGGGACTCACCTGACACAAGTTGGAATTAATTAATTTAAAGAATGGGGTGCAAGAGAGATTGGACATACATTGCATAAACAAGAAAGACATTGATCCCCTGCAGTCGCCAGGCCTCATTTATCAAGACAAGCGTGTAATTCAGTCATTCGTATGCCCAAATTCAACGAATAGTGGTTCTGAACATATGTGCGCTGATGAATTTGGATGTAGGTCTGCTCTGTTCTACGACACAAAACACTCACTGCAGGATACGTATAATACCTATGTGGAATATAAATTTGCAGAAGAGCACACAGAAAAAGAATAAACTATTCTATTCAACCTGTTAATAATATAGGCAGTAATGGTAAATCAGTTAAAAAAAAGTTTTTTTTATTTTTTTCCCCCTATAAAATACATCCATTAGGATGTTATTAATGTCTTCTGAAAATAAAATACATTTTTACAGTTGCTCCTGATTGCACACACGTTATAGCATGCATACGAGACTGTCATCATCATAATCATTATCATCATCACCATTTATTTATATAGCGCCGCTGATTCCGTAGCGCTGTACAGAGAACTCATTCACTTAAACTAGACCTATAGCTTGAGCAAGAGAAATGGCAGAAAAACAAGTACCTTGACCATAGTTGCTTACTCACCCGGAATGTCCGGGAGACTCTCGAATTTCTGGGAGTCCTAAATGGAGGGGTGGGACTTAGCAACGTCATGGATGTGTCACCGTGCCCCCCCTGCTTTTATTGGTCCAGAGTAGTGATGTCCGTTTTGGGGCAGGGCTAATGATGGTGTTTATTTTGGCCCAGCTCCACACACATACCTGCTTCCCGGACCTCCCAGGAAACCTCTTGCCCATGTTGGCAAGTATGACCTTAACCAAAGCTTGAATTGGACATGGCTGTGTATCACGCGCCGGGAAATCGGGTCATATACCCGATCCCTGGCTTACTTATCTTCTCCTGCCCTCCGAGCTGGGCGCTGCCATCTTTCTGATCTGTCAATTATGCTGTCCCTCTCCATACTGGTTAGGAGTTTTGGCTACAAACTTTAAAAGACACCTCCTCCCTGTCTTCAGTGCCTGATCTTCATGTACCTTCCATGGGTTTCTGGCTCCAAGTCTGCTGCTCGTCCAAAGAGCTGACGATCTACTGTCTGTACTGCTGTTCCATCATTCGTGTATTCTGCTGACTGCTGTATAGAATTCCTGCAGCTCCAGTGGTAAACAGTTGTCCGAAGAGCTGACACTCTTCTGCACCTCTTCGTGCTTCTGCATAACCTGCCGGCTACATCCTACAACTCATCATCACCATCCGTGGATCCTGCTGACTGCTGTATAGAATTCCTGCCGCCACTCCAGTGGGAAACAGTCGTCCGCAGAGCTGACACTCTACTACTATTCGTGAGTAACCAGATACTCTTTTGGTTTATATCTCTCATATATCAACTGGTCGCTTCCAGTAAGGGCCGCGACCTGCAAGGGAGTGCAGCTAAGTCCAAACCGCCTTGCGGCTGGTCCCTGGCGAATACCTCTCCCTTGTTAAACTCCGCACCTTACTGGGAGTTGTATTAGTTCCAGGCTGGTTACCGTTCCTTACCACTCCTGTCGCAGTATTGTGACGCGGAACCGTGACAGTAAGATCAGGCCTCAACATGACGAATCCGGGTGGGGAACCTTCGGCCAGAGAACTGTTGCAGCATCTGCTTAATCGCATGGAGCAACAAGACGCTGTTCAGCGCCAATTACTCCTGGGATTTCAGAGCCTCTCAGCTCGCATTGACTCCTTGCAGCCTCCTCCCGCTGTACAAGCAGCAAACCCTTCAGCACCCGAGGCCGCTCCTGTTCATACCTCTACCCTTCATATTCCAGTACCGTCTAAATTCGATGGTGACCCAAAACTGTGTTGCGGATTTCTTAATCAGTGTTCTATACACTTTGAGCTTCAGCTGTAGAATTTTTCTACCCAAAAATCAAAAGTTGCCTTTCTCATTTCCCTGTTATCCGGCCAAGCTCTAGCCTGGGCTTCCCCTCTTTATGAAAAAAACGATCCACTCCTGACAGACAGTGCGGCCTTCATCTAAGCTTTTCGTGAAATCTTTGATGAACCCGGGAGAATCACCTCAGCAGCTTCTGGGATTTTGCGCCTCCGCCAAGGCTCCCGTTCGGTGGCTCAGTATGCTGTTCTTTTCCAGACTCTATCCTCAGAACTGACATGGAACAACGATGCCTTGGTGTCTACCTTTTGGCAAGACCTTTCGGACAAGGTCAAAGATGCCCTTGCGTCACAGGAACTTCCAACCACCTTGGAGGATATGATTTCCTTATGTAATCAGGTGGACCGCCATTTCAGAGAGAGAACAGCCGAAAGAGACACTTCTCGGCACTATTCCAACAGAACAGCTTCTCGCTTCCCCCATCCTCTTGTTGAAGATGAACCTATGCAAATCGGACGATCACGACTAACACCTGAGGAACCGAGAGGAGAATTAAGAACAAAATCTGCTTGTATTGTGCTGACTCCGGCCATCTTTTGAATGCCTGTTCCAAGAGGTCAGGAAATGCCAGGCCCTAACCTGCTCCGGAGAGGTCAGATTAGGGCTGTCCAAAGCTTCTCCTCCTTTTGAAATTCCCAAAGTCTGCTCCTTTTCTGTCACCCTCCATGGACCTCTCCATACTTCTGCTCTCCTCGACTCCAGGGCTGCAGGGAATTTTATTGCTCTTTCTTTAATTTTACAGGGTTCCATACCTACCGACCCTCTGAGGACTCCAGTCTCCATTTCGGCGACTGATGGTCTCGCATTGCTAAGGGAACTGTTAAGTTTTGTACGAAACCCATTACCCTTCAGGTTGGAGCTTTACATCATGAAGAAATCGACTTCCATGTACTTCCTTCCACCACTTCCCCTATAATCCTGGGAGTACCTTGGCTGCAACAACATTCCCCTTCGATGGATTGGTCTTCATCTCAAATCCTTTCTTGGGGATCAGAGTGCTTCCAAAAATGCATAACCAGATTCCAACCCCTTAGAGCGGTCTCTACCAGCCCTGAAGCTAACTCTTTAATGTTATCTAAACAGTACCACTCCTTTCTGGATGTCTTTGACAAGGTCTGTTCGGAGACATTGCCTCCTCACCGTACCTGGGATTGCCCTATTGTACTCCTGCCTGGAAAGGTCCCTCCCAGAGGTCGTGTATACCCTTTGTCTCTACCAGAAACCAAATCCATGTCCGAGTATGTCAAGGAAAATCTGCAATGTGGCTTCATCAGACCTTCCACCTCCCCGGCCGGTGCAGGCTTCTTCTTCGTAAAGAAAAAGGATGGGTCTCTTAGGCCATGCATCGATTACCGGTGACTCAATGCTATTACTGTAAAGAATCGCTACCCCATACCACTCATCACGGAGCTCTTTGACAGTATTAAAGGAGCCCAAGTCTTTACTAAATTGGAATTACGAGGAGCTTACAATCTCATCAGAATGAAATCTGGGGACGAGTGGAAGACCGCTTTTAACACCCGCGACGGTCATTATGAATACCTCGTTATGCCATTTGGTCTGTGCAATGCACCCGCAGTGTTCCAGAGCTTTGTTAATGATATATTTAGAGACCTTCTCTATGTTTGTGTGGTCGTGTACTTGGATGACATCTTAATCTTCTCTCAAGACATCTCCTCTCACCGTCTCCACGTGGCAGAGGTTCTCTCACAGACTACGTTACAATCAGCTATTCGGTAAACTGGAGAAATGCCCCTTTGAACTCCACCAAATACCCTTCCTTGGATACATTGTATCGGGTACTGGACTGCAAATGGATCCAGACAAAGTCAAAGCCATCCTGGATTGGCCCCTTCCGATTGGCCTCAAACCCATTCAGCGATTTATATGTTTCGCTAGTTATTATAGAAGCTTTATCCAAGGATATTGTTCCATTGTTGCTCCTATTGTAGCGTTGACACGCAAGGGCTCCAACCCTAAATCATGGCCTCCAGCCGCTGTAACGGCCTTCGAGTTCTTCAAAAAAGCCTTCTCCACGGTACCTATCCTCAGACAGCCTGACACCTTGTCACCAATCCTCCTGGAGATCGATGCCTCAAATATTTGCATAGGCTCCGTTCTCTCTCAAAAATCATCTGATGGTCAACTTCACCCCTGTGCATTCTACTCAAGAAAGTTCCTCCCTGCGGAGGTGAACTATACCATCGGGGATAAGGAGTTGCTGGCAATCAAGGCATCTTTGACTGAATGGCGTTACCTTTTGGAGGGGGCACTTCATCCTGCTACCATCGTTACAGATCATAAGAATTTATTATACCTACAGACCGCACAATGTCTGAATCCCAGGCAAGCTCGTTGGTCACTCTTCTTCTCCCGCTTTGACCTTCGCATCACATTTAAGCCGGGGAGTTAAAATAAAAGAGCTAACGCCCTATCCCGAGCTTTTTCCTCACATATGCCTCAGGAGGAATTCCCTTCTTGTTCTATCTTTGGCCCTACCTGCCTGCACAAGGCTCCCACCTCCAACTCCTCCAACTGGATAAACCTTTGTGTCTACTGGCCTCCGCCGAAAACTCTTAAAACATTTCCATGCTACCCTCTTTTCCGGTCATTCTGGAGTTCGCAAGACCACGGAATTATTTTCCAGACACTACTGCTGGCCAAGTCTACACTCTGATGTTAAGGATTTCATCTATTTCTGTAACGTCTGTATGCAGCACAAGTCCTCACATCAGTCTCCTCTTGGCCAATTAGTTCCATTACCTGTACCACGGTCACCCTGGACTCTTATCTGTATGGACTTTATTACTGACTTACCATCTAGTAAGAATTGCACCGTCATTTGGGTCGTGGTGGACCATTTTTCAAAAATGGCTCATTTCATTCCTCTGCCTGGCCTGCAATCTTCTCCAGTTCTGCCATCCCACTTTATCAAAGAAATATTCCGTTTACATGGGTGTCCTGCCGAAATAGTCTCGGACCGAGGCGTCCAATTTGTTAACCAAATTCTGGAGATCCCTCTGCAAGTTGTTAAATATCAAATTAAATTTTTCTTCCGCCTACCACCCTCAATCTAATGGGCAGACTGAAGGTGTTAACCAAGACTTAGAATCTTTTCTCAGAATGTTCTCCTTGGCCAACCAGGACAATTGGGTGGATCTTTTACCCTGGGCTGAATTTGTCCACAATAACGCCTTCCACAAATCTACCTGTGTCACCCTTCTTTGTGGTCTATGGACATCACCCTTCTCTTCCAGAATTTACTTCCCTCCCACCCACTCAAGTTCCTGCTGCTGATGCTCTTCACCGCAACTTCCATTCTATCTGGACCCAAGCAAGATCTTGTCTCAAGAAATCATCCACCCGCTATAAATTAGCCGCGGACAGAAGACGCAGAGTATTTCCTCCCTGTCAGACGCCGTCTCCGTGCTATGCCTGCCGCACAGAGACGGACGTCTGCTTCTGTGACAGAGCGCTCGGTTGCCAGGCAACCGGGCGTACTTCCGGGTCAGCGGTCACGCGTTCCTAGTAACTCCGGCGGTGGCGTTTAGTGTCACCACTGCCAGTGATTGGACTGCACCTGTATAAAAACCTCACTCTGGCACATGGAGAGTGCCAGAGTATTAGGTCTCATCCTAGCTCCAGCGTTCCTGTGTACCGTTTCCAGCGCTTCCTGTGTATTACCCGGCTTGTTACTTACTACCCCTGTTCTGTGCTCCCTGTGAACTTGACCTCGGCTTGATATTTGACTCTTCCTCCTGTGCTTCTGACCTCGACCCGGCTTCCCTGACTACGGCTTGAACTTTCCCTTGGACATCTCCTGAATTCACGGTTTGGACTGGGCCTGTACGACACCGCTTTCATCTACTGCTTCACTGATTACTCCCTTAGAGGACCGCGACCTGCGTGTTCCCGCAGCTAAGACCACACTTCCTTGCGGGGGTCCCTGGTGAAAACCAGGAACACGTTAGACTCCGCACCTCTTGGGTGAGTAGTGCAAAAATCAGTAAGCAAATACCCTAAATCTGTGACAGTATACTCTGGCCATGACGTCAGATGGAAAAGGTGAACCTACAACTGGGGACCTCATTATCCACCTGGGCCGCCGAGTGGAACAGCAGGAGGCGGACCAGGCTCGTTTACTCCAGTGTGTGCAGGGAATCCTATCTCGCCTGGACTCTCTACGGGCAGGACAAACCCCTCCTACGGAACCATCTGCGTCTCCTTCTCGCTCTGCAGTGTCCCCTGCGGCTCCTGCTGCCCCTCCAACCGCCACTACTGGACTAAGAATACCTTCCCCCGATAAGTTTGACGGGGATCCAAAAAGATGTAGAGGGTTCCTTAACCAGTGTGCCATTCACTTCGAGTGTAACTCTACAGCATTCTCCTCGGAACGTACCAAGGTAGCCTTCATAATTTCGCTACTTAGTGGGCAAGCCCTGGCCTGGGCATCCCCGTTATGGGAGCACAATGACCCTTTGCTGGAGGACTCTGCGGCTTTTATTGACATGTTCAGGAAGGTCTTCGACGAACCGGGCAGAGTCTCTTCTGCCGCATCTAGCCTATTGAACCTGCGACAAGGTTCTATGTCTGTCGGGCAGTATGCCGTACAATTTCGGACTCTCTCCTCTGAGCTTCGATGGAACAATGAAGCCCTCATTGCTTCCTTCTGGCAGGTTCTTACTGATCGAATTAAGGACGAATTGGCTACCAGAGAACTCCCCTCGGAGTTGGACGCCCTCGTTTCATTATGTATCAGGATCGATCTTCGTTTCAGAGAGAGAAGTTCAGAAAGGTCCTCTACAAGACGGACTCCCCGTTTGGCTCCCCAATTTCAAAACCCAATATCTTCCACTGAAGAACCTATGCAGCTTGGCCGCTCTAAACTAACGTCTGAAGAACGCGAGAGACGGTTCAAGCAGAGATTATGTCTATATTGTGGGGAGTCTGGTCACGTTCTAAGTCTCTGTCCCAAGAGACCGGGAAACGCCTCCTCCTAGACGGTAAGAGGGAGGCCGCCTTAGGAGTCACCGTTTCCACTCCCTACTCCACCTCCAATCTCGAGTTTCTCATGCCTGTCCAGATCTTGACTACTAAAGGACCCCAACAAATCTCTGCCTTCGTGGACTCCGGTGCCGCAGGAAATTTTATTTCGGCCTCTCTTGCTTCAGAGCTCCAGTTAACCATTCAAGATCTGCCCCAACCGCTTACCCTCACTGCCGTGGATGGTAACCGTGTCAGCAACGGTGTCATCTCCAGCATTACGAGTGCGGTTCAATTGTTGGTAGGAGCCTTACATCAAGAGTGGATCCAATTCCTAGTATTACCACAGTCTATTAACCCACTGATACTGGGTCTTCCTTGGCTCCGGAACCATTCTCCTCCTCAATTTGACTGGGTTCGTGCGGAGGTTATTTCCTGGGGCCCGCAGTGTCATAAGCAATGTATTCCCTCACACCGCTTTCAAGTCTGTCATACTCAGACGAATTCTAAAACCTGTACATTACCTTCGGTCTATTTAGCCTTTAAGGACGTCTTCTCCAAACAAAGATCAGAGATTCTTCCACCCCATCGCCCGTGGGACTGTCCGATTGAATTAATCCCGGGAAAACAAATTCCTCGTGGTAGGACGTATCTCCTGTCCTTACCGGAGACCCAAGCTATGTCACAATACATATCTGAAAACCTAGCCCGAGGGTTCATTAGAAAATCATCTTCTCCAGCCGGAGCAGGATTTTTCTTTGTTAAAAAGAAAGACGGATCCTTACGCCCGTGTATTGATTATCGGCATCTAAATAAAATTACTATCAAGAACCGTTATCCATTACCCCTTATTATGGACCTTTTCGACAAGATTAGTGGAGCCCGCATCTTTACCAAACTAGATCTCAGAGGGGCATACAATTTAGTACGGATCCGTCAAGGAGACGAGTGGAAGACAGCGTTTAACACGCGGGACGGACATTTCGAATATCTAGTCATGCCATTCGGGCTTAGTAACGCCCCCGCAGTATTTCAATCCTTCGTTAATGAAATCTTCCAAGACTGTTTATATCACTTCGTCGTTGTCTATTTGGACGACATTCTAATCTTTTCCCAAGACATTGCCTCCCATCGACACCATGTGAAGGAAGTCTTACTCCGATTACGAGCTAATCGACTTTTCTGCAAATTAGAAAAATGTATCTTTGAAGTGGAACAAATCTCTTTCCTTGGGTACATTGTTTCCGGAGCAGGATTAAGCATGGACCCACTAAAGGTGTCTGCCATTACCAACTGGCCTCTTCCCCAGGGCACCAAGGCCATCCAAAGGTTTATTGGATTCGCCAATTATTACAGACAATTTGTTAAAGGGTTCTCCTCCATTATTGCACCTATAACAGCGCTGACACGAAAATCAGCCAACCCCAGGAATTGGTCTCCAGAAGCCCTAAAGGCATTTAATCTCCTGAAACAGGCCTTTTCATCCGCTCCAGCCCTGTCTCAACCGGATCAATCTGAACCCTTTTTTCTAGAGGTTGACGCCTCTGCTATAGGTGTGGGGGCAGTACTCTTCCAAAAATCCAAAAACGGTTCTCATTTACCTTGCGGGTTCTTTTCCAAAAATTTTTTATCCCACAAGAAGAATTATGGAATTGGTGACAAAGAGTTACTAGCTATCAAGGCTGCCCTAGAGGAGTGGCGACACTTACTTGAAGGTTCACGTCATCCAGTAACGGTCCTTACCGATCATAAAAACCTGCTTTATGTTAGCGAGGCTCGATGCCTTAATCCACGCCAAGCTCGATGGGCATCGTTCTTCGCACGTTTTGATATCATCCTGACCTACCACCCAGGATCCAAGAACATCCGAGCTGATGCTCTATCTCGATCCTTTGACAACACGGATCTCTGTACTTCCTCGGAACCCCTACCCATTCTAAATCCTACCAGGGTTATCGCCCTTACCAAAACCACGGCCAAGACACCCCCAAGGGGCTGTTCCTTCTTAGAGCCTAATTTACGAATTAAAGCCCTCCGCTGGGCGCATTCCTCTAAATTGGCAGGACACTCTGGTGTTAAGAAAACTCTTGAATTTCTTCGTCAGAGATATTGGTGGCCGACACTACATTCAAGTTTTGTGGCTTCTTGTGATACATGTGCCCGTTGTAAGAACCCCAGAATGGCCCCTTCTGGACTCCTTCAACCACTTCCCATTCCAGATTTCCCTTGGCAAAGCATATCCATGGATTTCATCACAGACCTTCCCCCCAGCAATGGATACACCACTATTTGGGTTGTTGTGGACAGATTTTCTAAAATGGCCCACTTTGTACCTTTGTCTGCTCTACCATCTGCTTCTCAGTTAGCTTCTATCTTCATTAAAGAAATATTTAGACTTCATGGATGTCCTCGTGAGATCATCTCTGACCGTGGAGTGCAATTTGTTTCCAAATTCTGGAGGGCCTTTTGTAAAATACTTGGGTCTGACCTCAAGTTTTCATCAGGTTATCATCCACAAACCAATGGTCAAACAGAGCGGGTTAACCAAGATCTCGAAGTCTTCTTACGATGTTTTTCTTCAGATAATCAAGCAGAATGGGCTAATCTCTTACCCTGGGCGGAGTTTTCTCACAATATTCATCATCACGAGTCTACTGGTACCTCTCCATTTTTTATTGTTTATGGTTCCCAACCCACCCTCCCAGATTTTTCCAGCCAAAGTTCCTTGTCAGTTCCCGCAGTGGAGGATGTCAGGCGGAACCTTTCTCAGATTTGGTCTAACACAAAAGCTAGACTCCAAGAGACTTCCCTACGCTATAAGCAAGCAGCAGACCGCCATCGGAGACTGGTCCCTCTTTTACAGGTTCACGACAAAGTATGGTTATCCACACGTAACCTTAAGTTAAGAGTACCTTCTCAAAAATTGGCTCCCCGTTATATTGGTCCCTTTTCCATAACACATGTGATCAATGCAGTAACCTACAGACTCCGGTTACCCTCTTCCCTGAAGATCCACAATGTCTTTCATATCTCTCTTCTCAAACCACTTGTACTCAATAAATTTCATCAGTCGCCTCATCGTCCAGCTCCTGTACGTACTACGGAAGGTGAAGAATTTGAAGTTAGTCGTATCCTGGATTTCCGTATCCTTCATGGACGACACCAATTCTTAGTACATTGGAAAGGCTTTGGGCCAGAAGAGAGATCCTGGGTGCAAAAAGAAGATCTCCACGCCCCACAGTTATTGAAACAGTTCTTCAAACAAAGATCTATCCAACAAAGTAGGGGAGGAGGTACTGTCAGACGCCGTCTCCGTGCTATGCCTGCCGCACAGAGACGGACGTCTGCTTCTGTGACAGAGCGCTCGGTTGCCAGGCAACCGGGCGTACTTCCGGGTCAGCGGTCACGCGTTCCTAGTAACTCCGGCGGTGGCGTTTAGTGTCACCACCGCCAGTGATTGGACTGCACCTGTATAAAAACCTCACTCTGGCACATGGAGAGTGCCAGAGTATTAGGTCTCATCCTAGCTCCAGCGTTCCTGTGTACCGTTTCCAGCGCTTCCTGTGTATTACCCGGCTTGTTACTTACTACCCCTGTTCTGTGCTCCCTGTGAACTTGACCTCGGCTTGATATTTGACTCTTCCTCCTGTGCTTCTGACCTCGACCCGGCTTCCCTGACTACGGCTTGAACTTTCCCTTGGACATCTCCTGAATTCACGGTTTGGACTGGGCCTGTACGACACCGCTTTCATCTACTGCTTCACTGATTACTCCCTTAGAGGACCGCGACCTGCGTGTTCCCGCAGCTAAGACCACACTTCCTTGCGGGGGTCCCTGGTGAAAACCAGGAACACGTTAGACTCCGCACCTCTTGGGTGAGTAGTGCAAAAATCAGTAAGCAAATACCCTAAATCTGTGACACTCCCTTTAAAGTTGGAGATAGAGTCTGGCTCTCCACCAAAAATATACGTCTCAAAGTGCCATATATGAAGCTAGCTCCTCGCTTTATTGGCCCTTACAGTATCTCTCAAGTCATCAATCCTGTATCTTTCAAGTTGCGATTACCTGCTTCTCTTCGTATTTATAACTTGTTTCATGTTTCCTTATTAAAACCATTAAGGATCAATTGTTTCTCTTCAGTACCGCCTTCCACCCTAAGGTTCATCAGGAAGAGGAATTCGAGCTTAAACAAATCCTGGATTCCAAGTACTATAAAGGTGGCATGAAAAATCTGGTAGATTGGAAGGTGTACGGTCCTGAAGAACGGTCATGGGTACGTTCCTCCGACATTCACGCACCAAGACTATTGGAGAACTTTCACAAGAAATTTCCTTTGAAGCCCAGTAATAGGTGTGCAGTACTATCACGCCCCGGGGAATCGGGTCATATACCCGATCCCCGGCTTACTTACCTTCTCCTGCCGTCCGTGCTGGGCACCGCAATCTTTACGGGTCTGCGCATGCGCAGACCCTATCTGTCAATTATGCTGTTCCTCTCCCTATTGGTTAGGAGTTTTGGCTCCAAACTTTAAAACACATCAGAACACATCAGAGGTGTACATACATAAGGCACCAATCTTTGACCACAGCAGAGATAAGGCACTCTTTCTTCAATATACCGATATTCTGTCAACTTGTTCTTTTGGCTTGAACTCAAAAGAACATGACATAGTGTAGCATATTCTGATTATAGAAGAAGAAATACATATTGAATTGTATATGTTATATAAATATGTTTTTACTGATTGTTTTTTTCTATATGTTTTTTCATATGGGATACACTTCAAGTCAACTTATGGAATGACTGAAATTCATCAAAGAACTTTTGATAGGATGAAAGAATCAATATTGTTTATTTTCCCATGCATTGTATAAGAACAAATTGGGAGAAATGGTATTTTCTCAGTTATGCAATTATTTATTTATTTATTTTTTCTCTTCTCTGTGATGTAACTTTATTAGTCCAGTTCGCCGCGCATGTTTGCCAGAAGTTGGGCAGTGAGTCGCTTCCGTTTTGCAGGCACGGTGAGAAAAGGAATAGTATATAATGTTTAGCAGTAGACAAGGAAAACGAGAAGTTTCATATTGGTGCGCGGTGCGTTTCGTACCATTTGTTTTTTTAGAACAGAAAGTTTTAAATGTTATATTTGCAAACCAGAAGTGGGGCAATTAGTTACATCTGGTATAGCGATATGACGGGGGATGGACTTAATCGCGGAAGGGGGGAAGTCATCAAGCCTCTTCTTCGCTTAGAAGTAGGATATAAAAACTGCCTAATATCAGTCATGGAATTATATCAGCCTTGAGAAAGACTCCAAGGGAGTTGAAACGCGTTGGTGACAGCGGGGACTGACCTGGATATGGAACAAAATTGGAGTATTGTGTGATCTATGCCTGTGTTCTGTCTTCATCTGGTATGAGTCCCTGACATAATTGTTTCAGGATTGTTTTTATCATTTGTTTTATAAAAGATCATTTGTTTTACAAAAGATCATTTGTTTTTAATATTTACATAAGAGGTAAAACAATGTTGCACTAGATTCTTCTTGTTTTACTTTATTTACACGCATAATGTAGAATTCAGTTACATCCAAGTGAAGGAAAGGAGGAGGAAATAGCTGACACTCTTCTGCACCTCTTCGTGTTTCTGCATAACCTGCCGGCTACATCCTACAATTCATCATCACCATCCGTGGATCCTGCTGACTGCTGTATAGAATTCCTGCCGCCACTCCAGTGGCAAATAGTCGTCCGCAGAGCTGACACTCTACTACTATTCGTGAGTAACCAGATACTCTTGTGGTTTATATCTCTCATATATCAACTGGTCGCTTCCAGTAAGGGCCGCGACCTGCAAGGGAGTGCAGCTAAGTCCAAACCGCCTTGCGGCTGGTCCCTGGCGAATACCTCTCCCTTGTTAGACTCCGCGCCTTACTGGGAGTTGTATTAGTTCCAGGCTGGTTACCGTTCCTTACCACTCCTGTCACAGTATTGTGACGCGGAACCGTGACACTGTGTGTGCTTGAGTTCGGCACGCTCTTACTGTACATTGACTATAAGTGAACACCCCTTTCCCACCCTATTCCCTCCCAAATTGTAGTCTGTAGTAAATGTGTACGCAGATGACTCTCCCATCGGTGAATTTAATTGCATAGGGGATTCCACATCAGATCACCCAAAAAAACATGAAATGTTCACCACCCATCTCAGATTTTTTTGAATTTTTTTTAGTTAAGAGAGGATGTCAAAACAACTATTTCTGTCAAATATCTCAACTGTCTGACAGTTAGTTGATTAAATATTTATTTTTCAATTTAATAAATAATTTACTAATCCCAGCTTCTTTATCCAGTTTATTTGAAGTATCACGGGTGTTTATTAAGGAATCACCACAAAATTTGGACCTCTAAGGTAACTCTTCCTCCCAAATCAAAAAATCCCAACCAAATTACTTTATCTGTCTCATGTTTTGCGTTACGGCAAAAATGCACGTTTTTCAAATAGAATTAAAAACGCTAGGTTCAATTGACATTAGGGATCCCATTTTTTGGGGGGTGTTTAAAAAAGGTATACATTACTGCCACAAAAAAAATAAGAAGGATACTCTGTTTCATAGTGGAGAAAAAAAAATAATGAAGTTGATGTTTGATTACTGTTGTACCGCATAAATAATTAACAAAAGAAACCATGAAATTTAAAACCTTTAACACAACTTAAGTCCTTAACTGAAGTTGAGTCAACAATCTCATTATTTTTCCCTTATTTGGAACTTGTTGTAACGGTCTGTAATTTTCCTTAGTGTCAGCAGAAAGTGTATACTGCCTTCCAGTACTTCCTTGTATAGAAGGCACTTCCGTTACACAGATGACATGAATAAAAGGAACAAAACACTTATCTCTTGAAGGCTAGGACAGCATTTGTTGATTGGTTTGATTTCATTAAGTGTATCAGCACATCTTGTTTCTCCTCAATACATTGAATGATATACCCAATGTACCAGATGTTATCATACACTGCTGCTATGTATGTTCCAGTTTGCAGATCACTTTTGTCCACATTTTTTGTGACTGTGGTCATAGTTACATTAACTTTGGTTCCTCCTCTCTTTATGTCGTCTGATGACAATCGATATATGTGTAGCTCATCATTACTAATAGGCCGAAATCTGTGATGAGAACGTGTTCCTGCCACAGTCTTTGCTGTTTCTAGATGGCTATGCAGCTTGGTTTTCCAGTCTTGTATTTTGTTTTGTGACACGTAAAAAAACTTTATGCCTTGTACATTTTCATTTGCCCAGGTATCAAGATGTGATGGATTTCCACTGCCTGCAGACTGGTGCGTGTGGCTAGACGTTGTGTAACACAAAACACATTGTGTAACATCAAACATCTTACAAACAGTTAAAGTGCCTATAAAAGAGTAACCTAAAAGAAAACAACAATACAAATAAAAGACCACTATTCCAATCACCAGCATCAAAACACACTAATTATAAAGTCCTAAACAACGTCAAGTGTGCATGAGGCAGTATTTTATAATGGATTGTAGTGAGACAAGTATATGCAGGAGTATATGCCCACTGAGGTATCACATGACGAGATCTGATGCTGGGTCTATGTAATGAGATAAAGAGAAAAAGGGTTTTGTCGCACCAGTGAAAGAGAGTAACTCCTCGCTTATTACCTTGAAAAATAATATATTGTTTGTATGGATAAAGAGGGTGCATCAACCTTCAATAGATAATATGGACCGAGAACAAAAAGAAATGGACCAGGTGCACACTACTCTCTAATATTTACAATAAGATTGGGAATGGAGAGAGGTAAACATAAAACTTAACTTTTATTAATACAAACAAAAAAGCGAAATAAATCCTACTGTGCTAATTTAAAAACAAAAGTGTGTGTTAAAATCCACCGATTGAGTAGTTACACCTCTAATGGTAAATGTTAGGGATTAATCCTAGGTAGTCTAGTAATTGATTACTATTGTAATGCCATCATACTGCATGGGAAATAATATGTCTGTACACTATGATAGAAGATTTTCGGTATGGTAACCGCTTCCCATACAGTGATGTTGCAGCTATAAGTAAATTGTGTAAGCAAGCTCAGCTACAATAGGAACCTATTAATAAATTAAGGCACCGTGTCTTGCTAACTACCTAGCTGTTGCTCCTTCTAGCTTTGGATCTAATGGAGCGATATATAGGGCAATAATCCCTATCGTGTATTGCTAGCTACCTAACTCTTGCTCCTTCTAACTTGGAATCTATTGGAGCAGTATAGGACAAAAGATCCCTATAATAACAGGAGGCAAGGCACTCAATCAGCGGAACGCTGACGCGCGTTTCGCTATGTGTGCTTAGTCGTGGCAACCAAGGGACTGATTTGGAGGGTTTAAATACCATTAGTGTGGAATCACCATATCTGACGTCAGCGACTTATCTCCAATCATATGAGTCTTAATATGATTGATAGCTATATCGGCCATTAGTGGAAGAGTTAAGTGACGCCCACTCTAATCCTATTGGTTCTATTATATGTATAGTAACTGTCATAAGCTGACTCGCGGTGATGTTTAAAATTAGCTATGAGATATGACCGCACGATCGCATACATTAATCTCAGGTAAGGTTCTAAAATAACTATTGTGGAGGAGGACCTTTGCAATATTAAAGCTCCCTATGGAACTATACAATTTGAATCAATAATAGTATCTCATCTCCACCCGAGGGTTATGTTAGAATCATCCTATCTGCCCTTAGCGCTTTGTCACCCGATCCTGTAAATCCTAATGTGATAAATGGCTATTAGGGTCACTGGTGATGGAGAGAGGTAACAACTATTCTGATCCTATAGGTTCTATGGAGCGTAGTTATAACCTCCATATACCAACTCTCTATCTATTTGTGTTAGCTGTGAAATATGACAATACAGTCTTCTACAAAATTCAAAAGTATGATTCTAAAGATAACTATTTGTGAAGGAAGAAATTCTTAGCAATGTGGAGTCTGTCTATGAAGCGATGACAATATATGATAGTTCACCTCCAGTTAGAGCTTGTATGCCTTTTAAAGTAGATGATTTCCTCGACACTATTTCATGTTGCAGAACCAACAATTTAACATGCTTATCATGTATATATTGGTTGGGGTAAAAACCTTCTCCTCCAATAGCGATTAAGATCTCATACCATGATTCCTCATTCATATTATTCATTGTGCTCATGTGTTAACTAATGTGCATTATAGATCCATCCAACTGGTATGTCATATTAGTTATATCAATATAATTTAGAACAAAATGCTTGAAAACAAATTCAAGTCCGATTTATTTAAAGTATAAAAATAATAATTACTCTTGAATTATTATAGTGATCAATGTAATTAGTGCTTGTGTATATAAAATAATGTGAATCTAAATTCGAAAATTGTTGAGTTTAAGAGTCAAGCATGGGTATTTAATACCTCATACAATCAGTGTTAGGATAAAAAGATAAAGTGACGTAATTGGAATTACTGACGTGATAAACAAAACAAGGAAGAAAGGATGCTTCACAAGGAGCATCGGATGAAAACTAGTGAATCACTGATATGCAAGTGAAAGTATAAGTTATAAATTAGTGAATGAACTATATGATGTCCAATAGGTTATTAGCTAATCATGTATGTAAAGTGAGAAATATAAAGGACAATATCAAATATATTGGAGACATGTGTATGTGCGTTATGTCTCTTTGCTTAATCGCTATTAGAAAAGACTCTTGACTTTTTACAGGAAGACAGTATAATTGATATTGTCATTCAAACCATTTGGGATAGCTGTAACCATCAAAAATTTCATTTTTGCTTCCTGTTGTAATAATGGTTGCTTAAGATCACCTCCTCTAATTCCAAGATTAATTTTTCACATGCCAAAAGCTGTCAAATATTTGGGGTCACTTTTGTGTACTTTTAAAAAATGTTGCGCTACATTGGTTAAGGTTTTCATCTTCTTAGCATCTTGTACGGCATTGCGTATATTGCCAATGTGTTCCAATACTCGAACTTTAAATAGTCTGGTTGTCATCCCAACATAGCTCAGTTCACATGGGCAAGATAAGCAATATATGACCCCTGATGTGTCACAGTTGATGAAATTTCTGATCTTGTGACACTTGCCATATTTATCCACAAATTGATTTGTTTTTGCTGTATTTTTACATGCCTTACATTTTCCGCAAGGAAAAAAGCCGGTCACATTTGTGCTAATAAATGATTCATGCGTTTTTTTCTTTTGAAAGTGACTATGCACTAATACATCACGCAAGTTTTTGGATCTTCTCCAGCAGGTTGATAACACTGGTTAAGAATAACTCTCTTTGCATTTTTTACAGATTAAATCAAGTGTCACTCACCGGACTGTGAGTGCTTCTTCCCGGACATTTAGGAACCGTGGCCGTCCTCCATCCTGAGGGACTGCGCATGCGCAGCCCTTTCTACTTCTGTGGTTTCCATACCACATCTACCCTTCTGTGTATCATCGTGACTGTGAGCTGATTCCTATCCGCTGCCTCCGTGCACTACAGTCTTCTAACCACTTCAACTCTACCATGTATTATTGGGACTGTTAGCTGATTCCTATCCGCTGTCTCCGTGCACTACAGTCTTCAACCTGCAACTCGTCTGTGTTTCATCATCGTGACTGTTAGCTGATTCCTATCCGCTGCCTCCGTGCACTACAGTCTTCAACCTGCAACTCGTCTGTGTTTCATCATCGTGACTGTTAGCTGATTCCTATCCGCTGCCTCCGTGCACTACAGTCTTCAACCTGCAACTCGTCTGTGTTTCATCATCTTGACTGTTAGCTGATTCCTATCCGCTGCCTCCGTGCACTACAGTCTTCAACCTGCAACTCGTCTGTGTTTCATCGTGACTGTTTGGCTGATTCCTATCCGCTGCCTCTGTGCGCTTCAGTCTTCAGTTCATGTCAACTCTCCCGTGTTTCCTCGAGACTGCTGCCACTATTGCTATCCGCTACTCTCCGTGATCAACAGTTCCAGTTCAACTCTGCTCTCCCGTGTCCCATCGTTACTGCACCTGCTGGTTGCTATTGGCTACCTCCGTGTGTCCGCAGAGACCTGCTGCTGCTACTCCTCAGCGCTACTCATCCATCTACTGCTGATCCGCTCTCCACGCTTTCCTGTGTTCCCGCTGGTCTCTACCCGCCTGTCAGCATTGGATTCGTGTCTCTCTACTTACCTCTCTGCTAGACCATCGCCATTCTCCAGGGTCCTCCAGGAGTCCAGTTCCACGCTCTACTGATTCCTGTATATTTGTTTCCCTGCTGGTCTACCTACCTGTGCGCTGCACCTACTAGACCACCGCTTCACCCATCCAGGGACTTTGCATCCTGCCGGCCTCCTGCCGTTCAGGTATCTCTGCACTCCTGTCTGACTGCCTGCTTCTGAACCACGGTATGCATACTTCTCATTGACTGTGCTGGTGTATTGCATACCTTGCTGGACTGTGTTGGTTCTCCTCTGGAGTTTGCTATCCGCTGAGTCTATTGCCATCATTGACTGTGTTATCTCGTGCTGGATTACTTCAAGAGACTTTCTATTATGGCAGTGCTGTTCAGTCATATATATATATATATATATTGTGCATATTACTGTGGATCAAAGTTAAGGTGCCCGTGTATATCTTGTGTTGCAGTCTCTCCCCGTGCACCTCCTCACATATATATTCAGTGGTACAACTTGCTAGTGGCAGACCACTGATCCCTGTTTCCAGTATCACCTGTTCCAGTATCCTCTCACATAGCAGTGGTACAACTTGCTAAACGCAGACCACTGACTCCCCGGATACCTCCACTTGGATTCCATTCCTTCACTCTGACAGCAGTACAACTTGCTATCCGCAGACCGCTGACTCTCATCACCTCCTCGTTTCTGTTGGACATTCCCCCTCACTATAGCAGTGGTACAACTTGCTACCGCAGACCACTGACTACCTTCACGTTTCCTTTGTCCATACAGTTCCTCGTGTATTATTACCATCATATTGCCAGTGCTGCTAGTCATAGACTTTCCTGGGCATCTCATCATCTGCTATTTCCTGTTCCGTGATCACCCTGCTACCAGAGTACCATATTACCACCTATACTGCTCTGGTAAGCCTATCACCTGGTGATCCCTGGGTAAAGACTCCTAGTGCCCGTGACAGTAAGATCAGGCCATGACAGACCCAGATACGGAACCTACAGCCAAAGAGATGCTGCGGCATCTGGTTACCCGTATTGAGCAACAGGAAGTTCGCCAACGGCATTTACTGCGGTGTTACCAGGCGTTAGCTTCCCAAAGAACGTCCGTGCAAGTTGCCACAACTACTGTTGATGCTCCTGTGCCTTCCTCCGTTTCCCCAGTGCCATCCCAGGTGTTTACGGCTTCCACGCTTCACCTGCCTACTCCGTCAAAATACGATGGAGACCCCAAAACTTGTAGGGGTTTTCTTACTCAATGCTCAGTTCATTTTGAGCTCCAACCTCAAAATTTTTCTACCCATCGTTCCAGAGTGGCCTATCTTATTTCATTGTTTTCTGGACAAGCTCTCGCATGGGCTTCCCCTCTGTGGGAAAGAAACGATCCATTGTTACAGGATAGTGCCGAATTTATTTCCACGTTCCGAAGTGTATTCGATGAACCAGGTCGTGTTATTTCCGCTGCATCCAGCATTCTCCGTCTTCGCCAAGGATCTCGCACTGTGGCTCAGTACGTCATTCAATTTAGGATCTTAGCCTCTGAACTTCAGTGGAACACTGAAGCATTAATTGCCGCCTTCTGGCAGGGGCTTTCCGATAAAATTAAAAACGCACTGACTTCACAAGAACTACCCTCCTCTTTAGAAGATTTGATCTCTCTTTGCCATCATGTAGACCTGAGGTTTCGTGAAAGAGAACCTGAGAAAACAACTTCGGTTAAAACACCTCTTCTCTCAAATCCTCAATTTCACCCAGCTTCATCTCCGGTGATACCCATGGAGATAGGTCGCTCCAAATTAACTTTAGAGGAGAGGGACCGAAGAATAAAGAATAGACTTTGTATCTATTGTGCCGATTCTACGCATATGCTCAATTCTTGTCCCAGGAAATGCCGGGCTCTAACCAATACTGGGGAGATAAGGTTAGGGTTCCTGGAGTCCTCTCCATCTTCTACGAAATTAAAAGCCTGCGCTTTTGATGTTACGATTTCCTTTGCTACCAAATCCTTTGAGTCACAGGCATTGATTGATTCTGGAGCAGCGGGAAATTTCATTTCTAAATCCCTAGTGAATCAATGGTCCCTACCAGTGATTACTTTGAAAATACCGATTACTGTGACTGCTATGGATGGATCACGTCTCATCAATGGTCTCATCACCCAGAGTACGTCTCCAGTAACGCTTCAGATTGGTGGGCTACACCATGAAGAGATTTCGTTTTTAATTCTTCCTGTTACGACAAGTCCGATTGTCTTAGGCCTTCCATGGCTTCAATGTCATTCTCCCCAGATTGACTGGCGCACTTCTCAAGTTACATCTTGGGGAGCTGAATGTCATCATCGTTGTCTCTCTCAAATGGTTTCATTCAAAAGACAGCATTCGTCTATTCCACCAGGTCCTCCTCCACAGGATCCTTCATCTACGGATCTGTGTGATAAGGTTCAGTCTGAACGCCTTCCTCCTCATCGGGCGTTCGTGACGTCATCGGACGTTGAAGATGGATCTCAGGAGTCATCTTCAAAAAGTCAAGTGCTGGTGGTTCACGGTCACCATCCGTCTTTTCCGGAATTTCCTGCCCTCCCTCCCACCCAAGTTCCTGCTGTGGAGACTGCTTGTCAGACCTTCAAAAATATCTGGTTTCAGGTCAAAACCTGTTTAAAGAAGACATCTAACAAATATAAGTCTTTCGCAGATAAGAAGAGGCGGGCTATTCCACCACTAAAAATTGGAGATCGTGTCTGGTTATCTACCAAAAATATTCGTTTGAAGGTTCCATCTATGAAATTCGCCCCTCGTTTTATTGGTCCATATAGGATCATTCAAGTTATCAATCCAGTATGTGTTAAACTTCTTCTTCCTAAGAATCTTCGGATTTCCAATGCCTTCCATGTGTCCTTGCTCAAACCTCTCATCATCAACCGTTTCTCGACTCCTTCCTCAGCACCGCAGCCAGTTCAAGTTCATCAGGAGGAGGATTTCGAGATTACTGAGGTATTGGATGCAAAAATTTCGCGAGGAGTTCTCCGTTTCCTCGTTCATTGGAAGGGCTTTGGTCCTGAAGAGCGCTCATGGATCAAAGCTGAAGATCTTAGTGCTCCTGCCCTTCTGAAGAAGTTTTATTCCAAAAATCCGGACAAGCCCGGTTCCAGGCGTTCTGTGCCCACCTTTAAAAGGGGGGGTACTGTCACTCACCGGACTGTGAGTGCTTCTTCCCGGACATTTAGGAACCGTGGCCGTCCTCCATCCTGAGGGACTGCGCATGCGCAGCCCTTTCTAAACCTTCAGTGTATGTTCCTTTAACTTAATTGGCAGATCAGGCAACACTCCCTATATTAAGCACCTGTGGTCAACACCACGTGGCCTGATCTTGGAGTCTCATTCCCCATGAGTCTCTGAAGGTGTTCCTGTGTTTCCTCGTTTATTCAGCCCTGCTGATTCCTGTGGTTTTCAAACCACTTCTACCTCTGTGGTTTCCAAACCACTTCTACTACTGTGGTTTCCATACCACATCTACCCTTCTGTGTATCATCGTGACTGTGAGCTGATTCCTATCCGCTGCCTCCGTGCACTACAGTCTTCTAACCACTTCAACTCTACCATGTATTATTGGGACTGTTAGCTGATTCCTATCCGCTGTCTCCGTGCACTACAGTCTTCAACCTGCAACTCGTCTGTGTTTCATCATCGTGACTGTTAGCTGATTCCTATCCGCTGCCTCCGTGCACTACAGTCTTCAACCTGCAACTCGTATGTGTTTCATCATCGTGACTGTTAGCTGATTCCTATCCGCTGCCTCCGTGCACTACAGTCTTCAACCTGCAACTCGTCTGTGTTTCATCGTGACTGTTTGGCTGATTCCTATCCGCTGCCTCTGTGCGCTTCAGTCTTCAGTTCATGTCAACTCTCCCGTGTTTCCTCGAGACTGCTGCCACTATTGCTATCCGCTACTCTCCGTGATCAACAGTTCCAGTTCAACTCTGCTCTCCCGTGTCCCATTGTTACTGCACCTGCTGGTTGCTATTGGCTACCTCCGTGTGTCCGCAGAGACCTGCTGCTGCTACTCCTCAGCGCTACTCATCCATCTACTGCTGATCCGCTCTCCACGCTTTCCTGTGTTCCCGCTGGTCTCTACCCGCCTGTCAGCATTGGATTCGTGTCTCTCTACTTACCTCTCTGCTAGACCATCGCCATTCTCCAGGGTCCACCAGGAGTCCAGTTCCACGCTTTACTGATTCCTGTATATTTGTTTCCCTGCTGGTCTACCTACCTGTGCGCTGCACCTACTAGACCACCGCTTCACCCATCCAGGGACTTTGCATCCTGCCGGCCTCCTGCCGTTCAGGTATCTCTGCACTCCTGTCTGACTGCCTGCTTCTGAACCACGGTATGCATACTTCTCATTGACTGTGCTGGTGTATTGCATACCTTGCTGGACTGTGTTGGTTCTCCTCTGGAGTTTGCTATCCGCTGAGTCTATTGCCATCATTGACTGTGTTATCTCGTGCTGGATTACTTCAAGAGACTTTCTATTATGGCAGTGCTGTTCAGTCATATATATATATATATATTGTGCATATTACTGTGGATCAAAGTTAAGGTGCCCGTGTATATCTTGTGTTGCAGTCTCTCCCCGTGCACCTCCTCACATATATATTCAGTGGTACAACTTGCTAGTGGCAGACCACTGATCCCTGTTTCCAGTATCACCTGTTCCAGTATCCTCTCACATAGCAGTGGTACAACTTGCTAAACGCAGACCACTGACTCCCCGGATACCTCCACTTGGATTCCATTCCTTCACTCTGACAGCGGTACAACTTGCTATCCGCAGACCGCTGACTCTCATCACCTCCTCGTTTCTGTTGGACATTCCTCCTCACTATAGCAGTGGTACAACTTGCTACCGCAGACCACTGACTACCTTCACGTTTCCTTTGTCCATACAGTTCCTCGTGTATTATTACCATCATATTGCCAGTGCTGCTAGTCATAGACTTTCCTGGGCATCTCATCATCTGCTATTTCCTGTTCCGTGATCACCCTGCTACCAGAGTACCATATTACCACCTATACTGCTCTGGTAAGCCTATCACCTGGTGATCCCTGGGTAAAGACTCCTAGTGCCCGTGACATCAAGTTTGTGTTTATTTCAGATTGTGAATTCATCTGATAGGCATTAGTATAGACGTTCGTATTTTCATTTTGAAACAACAAAACATGATCTTTTATGTCTGTTACTAAGAAGGTGTGTGCAATTGTTCATTTAATAATGGTCACTTACACTTTATTTTGCAAATAGTTCATGTGATGTTTTGTATGAGTGTTTCAATCTGAAGTATACCTTAGTGGTTAAAGAAATGAACTGCCAAGAGCAAGGTCTTGAGTTTGAACCCCGAATCGTGTCTGGATCTGTTGTGACTTTGTATATCTCCATGTTTCAGTGGATGTATTCCACTCTGTAACTTATATAGTAGTACGTTAGTATATGTTTTGCTGTGTAATATGGTGATATGGCATGTTGAACATTGTGTTCAGCTACAACACAGAAAAGCAGTTGTTCCAAATAACTTGATTGCAAAGACATAGGAAATATCCACAGAAGAAAGCTAAAAAAACCTAAGTGCCCAAAATAACCAAAGAAAAATACAAACAATTTGAAGTGCAAGTAATATTATTATACTTTTTGTTAGTATTAGTATACATGAATGCCTTTCCATATCCTGACATTTTCACTCTGCATGTACCAATGCTTTCTGTGTATAACATTTGTAAATATTGACATTCGTTAAAATTTAAATAGGAAACAAGGCTTGTTATGAGAGAAGTTGCTGCTCAGCTTTTCATTGTATTCTATTTCATTCACATATTGTTTTCACAACATGCACATTGGCGTAGCAGTTAGCCAATCCACCTTACAACCGTGCAAGCCTAGTTAGAATGCTCACCAATGCTGTTGTCTCTGTGGGATCAATATCCTTCTCATATTTGTGTTGATGTCCAAACTGTCCCTGGTGTAAGAGTACGCTTGGTTTAAATTTGCAAAAATCATCTGTGTAATTGGCAAAAATCTGGTTTTGAAATATTACTGGCTTCTTATTAGAGGTTTTTGGTGCAAACACACTAGCAAAGAATGGTTTGTCACATCAGCCATTTTACATTGTGATTAATTTTAATGGTGGCTGTTGTGATTACAAAGAGGCTTATTTGAAATATCCCCAAAAAAATTTAGTGTTTGTGCTAGATAAAAAATATCTAATAGTTTTAATCATGCACTCACCTCTCCATTCCGGCTGCCGGAATGGCTTTCTCAGTGTATTCCCCATCCATTCCGGCATCCTGGTTAGGGTATTGTAAACACAATTCCGGCAGCTGGAATGGATGGCTGAGGGCATTCCACACCCGGAATGGAGGGCTGAGTGCATTCCCCATCCATTCCAGTTGCCGGAATGGATGGTTAGGGAATTGTAAACACCATTCCGGCAGCCGGAATGGATGGGGAATGCACTCAGCACTCCATTCCGGCTGCCGGAATGGATGGGGAATGCATTCAGCACTCCATTCTGGCAGCCGGAATGGATGGGGAATGCATTCCACACCCGGAATGGATGGGGAATGCACTCAGCAATTCATTTCGGCTGCCGGAATGGATGGGGAGTGCACTCAGCACTCCATTCCGGCAACCGGAATGGAGTGTTGAGTGCATGGTTAAAAGTATTAGATATTTTTTATCTAGCACAAACATTACATTTTTGCGAAAAGATTTCTTTAAAAACTCTTTAGAATGACAACAACCACCATTATAATTACTCGCAATGTAAAATGGCTGATTTAGTTGCTGGTGCGTTTGCAACAAAAACCACTAATAATATACCTGTAATAATTCACGATTACATGTCTGCGAATTAAACAAATGATTTATGCTAATTTAAACCAAGCGTACTCTTACACCAGAGACACTTTTGACATCAACACAAATATGGGAAGGATATTAATGATCCCACAGAGACAAGAGCATTGGTGAGGATTCAAACTCAGGCTTGCACGGTTGCAAGGTGGATTGACTAACTGCTACGCCAATGTACAAGTGGTGAAAACAAGATGACAATGAAATATAATACAAATAAAAGCTGAGCAGCAACTTCTATCATAACTTTGTTTCCTTTTAAAGAATGTCAATACTTAGAAATATTATACACAGAAAGCATTGGTACACGCAGAGTGAAAATGTCAGGATATGGAAATGCAGTCATGTATACTAATACTAACAAAAAGTATAATAATATTACTTGCACTTCAAATTGTTTGTATTTTTCTTTGGTTATTTTGGCCACTTAGGTTTTTAACCATTCTTCTGTGGATATTTCCTATGTCTTTGCAATCAACTGCTTCTCTGTGTTTTAGCTGCATACAATTTGAGTTTGCACTTATTATTGCCAACCTGAAGGTTTACGTATAAAAAAGTACTACACCTAGACATACACACAATTGTTCTAACTTAAATATGATTTCCCGCACAAGAAAAAATCTTTCTAATTAATGTATATTTTCAATATATGATTTGATATGTTAGTCTGATAGTATGAGGTGCTGCTTCCAGTAGTAATGTATTGTATATAATAGGAGAGAAGGAGAAATACTACTTGTATGGAAGGCACACTCATGGAGAAAATCCTGTATTGTTGAAGGGACACTTCATTGTGGATAACAAGAGTGGATAGAAATGAACAAAAAAATAAATTGAAACTACACTATAAAACTACTATTTATTAGTCATGCAAATAAAACTGTATGGTTAAAAAGCGAAATATAAAAATTTTGGAGTCTTGGTCAGGTACGTATATTCAGAAGATCAATACACTTTAATTGGTTCCGTAAATATATACCGGGAGTCTCTATCTATGGTAGTTATATTATACAGATGTCTTGTGATGGGGTCTTGAAAATACCAACAATTCATAAATAGTGATCATATAAGGTAAGTGTATTTTGTTTCCATCATATGGATATGAAAATCATACAGTCAAGTGTGGTTTACACAAATGAGCTATAGGGTCAGTGTCACTTTGATGAGTATATCACTATAATATGTCAGTAAAGACCCTTTACTGACATATTATAGTGACCTTGAGCCAATGCGCAGCATTCCGACTGCAGTACCACCTTTGACCAAACTTTTTGCGGTACTGCACTTCTGTTCGTCTGGGTCATTCCAGATCACAGTGGGGGTCGCGGCAGGTATGTCCCAGGCCACCTTCAGTCACGAGCTGAAGGTTGTTCCTGTTACGGCTCTCACAGTTTATCCATCTGCCACTCGATGAAGAGTCCCTTGTGTGGATTAAGCAGCAGTTTGCCACCATAGCTGGCTTTCCGCACATCATAAGGGCAGTAGATGGGACGCATGTGGCCTTGGTTCCGTTGAGTGGGAATGCTTCTGTTTTTGAACCGGTAGCATTTCAAGTCAATAAACGTACAGGCCATATGTGACCCCTCTCTCAAGATTCAGAACCTGGTTGCCAAATGGGGGGGGAGTACCCATGACTAGTTTGCCTTTCGCGATTCAGAGATGTGGCACAGATTGCAACAGAGGCAAGGGGGTGTCAGGCCACATGGAGATGCGTGGCTTCTTGCTAATTAGTCTAATGAATTTACTTTGATTTTCTTTTTATGAGCAATAATGTATTTTTAAGTTAGTGTTCCGTAAATGTTATCTTTGCCCTCAGATGTTAGCTTTTAACATTGTGTCATATAGTGCATGTGCCTTTTCTTTATAGTTGGTCTAACTATACAGTTGTAAAACCAAAATGACCACATTTGGTAATGTTCATAGTAATGTAGCCAGATTACATAAACAGACCTAACAGTTAAGGTTACCTGATATTTGAAAACTATACAAGGGCAGGTGTGTAAGTAACTTTGTTTTGAAATGTGTATTTAGAAAATGTTACATGATATTTGTTTGTAGGGAATTCTTAGATGTGGATATTTTACAATGTTTGGTAATTATACAGTAATGGTACTCACTCAATTTTCCGTTGATATAATGTACGAGCCTTATTTGAGAATGGGTGCCTATTGACGCTGGTCAGTTTTAGTGTAAAAGTTTATTTACTATGTCTTTCCTCTCATCCTACATAGGAGACAACGTGTATCCCTGCTGTCCTTGGCTCCTCGCTCCGATCTTGAGCCCATGCACAGAGCATGATGAAGTATACAACTCGGCTCATGTAGCCACCAGATCGGTCATAGAAAGGGCTTTTGAACTCTTAAAGGCGCAATTTCGCTGCCTAGACTGGTCTGGTGGTGCACTGAGGTATATGCCGAGGAAAGTATGCAAGATCATAGCTCTGTGTGTGGTGTTTCAAAATATTGCCATCCGGAGTGGGGCTCCAGGAGTGGTGGACGCGGTTGCTGGAATGGACGAGGAGGAGGTGGATCCAGAAGACACCCCTCGGGAATCAGAGCAAGGGTCCAACTTCAGGCAGTATGTGGTGGAGAGGTATTTTTGAGGTACAGCAGTTATTGGTACTGTTTCATTTAAGACACCAATGCCCCCATTCTTTTGCATTAATATTTCTGGCTATCAAAAGTACTATTTTTCAGCAGTCTAAAAAAATTAAATTTAGCACTCCAAGTGCTTTTGGGGTGTCCCCCATTCTTTTGCATTAATATTTCTGGCTGTCAAAAGTCCTATTTGTCAGCAGTATCTAAAACAATTTGTAGCACTACAAGTGCCTGGGCTCATAATGGATTCAAAGCAGTCAACATATGAGCAGAATGAGCAACCAGGTTCTGTCACCAGTCCTGATAGTAGTGTTCCCAGTAGGTCATCTGGGAAAGGCGATGTCAAACTACACAGTCTTTTGAAATCAGTCAAAAAAACACACACCCCTAAAAAATTTACCGTGTTGAAGTGAAAAAGAAGTGTAACTGAGAAAAAGTTAACTGCCGATAAAAAAAAAATTGCCAACATGCCATTCTACACATGCAGTGGCAAAGAAAGAATGAGGCCTTCGCCTTTCTCTATTAGTGGCAGATCAAAAAATGTTACTGAGCCTTCTTCTTGTACGGACACTCGTGAGAAAGCAAAACCAAGTAATTTGGAGTCTAAAAGTGGTGCACAAGTACTGTTACGCGTGAAAGCCGAGCTGCAAGAAAACAGTAAGGCATTAGAGGATAATGTATGCTCTGAATCAGAAATGACACCAATCCCTGTGGAGAGTCCATCCACCAGTGGTATGTCTAATCGTGAGCATTCTGTTAGTGACAGTGTACCCATAAAGAAGGTTCCTTTCAGCAGTTCTGCTGATGTGTGCCTTAACAGCCCGAGTGTAGTCGGTGATACACCAATTGAGGATGCCACTTTTGAATTAGAAGAGGATGAGGGGGAGATTTGTTTATGCGACGAGGGCACTAATGATGATGTTGATGATTATGATGCAGACAGATACCAAATTGCCTTTCTCAATTTCTATTTATATTCTAGACTCTGTAACGGCTGAATAGTTTTCTATTTTACTCCTAGTGGAGAGGGGGTCGGATGTAGACAGATACCAAACTACCTTGGTCCATTTATTTTTACTTTCTAATTCCACAGTCTATGCAGGCTGTTTTTTTTCTATTCAACTACAAGTGGAGGGCGGGGGTGGGGGGCATAGATAGTCACCAAACTACCTTGGTCCATTTATTTTTACTTTCTAATTCCACAGTCTATGCAGGCTGATTTTTTTCTATTCAACTACAAGTGGAGGGTGTAATATACACCCAAAGACGATGGCTACATTGCCAATAATCAAAGATGGAGGAGGTAGACAACCAGTTTTGTCTGTATAATTGGCAGGCGATTGTTCGCATTAAGGGCGGCCTACCAGGGATTAAACTGTTTTTTTCACAATTTATTAGTTTTAGAATTACCTCACTTATCCAAGAAACTAGTGGAGCACTAAATTAGGTTATTTTAGACCAAATTTTTTTAATTTTTTTCAAAAATGGCAAAACAAAAACAAACAAAACCAAAACCAAAACCTAAACACGCAATGACGGTTTGGCAAAACCAAAACCAAAACACAACGGTAATCCAGATCCCAAACCAAAATCAAAACCAAAACTTGGGGGTCAGTGAGCATCTCTAGTAAATATCAACGTCCTTGTGTGGAAATGAAGAGTTAAGTTTGAACTGTCCAAACATTACACATATGCTGCTAGAAAAAGCTAATTTATTGAAGGGCAGAATGGTCTTGTTCGTGAATGGCAAATAGCTTTCAAATATTAATACATAACATTGTACCCATTACAGTGCTGAGAATGGCACATTTGTCCAAGTAATGTGTTTCATTTGTAACTACAGGCTGTTTAGCCCAGCAAGGGTATTGTGATGGGCTAAGTGCCATAGCACTTGCCTTTGGAGTTTGAGGATGTGGCCATGGTGAAGGCAGTTGACAAATGTAAGTATCTATAGTGTTTGCATCAATAACATGTAATTGTCAAGTGTGTGTGCTGCATACAATACTGATGTTTGTAACCATTAGCTTTGGGGGTCTGCAAAGTCAACATCAGTCAATGTGCTATTTGCGTTACTTATGGGTTTTTGCCTAGTTTCCAGACCAAATCAACACAATCCACACTCTGAAACCAAGATATAGCTCAATCCCACAAGCCACTATTACAGAGAATACTGTGTTGAACCTTAACAGACACTTTTCACGTTACAATACAGTGGCCACCTTCATGTGCACCAAGGCATAAGCAAAGTACATAAATGAAAGTTCAATGTGAGCTAATATTGACGTAGTAATTGTTTGTTTGACATTCAACAGGCTACGCTGGGCTGGCTTTTGGAGTACTGCATTTCGTGTTTCCCTACATGTTGAAGCATTTCTCCAATGCTCCAAGCCTGCTTATGTATTTTTTCACTTTGGCCAGATTGTCAGCTCTTCATCCAAGGAACTTTGGCACAGAGACCACTGACTTCTTTGCTATGTATTTGCCCAAGTGGTGAAACAGTCCAAGCTGGGCTGGCTTTTGGAGTACTGCATTTCGTGTTTCCCTACATGTTGATGTATTTCTCCAATGCTCCAAGCCTGCTTATGTATTTCTTTCCTTTGGCCAGTTTGTCAGCTCTTCATCCAAGCAACTTTTGCACACAGACCACTGATGTCTTTGCTATGTATTCTGCTGCAAGTATTGAATCATGTCTGTAAACAATAAATCTGAACCTGCAATAGTGTCAGCAAACAGTCCCAAGCAAGTATAATCATCATCATCACCATTTATTTATATAGCGCCACTGATTCCACAACGCTGTATAGAGAGCTCATTCACATCAGTTCCTGCCCCATTGGAGCTTACAGTCTAAATTTCCTAACACACACACACAGAGACTATGGTAAATTTTGATTGCAGCCAATTAACCATGGTCGGGAATTGAACTCATGACCCCAGCACTGTGAGGCAGAAGTGCTAACCACTTCACCACCATGCTGCCCAAGTGTCTGCTGATTACTACACTGTTGTTCTTTCTCTTTTCATACACAACAATCCATACACAGTCCTTTGGTGCCCATTTAGGCACATGTCTACTTGTACAATATATTGTTGGCATGCTTGGTTATTTTGTCCTTAGCACCAGACAGACCGTGCCCTAAAAATACACTCTCTGCAGTGGTTTGCACCTTTTCCCGATTATGTTTTTTTTTTGGTGTTTAGTATGTCTGGTTGCTGCCCACGTGTTTGGATTTTGTATGCTGCAAGTTCAACATGGTATGTGAACTGAATCCTCTAGATTTTTGAATATCCTCTGTAAAAGAATGTTCCTTAAATGTTGGAAGAGTTATCCACAACACTTCCTAGGCTAGGACCTTTTCCAACCAACAGGCAAAATAGACTTCTGACCCAATTGCCACTTTGTTTGAAATTGTGCCCACAGTTTGGGGAGTGGCCTAATCGCCATCTTAGCTGGATGCTTTTAGAAGAGCTCTCCCTGGTACTTCCAAATTTATCACCTTTTAAGACCCTGTGAAGACCTGCCTGTAGCCTGACCCTTTCATTAGCCCTTCTAGCATTGCTAGGCATAGAAATTGTCACATTCCAAGCTGCCTCTGCTGCCATACACACCACCTCATCTGACTGCCGAGTGGGGACGACCCCCGCATCTGGGGTGATCTCTCTGTTCCCCCTGACAGGGCTTCCCTATATTACTTACCGTTACCGGACCCCTCCTCTGCTAGTTGTTATTTAAAGTTGAGCCTGTGACTGCCGAGTTGACCGCAGGTGGCCACTTCCGGTTTTCGGGCAGACACTTCCGGTTTTCGGGAGATCACTTCCGGTCTACGACTGTGGCTCCCGGACCATGGAACAGTGCACTATACAACAAGAGCTGTTGCCCTCTCTCTGCCATTGATCCCCGCCAAGTTTAAAGTGTATTGGGACACAGACATTTGCTGAGCAGGTCCATATATCCAGCAATACAGAGTCTTGGTGGAGATTGAAGGTGGCTCAGGACCCTCCTCATAATAGAGGTGAGAACTCTGGGCACTTCTATTATTAAGGTGGTACAGCAGCTATACGGCCAGATGATCTACTTGATATTTGTCGAGATCTGCCAGAGAGAGTGTGTAGGCTCTGCTTCGGCCGAGTCTTTATGTGAATACCTGGCTGCGGTGGCGTCCCCTAATGCTCCTCTTTCTTCAGATGTCCGGGGTGCGGGAGCGCCGCCTGATATCAACAGCATCTGTTCAATGTATGTATGTATGATGCCCCTAGTGGAGAGATGGAAGTGCCTTTAATCTAACTCTCCAGTGCCCACACTGCCCACTTTCCCTATAGAGCCTTTTGAGTACCTAGATCACTCGAGCAGTGTCTCATCACTTGCTTCAGTTATTTTACGAGACTAGAACTTCCAGTATTACTGTCTCCTATAACTGCTAATCTGAATCTCTGCAGCCAGCCTGTGGTGAAGCTTAAAGAGTACAAGTGTTAATATTTTACATCATAAAACCTTACATAGGTTTCACTGTGTCAAGCCCACTCAAGATTATCTAACCTAGAAGAGTATGCCTTTCTCTATCTACTACTTTACTATACAGCACTGCTGCCCCATAGTGGCAACCTGGATAACTACATAAGTACTTGCTGTTTGATTTTAGGCAGAAAACCTAAATTTATTTGTACGGCACATACCTCGTAGCAATATAGTGCTATAAAGCCACTCAGAGGAATCTGGCAAGCAGTAATTTCATAACGCTGGGTCCCAGACTGGTCTATTGGCATTGAAAATATAGCTCAACTGTGCCTGTTAGCACTGCTCTATTGCCATCTTCAATCAATAGAGACCTCCTGACAGAGAGGCCACGACGCCTCACATCGAGTACTGCCCTGGCGGTGATCGGGGAACAAGAGGCCGGAATGCAACCTATCGACTAAATGAGTTGTTAATACATCGGGATACACTAACTTTATAAAACCTCTGCTATATTAATGGGAGAGAGAAAGGTAGCCAATCAATAAGCAAGCTCGCCCATCATATTTACTAGGTCCTACAGACTTTGTTTATCTTTAGGTCCGCACTGCCACAATGCCACACAAGAATAAAAAAAATCTCTACCCCAGGTACAGCCTCAGTTTTCACCCAAGCTAGAAAAAGGCATACCTTTCAAGCTTTATCATCTTCACCAGCACGAGAATCAGACTCTGAAAACGACGATACTAGCTAGGTCAAAGAAATGTCAATATCCACGGAACTGAGAGACATCATCAAGACTACCATCCAATCAGAAGTACGTACTGTTGTTCAGGATGAAAACAAAAAAGTAGTAACGGAACTATGTAAGGAAATAGCAGCTATTGGCATAAGAACGGTGGACTTAGAACAAAAAGTGGACAAGGTCACTTTCAGGAGTTCGCGTCTACAGAACTATCAGATATTCGTACAGAGATGGAATTGTTCAGGGAGCATCTTGAGGATTCAGAGAATAGATCCAGATGGAACAACCTCCGCATCCGTAATATTCCAGAGGCAATAGATAATGATCTCCTGCCTAAATACCTGGAGAAATTATTTTGGCACTATCTCCCAGACGCATCCGTGGAAGAAGTCCAAACAGATAGAGCCCATAGAGCCTTGCGTCCTAAACCTTCACTGAACCAACCACCAAGAGATGTCATAGTGCGATTTCACTATTATAAATATAAGGAACAGTTTGTCATGGCCACCCGAAGTGCCCCTTCGCTTGCTTTCGAAGGAGTGGACCACTAAGTATACCAAGACTTGGCCCCCACCACCCTACAAAAACAACGGGATCTTGCTCCAATTACCAAACTCCTGCGTGAACTTAAAATTCGTTACTGCTGGAGATTCCCGTTTCATCTCATGATAGGGCATGAAGGCCACTCTTATAAAATTAAGACACTGGAACAAGGAGCGGCCCTTCTTCCCACCTTTGGAATAGCGACATCCTCGATACCAATAACAGCTGCAGCAGAGACTCCGAGACCAACAGCTCCTCGGACATCATGGACACAAGTACGATGAAATCAGAGGAAAGGGCATATACATATATATACTGACTAATGGCAACAAATAGGCGCTAACCATCGGAGTTAAACAGAGAGCCTCTCCAGAACGTTGGCCTAGATGAAAAGAAAAGGGCTCCAATTTCTACACAGATATGGAACATTGTGTCCCTCTTCTGTTCTGACTCGGAAACGCTCTGGAACTCAAGTACCTTTTATTATGTTAATATAATAGAATGTTAGCAATGAGCTTTGATAACTTTGGGCCCGATTAATCAAGGTACGCAAACGCATACGCATCTGCTAGTCGACTCTGCGCATTCGCGAAACGAGACTTGAGCTGCGTAAAACACCACATACGCTACGCAATCACAGCAGATACGGCACCCAAAGTCAACTCAATCTCAAAGTCCAACGCAAATATATTTGAGATGGCGGCTGACCACTTGAGAAGAAAGGGGTGGGAATGGGAGGAGAGTAGGCGCGGACTGGGCGGAGATGAAACATCATTTGAGTAAAGTAGGCGTTATGCTTTTTCACTTGAGAACAGTAGGCGTTCCCTCTGTGCAGTTAAGTGAAAATGACGTCACTCCTGTCTCAAATCCTTGATAAAAGTTAAGGAAGGCCAGGATCATGTTTAAGTCCAAAACAGGTAGCAAAAACAACTATTAAACGCCTTTAAAAGCATATTTTGCATTTAAAAAGCAAAACGAAATATGCACAACATACATACATATCAATACAGACAGTTTATACAATTTTTTTTTTTTTTTGGAAAAATAAAAAATATTTGGATTTATATATATTACAAATATTTCATTAGTATGTTTGTGTAAAATAAGCCTTTTTTCTTTACAGACACCTTTCTAATAAATGCCATTAGCAAGTGCAAGATGTTTGATGTTATTTTGGCCCTTTGGCCTCATTCCGGAACTTCCGGAATGCCGGAACGTCGGAATTAATTAGCTTAATATAGCGCCCTCTGCTGCTTACTGGGTCTTCAGTAAAGAGGCTTGGCTTTTATAGGCCTGTACACTGCACTTTGGTATGCTAGGCAGATATCTTCTCTGCATTATGGGGATCAATACATACTTCCATAGATATATATATTGGACATTACTCCGACACATTACAGGTATATGTTAAAACACACATCATATATGCAGGAATGGCTTTCTCGGTGCATTTCCCATTCATTCCGGCTGCCGGAATGGAGTGCACACTGCATTCCCCATTCATTACGGCTGCTGGAATGGTTGGCTGAGTGCATTCCCCATTCATTCTAGCTGCTGGAATGGAGTGCGAAGTGCATGGTTTTTTATTTTTTTATTTCACAAATATAGCCCAAACAATCTACTTTGCCTTAAATATTTATTTAAAATCTCTTTCGATTCTCAACAACAACCATTATCATTAGTCTCAATGTTACATGGCTGATTTGACAGTTGTTGATGGCGCGTTTGCACTAAAAACTACTAATAATAGACATATTATAACTCTCCGCTATATTTTTGTGATTTACACGCCTGATTTTATGCTAATTTAAGCCAAGCATACTATTACCCCAGGGACACTTTTACCAGCAACACAAACATTGTAAGCATATTGATGATCCCTCAGAGACAAGAGAATTGGTGAGGAGTCGAACACACGTTTGCAAGGTGGATCACCTAACTCGGCGGTTCCCAAAGTGTGTGCCGCGACTCCCAGGGGTGCCGCGGCGCTGTCACTGGGGTGCCGCGGGACAGCAAGCAAAAAAACAAAAAAAGAAAAAAACGCACAAATCCGCGCGGCGCCGGGCGGATTTCTGGACTGACAAGCTGCTTGAGAGAGGAGGTCTCGAGGAGAAGTTACCGGCTGAGAGCGGGATCTGCATTTGTTAAGTTGACCCTAGGAGCATCCGGACAGACAACCTGGGGAGGAAGGTAAGTGACCTACCCACCCTTCCCAGACCTGTGCACGGACCTTATCATGATTTAACCCATGACATTCCAATCCATCTATGGACAGGCTGCTAATGCCCTTGTGCTAGAGACCTACAGAGTTCTCGGCATACATCTCCAGTTTTCCAACGTTATAACATTGACTAACAAAGTACTCAATTTATTTGTTTTTAACAGCAAGTTTGCCCTACAAAAGAATATTTTGTTATCTCATCTATTGTGTTTAGTTTTGCAATACATTTAAGTAAATCTATTTTCTCTGACTCATATCTCTTCTTAAATATCTATTCCCTTTTTCTTCCCTTTGCGCTGGGGAATGCAGTTTTTTGTTTTGGCATCATTAGGAGGTTCAGACCATCTCCTTTGTTTTTCCCCTTGGCTGCCCTATCTCTCTTCCACGTGGGAAGCGCAGATCCCCCATATTTTTATCTTATATTTTGTTTGTTTTTTATCTGGCTGGCCCGCGGCACCCCTGTGGCAGAGGGCATAGGAGGGGGGCAGCGTGACAGAGGGCAGAGGAGGGGGACAGCGTGACAGAGGGCAGAGGAGGGGGGAGGGGGACAGCGTGACAGAGGGCAGAGGAGGGTGACAGCGTGGCAGAGGGCAGAGGAGGGGGATAGCATGGCAGAGGAGGGGGACAGCATGGCAGAGGGGACAGCGTGAGAGAGGGCAGAGGGGGCAGAGTGTCTGGATGCAGAGGGGGCAGAGTGTTTGGATGCAGAGGGGGCAGAGTGTCTCGATGCAGAGGGGGCAGAGTGTCTGGATGCAGAGGGGCATTTTGGCATACAACTAAATAAGTATTTCTGTCCTGACCATTAAATTTTTTTGACCCAACTACTTCTAAAAACAGGACTGCTCAGTAATTATTTTGGAGGGGTGCCTTGAAAAAATTATGGAGACTCTAAGGGTGCCGCGAACTGCAAAAGTTTGGGAACCACTGGCCTAACTGCTACGTCACTGTACAAGTGGTGATGACAAGGGAATAGAATACAAATGAAAGCTGAGCAGCAACTTCTATCATAAGTTGGTTTTCTTAAAACATGGAGAAAAATGTCAATAAATAGAAATATTATACACAGAAAGAATTGGTACATGCAGAGTCAAAATGTCTGCATATTGAAATATATCCATGTTGATTAATACAAACCAAAAGTATATTAATATTGCTCGCATTTCTACTTTTTGGTTTTGGTGAACACTTAGGTTTTTCAGTTTTGCCAGTAGAGATTTCCTATGTCTTTGCAATCAAGTCTTTTGGAACAACTGCTTTGCTGTGTTGTAGCTGATCACACTGTTCAACATGACATATAGCCAGATTACACACCAAAACATATACTAAAGCACTCTTAGATAAGTCACAGAGTAGAATAAATACACTCAAACATGGAAATATACAAAGGTAAGCCACATACACGCATCATTCGGGGGTCAAACTCATTACCTTGTCCTTGCAAGCTCATTTCTTTATCCACTAAGGTATACTACAGATTGAAACAACCACACCAAACTGCACATTAACTATTTGCACACAAAAAGTCCTGGAACATAATTAATTCAACACTTGAACACACCTTCTTAGTAACAGACACAAAGGATCATGTTTGGTGTTTGCAAATTCAATAAAGCAATGTCTAGTGTAATGCATATAAGATGAGTGTACAATAAGAAATAAACACAAAATTACTTTAATCAGTAGAGAATGAAAAGAGACTAAAGCTGGGTACACACTACAGAAATTTTGAATAACTTTTTATGGCGAGCAATTTTACATGCGACCGATGGTCCGATCGCTCGGTCCATAGACTACATACGCACTAGCTTTGTTTAGGACGATAAAGGGAAGAGCGGATGTCCCTTTAGCGACTTTTTACAGCCATATTGTCGTGAGCAATGACTGTAATTTCGTGCTCACTGTTGTGGATCGGTCGGAAGTTTATACACACTACACAGCGGAAACGAGATTGGAACAAAAATATTAAACGGTACAACCAACCAAATGAGGCGATAATCGTCCATTTGGGCATACTTTCGACCATCGTGTCAGCTGATACCTGGCCTATACACCTGCATATACTTGTATCATTACAATCACCTATAAAATACACCCTCATGCACACTAAACATTTGTTAGAAATCAATAGGTAGTACTGTCTTTTGCTGCTGGTGATTTCCTTAATTGCATTTTATTTGTTTTGAGTTTTATTTAAAGTTACTGTGTTATAGGCACTTTAAATGTTTGTAAGATGTTTGATGTTACACAATAACAATGCATTTTTTTTCCAGATGTAATGTGCATTTTAATGTGTGTTATTTGACTATTGAATTCTAACCTTTTTTTTTAGGGGTGTGGTGTTGTGAAGCTTTTCAATCTTATACCTATTATTTAAACTCTTATATGGTATAGCAAAATTTCCATGGTGCATGTTTATTCAACAGATCACCAGCCCTCAGGAAAATGTGGAGCCTGGACATCTCACATTCAACATTAATTTGCAAGGAAAAAAAACAATCAAATATGGTTTGTCACACTTAGGGTAATATCTGTCAGTCCATACAAAGTATTGTATTGGGATGAATGTAAAGGCCTTTTTGTTTTTAGGAAATAAATACAAATGTTGGGACCAGATACTTGGAATGGAATCAAAAGTGTACCTTTGATTTGTGCTAAATAGAGATGCTGCTAAAAGGCCTGTGTCTGGAATTATGGAGCTTATCAGATGTGCCTTTTATAGGCAGAACAGTTTACCAAACAATCAACATTATTGTTCAAAGATTGCTGTGTTTATTGCAGAACTAAAGGCTTTCCTTTGTGCACCAACAGGCCTTAGCTGGGACATGTCTGGCTCACTTGAAAAGAATCATTAATCAAGGTGGATTGCAAATGTCCATTGCATCCAGAAGGAAACTGACATGGACTTCTAGCCTTTTTCAGCTTGTAAGTATATAGTTATGGTCCTATTATGTTAGTTGTGGACTTGTGTTACAGTTAAGATAACATATTGTAGATTTGAATGCTTGAAAGTACAGATGTGTACAAAGAACACAGGCAAATAATTTGTTTCTTTAAATTGGGCCAAGGTTGTTTGCTTTCTATCTGATATTTGAAACATAGAAGACAGGCATTATGGGTTCCTGCATGAGCTGTCTTGCAAACCTTCTAAGCAATGCTTAGAAAGGAGTTGTTATATTAGTTTATTATGTTTCAGTTGCTTACTGTAAATGTGTTATCCCCAATTATTATGTAGAATGTTTTGGAGATACTCATTCAATTGTAACTCTCTGCTGCTTTGGACACTGATTAACACCCTATACATCCTTCACTACATTGTCCATCTAGACACAGGTCTCTTTTGGGTCACTTGCTACCTAGATAACTGCTCCTGTACTATAGGCACCTTGTTAGGAACCCCAACAATCTGCACCACAATACCCGGAGTCTACTCTGAAGTCTGGTGTTCGCTGGAGCCCCTAGTGGTGGGGACAGACTTGGCTGCAGACAACAAAGGGTCGTGAATTGCGTGCTGACTGTGGAGAACCCAGGCGAGTGAAGTGAGGGTCCAGCAGAAGTCCAATAGGAGATGGGCAAGCCAGCATAGTCGGTATCCAGGCAGAAGATCTGGGGTCACAGGCAAACAATCGTAGTCAATGTCCAGGCAGAGGGTCAAAAGGTCACAGGCAATCAAACGGAGTCAGGAAACAGGCAAAGGTCGGCAGTAGTAAATAAATCCAAAGTCACCAGAGCAAATAACAGGAGCAGGCTAAGCACAGCAAGCTGGAACTATAACCAGCAGGGAAGGATTGCCCTTCCCTGCCTTAAATACTAACCCTGGCCAATGAGAGGAAGGCAGCCCCGGGGAGCATAATTAGCCAGCTGGCTTTCTTCTTATTTGCGCATGCGCCCGGCTGTCCTGCATGCCGGGGCGCAGCGCAGGAGTCTGAATGCGTCCTGACCGTTGCCTTGGCAATGGCCGGAACGACCCGGAAGTGACGTCCCGGTCATCATGACGACGGCCGCGGCTCGTGACACAACTGTTGCAAAATCTCCCTTCCAATATCATTCTCTATTGAGGTCTGGCAAAAAATAATTTGTGTACAAATGATGTAGATTAATATGGAACACCAGCTGTCCCCAATGTTTGGGAGGCTGTGCCCATGAGAAATGCAGTGGATGAATGAAAGTATCTATAGTGTTTTGAATAATATGTAAGAGTAAAGTGTTGGTGCTGGTCAAAATTTATGTGTCACAAAAACAGTACTTTTGTGAGGTTCATTTGGTGCTCAGGCTTGTGGACAATAGGCAATTTGCACATTTTGTTACTTTTTGTGGTGGGACTTTCAAGGCACAAATGATGCAAAACACACAGCTAAATCAAGCTATGGGAAGTGTGGCCATCAGCCTAAACGAAGTTAAAATCACGTGGGTGAGTGATTAGTTGTTTAGCCTATGGGCTTCTTCAATTTTTAACCAATGAGGCAGAGGAGGGGAGTGGTTTAGTTTTATATAGGTGAATGCTCTCCTCCATTTTCCCCTCTCTGCTTCCGGATTTCAAGCTGAGGAGTCAGGCTGATTCGAGTTGGTGCCTTGTGGTATCGTATTGCAGTGTATTGTTTAGCGATTTATTTGCCTTTAATGTGTTGTATTTTGTGTTTGCTTTATCCCTTGTCTTTTTCCTGTCTCCTCTGCTTCCTTGCTTTGTTCCATTCCCCCTTCTATCCCCTTTCCAATCCCCCCCTCCCCCTTCCTCCTTCTCCCCTCTCCTTCTCCTCTTCTCTCCCTCCCGTCCTCCCCCCCTCCTTTTATTCTTTATCCCTGTACCTCTTTCGGTGTTTTGGCCGCGGGGCTCCGTGGTTTTCTGGTTTCTCTCTGCCGGGGTGTGCGAGGCGCAGTCATGTGCGCAGCGCGCTGGCTAGGTATCGGGAGGTGGGGCTGAGTGTGGTGTCCCTGCCGCCCTCCGCCTCTCCCCACGCTTCTGGAGCTGCAGCATCCGTTCCTGGTGGTGTGTCCGCCAGAGGTTCACGCAGCGTGTCTCCTTCATATGGATCCAGGAGTAAAGGTATAGCTAGGGGGCGGCGGTCGTGGGGTGGGGCGGGGCGGGTGATGTTCAAGCGCTGGAGTCTGCCGTTGTCTGTCCCCCGGGGGTGGTAGGAGAGGCGGCTGTGGGGGTGAGTCATGTGGGGGGGTGAGGTGGTTCTCTGGCTATTTCTCTCCCGTTAACGCAGGCATCTCTGCCTGTTCCAGCTGGGGGCCTTTTTAGGGGGTGGGAGTCGTCGCAGACGTCAGCGGCCCGGGGAAATGCCATCATTGTGGGGGTCCAGGGGCTTCTTTCAACTTACAGGGGCTTGGGCCTGGTTCTTTGGGACCCCGTGAGCGGGGAGCCCTTTCAGGGGGGGTTGCTGGGGGCGGTGGCATTAGTGCTTTATCCCATTCTGGGGGTTTCAGTAGCAGAGGCTCTGGATAAGATATCAGCAGGCCTCGGGGGAGGGGGGGGTTGCTGTTCCGTCCGTGGGGGGAGCGGTAGAGGTCTCTTTTTCCTTGGTCAGGTGTCAGTAGTGCGGTCTCTCAGCTTCATCCCGGGGTGGGGGCCCTATCGGGGGTATATTCTTCTCCTCCTGGCCCGGTCGGTGTTCGGTCGTCATGGTTCCCGGGTTCTGCGGCCCTGGCGGTTTCTCCCCAGGGATCATGGGATTTACCGTCCCTCGGTGTCTACTGCAGTGGCGTTCAGTGTCCCTCCTTACCCTACTCCTTCTGGTGTATACACCCACTACTACCTGGTGACCATGGCTACCATCGGGGGCGAGGGTGGGCGACCTGTGGGAGGCTCAAGCGCGTCAGCAAGTGGGCCCCCTCCTCCTGGTTTCGTTGGGGTGGGGCGCCAGCCTTTAGGAATCAACGCATCAGGGGCATTGCTCGGTTTACCGGCAGGGAATCAGCAAAGTCTGTCAGTTGTTAACGTGCCTCTTGCTGCAGATACACGAGTTACGGTCGAAGGAGCATTGGCTCAGCCTTTGCAAGCGGTCGGTGACAGGCCGGGTGCGGAGGAAAGATCGGTAGTCACAACGGGTAGCCGGACGGTGCCTCCAGCGGGGTCATCAGGTGATTTGACAGGACCGGAAATGCAGCAGTCGACCGGCATGGAGGCATCAGCAGCGGGACCTTACGGATACGGACCGGCAGGGGCCGTGCAGCAAACGGAGATGGGCGCTGGTGGTGAGTTGTTGAATGTTGATATTTCTCAAGTACGCACACATAGTCCTCCTATGTCTTCCACTGACGAGGATTCTCCCTCTTCATTGGGGGAGGGTCCTCGGAAGTTGAAAAAAATACTCAACACTCACTTTAGTAGGTCTGGGTCAAAAGGGGGTAGGAAGGTTCCGACAGCAAAGTCGGCTGCGGTAGAGCCCCTATGGTCCAGTGTGAGAACACCGCCCTCTTATGGGGCATGCGTGCTTGTATTAGGGACAGGATTAAAAAGGGCTGGTTAGTAAATATGTTTGAGATTACGAAAGCAGCTAAGAAAGGGCTAGAAGCGGCCTGCGCTAAAGGCGGCATAGGTGAGGAGACATAAGAATTACCCAGTTTGGGTCGAAGGTTATTGTGCATTTGCTGCCTGCTATATCGAGACAAGACCGTAAGCGAGCGTAAGGTGATATGGAAATATATGCATCTCATAAACGAGATGTATCGTAACGATCGTCCTGGTACCTGGCTTAAGTATGATGAATTATTTAGGGAGAAGGTGGAAGGTCAGGTGGACATGCCGTTTGGAGTCAAGGACAAGGAGATGTGGATGCAGCTCAATCGGGCTAGTGTACTTTTTGGAACAGGAGTCCAAGGGACTCGGTTTCAGCAGGGGGGGAGACGAGGAGCTCCCCAGTTTACGAAAAACAGATGCTTCGTGTTTAATAATTCATTTTGTGGAAGGGGTGAAGCGTGTCGGTACAGGCACAATTGTACATATTGCCGCGGACCGCATGCTGCCAAAGAGTGTCCGAAGAGTGCCCCCGGTCTCGGCAGAGGTCGTGGCAGCAACGAGAATGTTGGTTAAAGCCCCTTCTCCTATTTGCAGCACGGTGTTAGAACGATGGCTTAGATGGTACCCCGATGCATAACAGGCTGCGTTTCTCCGCGAGGGTTTTCGTCATGGCTTCCGGCTTCCGATATGGTCAATGGTTAACGCTAGAGCCACTAGAAATCTGAAATCGGCTTATGTTTTTCCGGAGGTTCTTGACGAGAAGATTCGGGGAGAGGTTAGCCTGGGATGCATGATTGGCCTTTTCAGCTCTCTCCCCATAGTTGATTTAGTAATTTCCCTGGTGGGGATAGTCCCAAAGAAGGCCCCCGGTAAATTTCGCTTAATTCAACACCTTTCCCACCCTATAGGCGGTTCAGTTAATGACGCGATTGATCGGGGCATTAGCTCGGTTGTCTATCAGTCATTTGAAGAGGCTCTGTTGTTGGTTAGGCAATTTGGCGCGGGCGCTCTCATGGCAAAATTAGATATAGAATCAGCGTTTAGATTACTTCCCCTGCATCCCGGTTCTTTCAAATACATGGGGTTTCAAATTAAAGGAGAGTATTATATAGATAGATGTCTTCCCATGGGTTGCTCCTTGTCATGTGCGTATTTTGAAGCATTTAGTTCGTTCCTTCACTGGGCGGTTCAAGCGGGGACAAGACACAAGGGCATCGCTCATTACCTTGACGATTTTTTGTTTGTTGGCCCGGCTGAGTCCTCATTGTGTGCGGATACGCTGTTTTCTGCTCAAGTCTTATTTACGATCATGGGGCTACCAGCAGATAAAATCGCGAAGCTAGGAGTGATGATATCTGATGCTATGTCTGCTCCCTTCCTTAAATTGAAACAAGTTCAGGCGCTCTTAGGTCTGTTTAATTTTGCATGTAGTGTTATCCCAATGGGGAGGATTTTTTGTCGTAAGCTACAGCTTTCCACGGCTGGTAGGGATAGGCCTCATGCACTGAATAAACTAGAAGATGAGATCAGGCAGGACTTGAGGGTGTGGGCTTTGTTCCTGGAGAGATTTAATGGTGTTAGAATTTGGCCTTCCCCTCCTATTTCCACGAAGGATTTAGAACTGTTCACAGACGCAGCTGGGTCCATGGGTTTCGGGTCATACCTTCAGGGCGAGTTGTGTGCAGCTGCATGGCCTCGGGAATGGGTTGAAGGAGATTTGATAAGAAACTTACTCGTGTTAGAGTTATTTCCCATTGTCGTGGCCTTGGAGTTGTGGGCTCCTCAACTCAAGGGTCATAATGTGTCATTTTGGTGCGATAATTTGGGTGTAGTTCAGGCAATCAATCGCCAGAGTGCATCTTCCAGACCAGCGGTGAACTTGCTGCGGGTGCTGGTGCTTCGTTGCTTGGATTATGACATAAATTTTCGTGCCAAACATGTCCCGGGGATAGAAAATTGCATTGCTGATTCCCTTTCCAGATTTGATTGGGGGCGGTTTAGATCTTTGGCCCCGGGGGCTAATCCCGTAGGTTTAGTTTGTCCGTCTTATATTTGGCAGATGGTCGGTCCGGCTTAATGTTTTTGACTGAAGCTGCCTTAGCTCCCGCTACGTTGAAGGCTTACCGGTTGGCGTGGAAGCGCTGGGAGAGTTATTTGTTGTCTTCTGGCAGGCGGTTACCAGGTGATGGCTCGAGCATGGAGGATTTTATGTTGAGGTGCTATATGGAGGGCTTTAGTAAAGCATCCATGTCATCTACAAAAGCAGGTATATCGTTTATGGCAAAGGTTCGGGGGCTCTCGGATCCTACGAAATCATTCCTAGTTAAGAAATCCCTAAAAGGTTGGTCTAGATTACACCCTGTACCCAGAGATCACAGACGTCCTATAGATAAGTTTTTGTTGGCCCGGTTAATAAGGGTTTTGCCAGATATAACTGTGGATGTTTTTGAGGCTTCTCTTTTTAGCGCAGCGTTCTCCATGGCTTTTTATGGGGCTTTGAGAGTAGGGGAGCTGGTGGCTCAGTCCAAAAATTAGTTAGGGTCTGCCATCTTAGCTAAAAATGTCATTTTAAACCTGGATACCGTTCAAATTAAGATAGCCCGGTCTAAAACAGACCAATTGGGGGTTGGTCAATGGCTATCTCTGGCAAAGCAGCTGGATGGTACGATTTGCCCAATTAGGCTTTGCCACGAGTTGGCAGAGGCACGCTCACAGCAGGCGGAAGCTTGGTTGGTGCATAAGGACAGTTCCCCAGTTACCAAGTTTCAATTCCATGCTATTTTGTGCAAAGCCTTGGGGCTTCTGGGTTTACCTTCGGCTGAATTTGGCACACACTCATTCCGTATTGGCGCAGCGACAGTGGCAGCAGCAGATGGGGCATCTGGTTCAGCTATTCAGGCCTTAGGCAGATGGAAATCCAGTAGTTATAAGAAGTACATTAGACCAGATGTTTAACCATATTGTTTTTCTTCCTTTTATGCAGCTCTTCCTTTTTTCCTCTTTCTTTTCTCAGGTAGTAGACCCAGGGGTTAGCTGTTCGCCGCATTTTGCGGGTGCGTGAAGGGCTTTTTCCCACCCGGTTTTCACCTTCATCTGGGTCGCTGCCTTGCCTTTTCTCGTTCTATTTAATGTTGGAAGTAAAATCACCCCTTCGTTGTGTTCGTTTTTTCATTATTTCTCATTGTTTCAGTAGTATCAGGTTGCATTGAGTTTCAGTATTTATGTCAAGTTGTTATTTGTGTTTTTTGGTTGTTTTAGTTACAACTGGTTATTTTTTTTAGGGGTGGATACCAGAAAGTTGGCGGTGTAGTTTTTGGGACACTCCTTTGTCTTCTGGGCTAGTAGACACGCTTTTGCCCGGAGGTGCCGTGGGTTCCGGTGAAATCGGAGGTTTTATGGATAGGTCGTCGGGGCATGAGATGGATGGAGTTTATGTCGGTTCTTTTGGGGGAGATTGCGGAGCGTGGTGTTCCCGTTATTCTCGTGGTCCACTTGGGTAGCAATGATGTCGGTCAAATTAATTCCTTGGACCTTATTATAAAAATCTGTGATGACATTTCCGCAGTTTCTATTCGTTGGCCATCCATAAAATTATGTTGGTCTTACATTGTTCCCCGCAGAAGTTGGAGGTCCGATTTGCAGCCTATGACCATCGCATCGGTGGTTAGAAAGGTTAACCAGGTGGCTAGCAAGTTTTTTCGAGAATCTGGGGGTTTGTCCATTCCTCATCCATTACTTAAAGCCGAATTTGAACATTTATTTAGATCTGATGGGGTTCATCTGTCCGATATTGGTATTATAATTTTTATTGACCAGTTATTTTGGAAGCTCAGAGTTGGGTTTAGGGCTGTTGTTGGCGGGCCGCATGTATAGGCATCCCTGCGGCGTTGGTGGGAGAGCAGTGCAGTCGGTAAGTTTGCATATGGTGCTTGGGTTATCTCGTCATAGGTCACTACTCCCCCTTTTGGATTGTGTTGTCATCACGTGTGTTGGGTCCAGTGAATGGGACTCTGGGCCAGTATGTTGAATATTTTACAGGTGGTTATAAGGGGGGTGTAGTCTTGCCGTTGGACAGATATTTCGCACCGGCCAATAGATAAGGTATTGTCCTGGGTTGGTGGTACAATGGTCTGACCTTTCCACCATTATTGGTTTTGTGTTTGCTGACTGTCCTGCTCTCGTCCGCCTTTCAGCCCCTTTAGTTTAATATTAGCCATTTAATAAATATATTTTATTCCAACGTTAATCTGGTGTCCGTGTCTTTATTGGTTTATTAAGGTATTATGGTAAACACTAAGAACTTCCACACTGTGCATTTTAAGGAAAAACTCACAAGGCAGTATTACAGAGAGTAATGTGTTGAACCTTACAAGACACTTTCCAGGTTACATTACAGCGGACACCTTCATATGCACCAAGGCATATACTAAGTACATTCTTTAATGTTGTATGTGAGCTAATATTGCTGAAGTAATATTTTGTTTTTACATTTAACAGGCCAAGCTGGTGTGCCTTTTGGAGTTCAGCAGTTCGTGTGTCACTACACGTTGAAGTATTTCTCCAATGCTGCTTATGTTTCTTGACTTTGCCCAGATTGTCTACTCTTGATGCAAGTAATTTGGGCACACAGACCACTGTCTTATTTGCTATGTATTCTGCTGCAACTATAGATTCATGTTTGCTAACAATAAATGTGACCATGCATTAGTGTCATCAAGCACTCCCAATCAAGTATCTGCTGACTACTACACTGCTGTTCTTTGTATTGTCATGCACAAGAATCCATACATAGTCCTTTGGGGCATGTTTAGGCACATGTCCACTTGTCCAATATATTGATGGCATGTTTGGTTTTTGGGCCATTAGCCACATAATGGCCCTCCCCTGAATTCACACTATATGTAGCGGTTTAAACCTTTAATATTAGAGATATTTGTGTATTTAGTATAGTCTCTTTGGTTGTGACACGTTTTAGAATGTGGTATTGTGCACGTTCAACATGGTCTGTGCACTTATAGAGATTAGCAAAACACCTCTGTCAGTGTTTCTTAAATGTTGATGGCATTGGCTGCCATACTTCCTAGGCTAGGACCTGTTGAAACCAACAGGCCCAAAAACACTTGCAACTCACACAGCTTTGTTTGGAATTGTGGCCACAGACAAATGCTACACACAAAGTCCACTTATTCAAAGCCAAGGTCTTTGTGTCAGATGCAAGTTCTGCATATGTTGGAGTTGGTCGCCACATAATTTTGTATTGGAAAGCACTGTTGGGTGTTACACTTAAACTATATTGTGTATTGGTGCAGTCATGCAATGTTCCTTTGCAGCAGTACACATATACACTTTGAAGCCTAGTAAAATGTGTGTGAAATCTAAGGTTTTTAGTTTGCACACACCTGTCATATTGTGAGGCCTTCAAATTCACGGGTACAAGTATTATGGATGTGAACTAAAATGTTCATATTGTATTGGGGTGTAAGAATTAGTTAATCATTTTGCACTAGCATTCACATTGCTAATGGGGCTTGCAAAAAGCTAACCTTAGCCTTAAAACACAATCATGTTGGGAATATCTGCACGTAGTATGTGTGAGTAATTTATATGTTGGACATATTTTGTGTAGAGTAAGACCGATGCCTGCTTTAGCATGTGTGTACATGTAAGGTAGCTCAAATATTTCAAAGTGTGACACATAATAGCACTCTGATGCCACAATGTAATTCTCCTCACGCAGCAGAGTGACCATACTCCAGATTGGCAAGCAGTAAGTACTGAACAGTGGCACAAAATCTGTAGTGAGATACAAAACCCCAGGTCAAACATAGTGGTTGACACAAAGGTGCATTTAGAATTGCATTTAGAATTATATTCAATCAATAAGCAGAGTTTGGTGTGGCTAAGTACCTAATAGGCAAGGAATATGCCATGTCTGCATGGGCCATCCTGTGACCAACAGGCACTGTGGTTTGTAAAGGAAAGCACTACCAAGAGGGCTAATATTAACTGTGCACAACCATGACACCACTTGTTGTACAGTCCAAAAATTGCATGCACCAAATCAAAGACAGCTATTCCAATCCAAATGACAGGTAGGCATCCCCAAACATTTGTACTGTTCTACTTTGAAAAGCCATTACCCTAATACAAATGTATACTCCATTTCAAACACCTTCTGATGACAGCATCCAAGCCAAGCTACCACCAGGGCAAAACTGACACTATATGGTGTAATAGTTACTTACTATCCCCATGTCCCCCTAGAGTGTCTGCCCTAGCCTAGCACACAGTAACACTAGTAAAATAATTTTGTTGGTACTTATTCCCATAGTATCTCTGAGCTCAGTGCCACACTGGGGTTGAATTTGATGCTTACAATTGGTCAGATACACTGTATGTTATTTATTCATGTTAGTGTGAGACTTCCTATTCACTTATGCCTAATGGGTAATTGTATGTATTCTCAATAAAACACATCAATAATATGCTTTTCCAGGTAGGTCCATTTTGCATTTGACAATGATTACACATGTTTTGTCTAATCTCTGCCCCAAAACACTGTCATGTCCACAGTATGCCAGAGCCTGCTCAGTGAAATTGTAACTTTGCAAGGAGAGGAAAAAAGGACAAGTGGGATTAAATAAATGATTTAATTGAGAAGCCCGGTGTACATTAATGTTTCCTCACTGCAAAGCATAGAGTACTCATTTCGTCTGGACGGACGCCATATTTTTGGTGGGAGAGACAACCATTACACACAGGTGTCAAAAAGATCTGCGTCAGACGTGAGCGCACCCATACGTGCTCAGAGAACCAGTCAGAGCGCTGAGTCCTCCATGTTGTTAAAACTTATTTTTTTAGACATAGCAAAATGAGGGCAGCTATTTTTACTTGCAGGCAGCTAAGGTGCCTCACTGCAGGCATGGACAATGTACCCTCGGGGCGCTATGTCTCGAATGAGATAAAACTCCAGGCGTATGAAAGGGTCCGCAGACGTCTCCGCCTGCGGTACCATCGTCCAACTCCAGAGGTGCTGGAGCGATCTCCGGCACCGTCGGCCCCAGTTGCTGGCTGAACGCCGTCAGGAGATCACAAGAAGTGAGTTCTTTATAAATCTCAGAAAACGTGTGCCAACAATTATTTTGTGTATATGTATCCAACTATGTTCACCCAAATCACCGGACATGGCCTACCACTACATAACAATCTTTCTCCACACTGGAAAAGTCATTCCCCTTCCAATGTACCCAACCTGCTTTGACTCCTTTCTCCTACATTTGGTTACTCAACATTTACTTTCCCACATGATTTTTTTATAAACTTCAGGACATTTACAGGTTTTTGAATCAAGCTCTCAAACTCTTGACCCCAGTGCTGTAACTTGCTGACCTAAGCTTAAAAACCATTTGCAGAATTGAGTGCCAGAAGTGTTTTTATTATTGGCAAAACATTTGAAAGGCAGCTTTGAAAACCCAAACCCCTTAGCTCATTTTAAAGATGTGGAAGGTCCAACTGGCTATTTGCACTGTGAGGTTGTCACAACAAAGGACGAGTTCTATAGTATTGGCATCATCCACAGTATCCCACAACTAATTAACTGGCGCTGTACAGAGAGAACACATTCACATCTATACCTGCCCCATAGTAGCTTGCAGACTTAAAATACCCGAACATTTCCACACACACTACTGGCAGTTTCTAAAATATCCAAATTACCAGGCCAGTAGTATGTGTTGGGAGTGTTGTAGTCAACACAAGCAAGTATGGAGCAAACCTGCAAACTCCACACAGAAGAAGCTATAATCAGGACTCAAACTCCTGACCCCAGTCCTGTGAGAGCAAAGTGCTAACCACTAGGCCACGGAGATATTCCACATCCCTATACCAAAAACAAACATTTGTGGCAGGTCATGTGAAATGCTTTGTGTTTATCATGTTTAGCTCCTTGCTTTTGTAGTAGCTAATATTTGTGTCTGCTGGCAATGAGATTTTATTAAAATTTGTCTGATCACATGATTATCGTGCTACTATTGGTTTGTTACGCTGGAGAATCTGTTTACAATACCCTCTTTATTTGTGCCTTGTTTACAACAGACCGGGCCCGGTTTGCTCGCCACTAACTGCGGCAGCACCACCAGCCGGAGGGGGAGGAGGAGGACGAGAAGGAGCAGCACCGCCAACACGTGGTAGAGGAGGAGGAGGATGAGGAGGAGGAGGAGCAGCAGCCAGCTGACCTGGAGCCTAAGGAGGCAGTACAGACCGAGGGTGAGGCTGAGCAGGAGGCTGAGGGCCAGGCGGAGGGGGAGTCAGATCCCCACGGCCAGGTGGACCAGGAGGACGATGGCCAGCTGGTGATGGATGAAGAATCCGAGGCCTCAAGAGATAGTAAGTATTTACTGGAAAAACTTTTCACATTTGGATAACATTGCGATGTCCATTAAACTTGTAAAAAATCCCTGCTGTCACACATGTGGATTAAATGGTGACCTACATGTCACAGTTTATAAACATCATGGACCTACAAATGTTATTTTCATTCAACATTCAAACCACAGGCAGAACCATCTTAACACATGGGCACGCAGGGCAGGGCCAACACAAATGTGACCGATAGCCTTGTAAACTTGTCCGTATATTATTCTTTATTTTTGGACTTCAAATCTAAGCCAAATGATTAAAACTTCATGTGAGCGGTTGTGTAGGTATTGGCCTACTGTAGTGATTTGCCCTGGGGCCTTTAATGCTGTTAAGAGCACCCTGTCCACGTCCCTCTCCCCGGGGCACACCAGATTGTAGTACATCTATCAAAATGCAAAACCAAAGCCTGAACAACGTGTATTGTGCGGCCAGATGCATCTGTATCTAGAGGCCTAACATTTGAAAGTAATGTAACAGTACACATCTCTAGTAAGTCCTGTCTGTTTGATAAATTAGGTGGGGATATATATTTAATATCTTTTTTGAGTTTATTTCAGCACCCATTGAAGAAGCTGGCAATTGGCCTGCGCCACCACTGACTGCGGCTGAGATTATGGCCCACATGGGGCATTTTTTGGAGGAGCTTGAAGGCCTCCACAACCATATAGGGCAAGTGATTGCCACGTTAAGATTCAAATTGGCCTACTGGGCTTCATTTCTGTAAAAATATTTTCTTTATTTGTAAATTTTCTTTTTATATTTTTTTTTTATGTAAATAGTTATAATTGAATCACTTTAAAAAAATCAAAGTGTGTTTAAAAAAAACCTTGGTGTGTGTGTGTCTTATTCATCTAATTACCACAACATGTAGGTGTAAGGTAAAAAGAGAAAGTATAGAATTATCGGAAAAGAGTAACATTTAGGGAGGATTTAGGTTTAGAACTCCATCATAATTTAGAAAGGTGAAAAGGATTTTATTTGGTGTTTGCATGTCATCCAAAAGGAACATGTGGCCTCCACCAGCAAGCCACCCCTGTAAGAGGTATGGCATCTGTAGGCCCTGTGTGGAAGATACATTTCCGAAGGTGAAATGCCCTAGCTACATCACAATTGCCCCGAATCATGTCATTGTAGTGATAGTCCAAGGTTACGTTAAAGTGTCAGAAGCAAGCAAGTCACACTTTAAAGCGCACATGGAAAGTTTACCCAGAAGTGGCGTCAGTGGTGTAAGGCACAAGTGCAAGCGAAGCAATGGTCCCTGGTACTGGAGTGTTATGAGCGTTCTGTTTGGATAAAGCAGAGCACACATCACATTACATGTACGCCGTGGATCCAGATGAAAGTCGGTCTGCAGGCAATGTTGCATTTAACTCCAAGGAGCCTGTCCCCTATAAACTCCCCCCCTCCCCTTAGTCCATTCATAGTAATAAATGTCATCATGCGCATAATAATGTGCATGTGAACTGTGGGCCCTGAGCTTTTTCGGATTTTCCATCCAACAAATGATTTGCTTACAATACCAAATATATCTGAGGGCATATTTTACAATATGGTTGAGCATGTATAACAAATCAACAATAAAAAATTCCTTGTTAGCATAATGATTCCAGTCCACACATTAGTTATGGCTATGCTTGGTATTTGAACTCATGGCTGCTGTGTTGTGAGTCCAAAGTGCTGACTAGTGAGCTACCTGTGGGATTTGTATTTTATGAGTAATTTGTGTGAATAATGAAGAGTAGTATTAAGTGGCAGTTGCCTGTGTAGCACACATGCTGTATTGTTGGTGTTGTCTGTGTTTTCTGTGTTTTTTCACGTCTCAGGTTGGGCTAGTGGGTAGCTGTCCCACTTTCCATACAGTCATTCATGAGTTCTAATCCAGACAGAAACACTTACTCTGTGTGGAGGTTGTATACACTCTTTTGTGTATCCTTTATGGAAGAGTATGCTATGTATTTTGCTGAAAAGGCAAGATGTATTTACACCACATACATTTTGATATATTCGTTATTCATGTGTTTTTAATGTAGCCATGTCCATGCATTTTGCGTACTATACGGCGACTTGAAATCCTAAACACAGAAAGATCTTGAGCAATGTGTTTGTTAAAAGTGTGTATTACGCTAATTACTAGCAATGGAAAAACAACGTTCAGAGTGTTCCACATCATTGTTATTTGTCAGTGATTAATGAGTAAAGAGCTATCTCGTAAAAATAAGCCCCAGGCATTTTTTGTGTTGTGTTCTGTGTAAACAAACTGTTGGTCCCTCCAACAGTGGGCGTGAGGTATACATTGCTTAGCTTCCCGTCAATTGCTTGAGATCCGTCGCTTGTGCTTGTGCCATGTTTAAAGATCCGCAGGTGGGTGTGTTTTATAGCGTTTGCACTGCTTATTTCCGTGCCTTAAGTGTAGAGGACCACAGGAGGATGTGTTTTTGCTGTTTGAGGTGCTTATTTCACTCCCATAAGTGTTTGCGTCACTCAAAGTATGCAACGCAGATGCGTATGTGTTTGCATACCTTGATGAATCAGGCCCATTGAGATGTCCATTATACTTGTAAATAAACCCTGCTGTCAAAGTGGACAAAAATGTCAAAGGTTTCAATCGTTATGGACCTACAAATTTTATTTTGAGCCTGTCCCCTCCAAATCCACCCCCCCCCTCCCCCCTCTTAGGCTATTCCTAGTAATAAATGTCAGCATGCACATAATAATGTGCATGTGAACTGTGGGCCATGACTCTTTAGGAAAGTTCAAACATTAACATTGTCAGCCATGAAAAAAGGAACTTGCCATAATAAAGTTGCAGTAGAGTGGTAGATATAAGTTAAATATGAGGGCAGATTTGACATTGTGGTCGAGCATGTAGGACTAAGTAAAAAAAACAAAAAAAATTTGGCCTTAGTTCCTGAAGTGTTTCTTAGATGAATGATTAAAGTCCACAATCTGCACACAGATGTTATGGGTATGCTTGGTATTTGAGCTACCTGTGAGATTTCTATTTTGTATGTGTTTTGTATGTACTTTGTATGAATAATGAAGAGTACTATTAACTATCACTTTCCTGTGTAGCACGCATGCTGTATTGTTGCTCTCCTCCCTGGTTTTTAAATTGCAGTATGCATTACTGGTTAGCTACGCCACCTTCCAAAAAGGCAGTTATGAGTTTTAATCCAGACTCACACTCTTTATCTGTGTGGAGGTTGCATGCACTCTGCTATGTGTGTGTATTGCTTATGTAAGAGTATGCTATGCATTTTAATAACGATCCAGATGGAATTATAAAACTACATACATTTTTAGTGATTCTTTAGGCATTTGATTTTAATCGAGCGGTGTACATGCATTTTCCATACTATACGGCCACTTCAACTCCAAAGCACACAAAGCCCTTATGCAATCTGTCTTTTAGGGAAAGTGTTGATTACGCTAATTAAAAGCAATACAAAATCATTGTTCAAAGTGTACCACGTATGTTAAAGTTGATACGGAATAATTAGGTTACAGCTGTAGTGTAAAAATACCCACAGGATTGTTTTTTGATATATGTAAACAAACTTGCCGGACCTCCCACATTGGCCGTGACGTATACGTTTCTTAGCTTAACGTAGCGGAAGTGAACATAGAGGAGCCAGTGAACTGAGTAAATTGCTTGGGATCCTTTGCTTATTGTTCTACTTTGCCTAAAGAACCGCAGGTGGGTGTGTTTTTCAACTTTGCCTTGCTCATTTGGATTGCGTATCTGCCGGTTTTACTTTAAGTACGCTACGCAAATTACAATGCGGAAAGATAAGGATCCGTACCTTGATGAATCAGGCCCAACAATTTTAAGTATTTGTGTGCTAGATGGAAAAACAGCCAGTATTTAACTTATGTGCAAAGTAATAAACTCATTTTACCCCTTGCATTGTAAAGTGGTTTGTCCCGGAAAACATTAATTCCTTTTTTTGCCTTACTTTTCTTAATGACCCAGGCCCTAGATAACATAAGTGGTCTATACTGATTGTGAGATTTATACTGAGACACGATCGATGGTACTTTTATTGTGTTTTGGGGAAGGCGGCTACTCCATCATACTTTACTCTGAAATAAAAAAGATGCAGTAGAAATCTTGGGTAAGATATTACACTTAAAAATGAAAACCTAACCAGGTGGACACATGGAAGTAAACACAGATCTGATAAGCGGAAAGTTATGTACTTTAGTTAAACATCCACTAAGGTCTATTTATTATAAAGTGGCAGTAGGGCTGTTTTTCTAACGCCGCTATTGCAGAGACTGAAAACCTCCCATCTCCATGATTTACCAACAAAATATCACTGTGACAGCCAATTAATACTCAGCTACTGTTACAATCTAGTAAGACCTATGTCAATCCCAATTGACACTAGCAGACCAGAGGGCGGGGTCTAACAAATTCCATGGTATTCACCAAGAACCACCACAAGGTAGAATGGGCTTTGCTGCTGGGAACTCGCAGGTTACGGCCCTCTGGATTGCTTTAGGATGTAACAATAGGATAAAAGAGAGGTATCTTGAGATCAAGCAGGAACTGATACAAGGAAAATCAGCAGTCGTAGTTCAAAACAGGCAAGGTTCGGTACACAGGAGATCAGCAGCACTTGGTCAGAAACAGGCAGAGTTCGGTACACATGAGATCAGTAGCACTTGGTCAGAAACAGGCAGGGTTCGGTGCAGGCAAACAGCAGCAGGCAGAAAAAAAACACACTGAACCAAATAGGCGCTCAACACACAAACCTCATGGGCAGTACAACTAAAAAGCTAAAAGAGTAACAAGATATAAAAACATAAATGTGGAACTGACAAGCACTCCAGATTCTACTAAAGGAACAAACAATTGGAATACATGATAGTCTATGTCATGAATGCCCAGCCTGTCCCAGATACAGCAATCTGAACAGCTGGCAATGACTGGCGTCACCTTAATCACTTACTGCACCTTTTCTACCACCACAAAGGATTTATTATGATGTCCTTACATTCACCAGAACCACTTATTAATGTTTCACACTTAAATCACATACACATGTAGCATGAGCCTCCCTGGGCTTAGCAAATTCAAAAAGAATCATGTAGAATACACTAGATTAAATGTATTTAATCTAAAAAATGCTTCCAAGGCTTAGTTACAAAAATTAATAAGAAGACATACAATATGTTTGCACAAATTTCAGAAAATAAAATAGGAAATAAAATCACTACTTACTAGTTAAGCCCTGGGGTAAATATATCATGGTCTGATTTTTTCAGCTATTTCATATTGCGGCAAATCGAACAGAAGATATTTACAAGCAGGGACTTTGGAAATACAAATTATTTTTTACTTTACAATCAAAGACTTTGGAATTACAAATTATGTTGGACTTTACAAGCAGGGACTTTGGAATTGCAAATTGGGACATGGTTTACAAGAATTTTTGGATTAAAAGCTGATGACGAAAGAAGAAGAAATCTGATTGGTAAGTATATTGTTTTTTTTTATTTTTAATAAAAGTATCTGGTATGAATGAGGGTGTTTACTGTATTTATTGGGGTTTTATTATTTTTAATAAATGTATGTGGTTTTAATGAGGGTGTAGTGGTTTTGTAAAAATTTTGTTTTGTGGAACTACAAGTCTCAGCCAGCCATGGGTGTCAGGGCATGTTGGCACTAGTGGTTCTCCAAGTGCCTGCATGCCCAGGCTGCCAAGGGTATGCTGTGCTTGTAGTAATATTAGTTCCACAAAACAAAATGGCGTCTGCTAGTTATTTTTAACTACTAATTCGCTGTTATCACCCTGCACACACTGGCCAGGTGTAGGAAGAACCCTAGTGCTTTCAGCACTGGGCTGGGTATCTGTAGAGGGGGGAAGCCCGCTCATTTTATTCGGCGGACCCCACTCTCTAGGGAATCCAGCCCAGTGCTGAACAGCCTGGGGTTTGTTGTCATTATAGCAGGGGGACCCCTGCCGCGTGTCCCCCTGCTATAGTGCCACCCACCCCAGGCTGGTTTGCCCATTTCTCTATTTTTACACTTTTGACAGCAGCCGGACCTGCAGCTGTATCAACATACAGTGTAACAGTGATGTGATTAGTAATCACGCTGCTATGATGCAGCGTGTTGTATTTAGTGTATTTTAAAGCAAACTCATGAGAATTTGCGTAATCGCAGCTTCATACATTTGAGACTTGTATAGCTAGAGTGGCAAACAGTCGGGATTTTAAGCTCTATCGATTTTGGAGATGGAGATTTTGACAGAAACACATCTCTGGCGATTTTAGATCAAATCTCACTTTAAGACATCTGCGAGATGAAACACTCATGAGAAAATCGCAGAATTTTCAAAATCCGAGCTTGATACATTTACCCCCTGGTGTGTGAGGGAACACAATTGAGAAAATGAGACATTTCAGTCTTGATAGACCCCCTCATGCACATGTTATTGTTTAAGTAAGAAGATTTTAAACCTTTTTCCATATAGCTCTCACCACTCACCTTTGGAGTTTAGCTGTCAATAAGGACAGATTGATCTCCCAAATGTCACAGGGCTTTCGGAGTGAGCTAGGGATGTCCTGAGATCGTGAATATTCACAGGACCTTAAATTTTCACCTCTCCTCTCTCTGCTTGAGGGGCTAGATAGTTTACAACTTTGGGACTCCTCCAAGATCCTATCTCTCCCTGGTCTAGCTATTTTCAACAGATTAATGACACTTGCGTAAATTCAAACTCATGTCATCTAGCAAAGCACACATTGAGATTACATTACAAGGTTACATACAATATACATTGTCATACATGAATTCAACAGAAAATAACAATCAGTCATTAGATATATTACATAGTCGTCACACCTCCCCCTAAACCTAGGTTATGGAGAACTGTGACCTGTTACTGTCTCTCCTGCCCATTCACCACTTCTGCCCCTTGGCACAAGAGGCCATCTGCGTTTTCATGTTTTGCGCACTTCCGGTGCTGAATGGTGAAGTTATATTGCCGCAAAATTAAACTCCATCTTAAAAGCTTTCCACTATCCCCAGAAACTCTATTTAGACAGTTTAGGGGATTATAGTCTGTAATAATGGGGAAATTCCATCCTTACAGGTAGGGCTAAAGCTTTTGCAGTGCCCATACGATGACTAGGTACTCTTGTTCAATGGTAGCATAAGCCACCTCTCGGGGGAGTAGTGTTCTACTTAGGAAAATGATAGGGTGCTCCTCCCCCTGCACTGTCACCTGACTAAGGACAACTCCTAGTCCATAGTTAGACGCGTCGGTCGGTACTATAAACCTCTGTTTAAAATCTGGGGCCTGTAGCACAGGGGACCGGGCCAGAGCAGATTGCAGAGCTGTAAAAGCATTCTCACAATCCTCTGTCCAATTAACCACCTGTGGTAGTTTCTTTTTTGTTAAGTCAGTCAGAGGTTTGTCTAGGGTGCTATAACGGGGCACGAACTTTCGATAATACCCAGCTGTACCTAAGAAAGACATGACCTACTTTTTCATGGTAGGGGTCGGGCACGCCATGATAGCCTCTACCTTGCTTGGCTCTGGGTGGAGGGTACCTCCCCTACACGGTGGCCCAAGTACTGCGCATTCCAAGCTGGCACTTCTCTGGCTTGATAGTCAGACCTGCCTCAGTAATTCGGCCTAACACACTATTCAGATGGATCAGGTGCTCCTCCCAGGTCTGGCTGAACACTGCAATGTCTTCCAAGTAGGCAACTGCATGTCCGTCTTGGCCCTCTAGCAGGTCATTGACCAGGCGCTGGAAGGACGCAGGGGCATTTTTCATTCTAAAGGGCATGACCAAAAACTCAAACAGCCCAAATGGGGTGATAAATGATGAGTGCTCATTTGCCTTGGGTGACCATGGGATCTTCCAGAACCCTCTACTGAGATCCATGATAGTGATGTATCGTGTCTGGGCAAGCTGATCTAGTAGTTTATCTATTCTAGGCAAGGGCTAAGCATCAAACACTGTGGCGTCATTCAACCTCCTATAGTCTACACAGAACCGGTTGCCCCCACATTTCCTTGGGACTAGTATTACTGACACAGCCCAAGAACTCTGAAACTTTTGAATACCCCTTGCTGCAACATCTCGACTATTTCCATTTTGTAACGCTTCGTCCCGCAAGTAGTACCTGTCTCGTTACCCACATTTCATTTATCTGGAAACTGCTATTTTTCAGCGTCAGACAACTTCATTCATTCATTCAGCTATACTCTGTTCGGCACAGGTGCTAGGCTATTGCACTTTTGGACCTCCCTCCTCTTGTCATTGGCTGAGCATTTCTGGAGCACTATTTAAACCTCCTGGATTCACCTGTCTGATGCTTGTTTTCCAAGCTCACTTCTTGTAGCCTGTGGTTCTCGTTCCTGTTCTCCGTGTGGATCTTCGCTATTCCAGCCTGTGGCCTGTGTTGAACCATCGCTGCTCCAGTACTACTATTACCATCTTCCCGTGTACTTCATCCTGACAGCTCTGGTTCTCTCATCGCTACTATTCAGAGCCGCTATTACACCTGTGACTCATCAGCTGCTATTTTGAGATGCCTCCGCTATTCCAGCCTGCTCTCAGTTTGTGGCCTGTGTTGAACCATCGCTGCTCCAGTACTACTATTACCATCTTCCCGTGTACTTCATCGTGACAGCTCCGGTTCTCTCATCGCTACTACTCAGAGCCGCTATTACACCTGTGACTCATCAGCTACTATTCCGAGTTGCCTCCGCTATTCCAACCTGCTCTCTGTTTGTGACCTGTGTTGAACCATCGCTGCTCCAGTACTACTATTACCATCTCCAGTGTACTTCATCGTGACAGCTCCGGTTCTCTCTTCGCTACCACTCAGAGCCGCTACCATTACTGTGACTCATCAGCTGTTACCACGAGTTACCTCAATCTGCTCTCAGTCACTGGCTGCGTTGGACTACTGCTGCTCCAGTACTACTATTACCATCTTCAGTGTACTTCATCGTGACAGCTCCAGTTCTCTCATCAAAGCCGCTACCACTATTGTGACTCATCAGCTGTTACCACGAGTTACCTCCGCTATTGCAGTCTGCTCTCAGTCTCCAGCTGTGTTGCACTCTTGCTGCTCCAGTACTACTGTTATCATCTCCAGTGTGCTCCATCGTGACAGCTCCAGTTCTTTCTTCACTACCACTCAGGGCCGCTGCTACTATTGTGACTCATCAGCCGTTTCTACGAGTAACCTCCGTTACCTCAGTCTGCTCTCAGTCTCTGGCTGTGTTGAACTTTTGCTGATCCAGTAGTGCTACCACCATCTCACCTGTACTACATTCCGACAGCCTCAGTTCTCTCACCGCCATCACTCAGAGCCGCTACTACTACTTTGTCTCATCAGTGGTTGCTACGAGTTACCTTCACCACTTCAGTTTGTTCTCACTATCCTGCTGTATTGAACTATAGATGCTCCAGTACCACTATACTATATTTTATGTACTTCATTGTGACAGCTCCAGTTCTCCGATCGCTACCACTGTGAACCGCAACTGCCTTGGTGAATCATTGCTTGTCCTTTCCAGTTACCTCCGCTTCCCCGTGTATTCAGCACTATTCTAGTGCAGTACTCCAGTAGCTCCAGAATCTCTACCAGTGTAACCTGCCTCCTCTTCACTGTTCTGCTGTGCACCCACTCACAGGACCGCGACCTGCAGGTTTGGTGCCGCTAAGTCCATACCTCCTTGCAGGGGTTCCTGATGAAAACCACCTGCCTGTTAGACTTCGCGCCTGTGGGTGGGCTAAGCCATGTTTAACAGAGCCTAGGGATCAATTTCCTATAGACAACCGTGACACATTTTCATTGCTTCTAGCACTTCTAGAGAAGTATGATATGCTGGCTGTCTGAGGGGGGTCTAGTTGCCTGTGTTTACATGATGTGTGTCCAAGTGTGTTTTCCAGGTTTCCCTGTAATATGGAACTGTAGCATGTCATCTGGCTGCTCTAGTTGAGAGTCAGACAGCTCTTCACTGCAGTGGGTGTGTGCTAGGGACCCTGCCTCTTTAGCAACAGCTGCTAAGTCTGACCAAGGTGTCAGATTCCTGATTGCTCTCATGCAGACTACACACAGCTAGTACACAAGATTCCCTTATCTCAGGGCAGGGGGTCTATAAAGAGGGGTTAGATTAGTAAGCAACATGATTTACCATATTCATCATCATCATTATCATTTATTTATATAGCGCCACTAATTCAGCAGCGCTGTACAGAGAACTCACTCACATCAGTCCCTGCCCCATCAGGGCTTACAGTCATAATTTCCATAAGATACACACACACAGACAGATACAGACTAGGATCAATTTGTAAGCAGCCAATTTTTTGGAGTGTGGGAAGAAACCGGAGCACCCGGAGGAAACCCATGCAAACACGGGGAGAACATACAAACTCCTCACAGATAAGACCATGGTCAGGAATTGAACTCATGACCCCAGTGCTGTAAGACAAAAGTACTAACCACTTCACCCTCGTGCTGCCCATATTGCCATCAGACACCTCTATCATTGGGGACATGTTGTGCCCCCACTTATGCTGGTCTTTTCCTAGGCTGGAGGGAGAGAGAGGTGGTATTCAGTGAAAGGTATGACAATTTCACCAAACACATCACATTATGGTTAAGATATATCGACGACATTTTCATATTGTGGGAGGGTGAAAAAGACCTCTTTGAGGAATTCACAAGAATCCTAAATATCAATAATCTCAACCTAAAATTAACATCAGAAATTAATCATACTACTATCAACTTTCTTGATCTCACCATTTATAAGAGTTCAAACGGCTCTCTTGAGACTGATATTTTCAGAAAACCTACATCTACAAATAGTATTCTTCATCACTCAAGCGCCCATTTCCCACCAGTTCTTAAAGGTGTTCCGAAAGGGGAATTTTTACGTATGAGGCGTACCTGTTCAGATACCAAAACATACCAAACAAGATCAGCAGAACTTACCAATCGTCTAAAGAAAAGAGGCTATGGGAATAAGACCATACAGAAAGCTAAAATCTCTGCAGATCAGAGAGATAGACAGACGCTTATTTATCCATCTCCAAATTCAAATAAGGATAAAACCTCAGTCAGAATGGTAGGGACTTTTTGTGCAGAATGGCGTGATTTATCAACCATCTTTCAAAAACATTGGCACATCCTACTATCTGACGAGGACCTTAAGAAAGAATTGGATGATGATATTGCTTTTCGTTGGAAAAGATCAACAAACCTAAGAGACAAACTGGTGCATAGCCATTTACAATCCCCAAGAAAAGAAGATAATAAACCGAAAGGTTTCTTCAATTGTGGCACATGTAAGGCTTGCCAATTCACCACTCCAACAAAACAGTATGTAGACAAATATGGTAAGGTCTGGCATATCACTGAATGCTTAAACTGTAACTTTCAGGGAGTCATCTACTGTTTGATTTGCCCATGTGGACTAAAATATATAGGGATGACCAGTCGCCCTTTTAAAAAACGTCTCTTGGAACACATTGGCAATATCAAAAATGCCCTGAGAGACCAGAAGAATTTTAAAAAATTGACTATTGTAGCCAGACACTTTATGAACTGTCACAATTGTGATCCCAAACATATAAAAGCTTTCGCTATGGAGAAAACTGTCCTAAATCTAAGAGGAGGTGATCTACAATCACAGTTATTGAGGAAAGAAACTAGAACTATCTTGATGGGCAGTATGGTTCCTAATGGTCTCAACGATTACAATAGCTATTCTGCCTTTCTATAATATCTGATTTATTATTCACACTCTTATAAACCGTTCCATGGAATAGGTCCTTCTTATTCACAATATTATCCCTATGGGTTTATACCCCTTATATCAGTTTATGTTTTTACATACAAAGTCACACCCCACCTTCCACAATTAATTCCATCACTTTTATTATATATTTTTTTTCACTCCCCTTTTATCTTTCCTGTTTCAGGTCTTCAAAGAATATGATGCCAACTTTATATTAATAACACTTACCTTTCACGTGTGGTTACATTTGATCACTCTATTCTCAATATTTGATTACCTCTTTCAATGGTTCTAGCATCAGATCATTATGATCTATTAGTATGACACACGGATATTATCTATACTTACCGTGAAATAGATTCACAAACATTTCTTATATATAGTTTCTTTTTATCATCCATATGATCAGATTTTTTAATAATTATAATTTTTGCACATAATGGAGTATATAGAATATGCAAGGGTTTACTATTGTTATCACTTATATATCCATGAATCTACAGGAACAGTTAATCGATATTAATCTTATTAATAATATGAATGGAATCTCTTTTCTGATAGTATTTATTCTTGGACCACATCTGACAAAGTTTCTGACAAAATCAGCATATATAACAGTAAGAACTGCAGCTGTTTGCTTCTATTTCTAGTCTTTTCATTATCTTTGCATTACGGCGATTTGGGGGCGGAGCCTAACCGCTCTAATTCCACTCCATTGGCCAAGGCACATGTCCATCAATGCCACTCATGCTGTGGCGTGATTGGCCTAACTTTAAGCGTCATTTCAGGGGCTGATCTGATTGACTATTTAAGACATATGAACAAGAGGCTCTGGTTAGCCTTGATAAAGCTGTTCAGCGAAACGCGCGTTGGTGTTTCTTAGCTCAGTGTTCTTAATATGTAATATCATTTAATCACGCTCTCACTATTCTCTCCTACCCTTGATTGACCAATTAGCTGTTTTAGATTATACAGGGCATTCAGGGAGAAATAGTGTAGGTTATTTAGCGTTAGTACAATCAGGGTTCCCACGTTGTTCCCTGAGTCTATTTAACAAACACACCTTGTTCTCATATTAGACCTCTAGGAGACTTACTATCAGAGTTAGAAGATACAGGATAAACCTGAGATTCTTTATATTAGCGACCACTAGGGGGACTGCTTCTAAAGGTTCACAGGCATCTCTCCCAAGTTATCCTTTACCATTTAATAACCAACTATACAAACAGGGGCTTACTCTGATAGGTCATTCAATTTCCTAATAATTTTGACTATGATATATTAGTTGGTTACTACTATAACCCTTATCAAGGGGCTTCCTTTGATCTATAATGGCATCCTTTTGATCCTATATATTGTTTAAGATACCTAGAAGTCAATATTGTTAATAGGGAATCCTTCTTAAATAGTGGAATTTCTATATGAACTCACTAATATCAATAGCGTTTTTCTCTACATTGAGTCTAGTATCTATTATATGACCACTGAGCTAAGTTTGCAGTGGATCTGCAATTTTAACAATTATTGTTTTTGTTTTTTGTTTTTAAATATTTCGCTAGCTTTTGGGTTTAGGATGAAATGTTTATACATAATTTTTAAGGCATATCATTAAAAATTGATTTTATTTCATATACATATTCATACATCGTCTCTGAGTGCCCCTCAGTCACCTACTTTTCCTCTCTTTGATACTTCATTATAACTTTGGTGTATAGGGTGCACCGCTCAGGATGTTTTGTACTATAATTCAATCATCCTGATTGATAGGCCATAATAATTAGAGCCTATTATTAGACTTTGTTATGAAACTTACCTAGTGCGGATATCTTTTCTTTTCTACAAAATTATTGTAATTGTAATTATTGTAATTACAAAATTGTTGTGAGGTTGTTACCTCTTCTGATTATCCAGCACAGGTGATATAAGGTTCAATTACATATCATTTTCATCCTATTTGTACAAATTATAGTTATTATGTCAAGCTTCAGCATTTGTCGTGATCTTATTGATAGGCAAAAAAAGTGGACGAACAATGAGGAGTCAGAATTCTTGCAAAACACTATTATTCAGGAGGGTAATTTAAAGGGATGGTCTGAAATTCTAACAGAACTAGAGTCCAATATGTATAAACAAACCAAAACATATTGGAACAGAACGATGTTCAATAACTATATTACTCAAAAAATGATACCGAGGGGTCTTCGTCCCAAATTATATCCAGCATTTGAGCTGGCTGCAGAAGAGTTAAAGAAAGATTGGGAAAATACTTTAACTAAATGTTCCAATGATTTAATAAATATCCTAATTAAGCATGACACGATTCTTCTTGAACAATATGATAAAGAAATTATTACTCTTGGAGAAAAATTAAAACAGTTTGAAGATTCTGAAAATTTTCAGAAAATGTATGAAAAAATGAAGATTGACTTAGATAGCTATGAGAAACAGATCATAGATAAAAAAAGAACCAAGTTTAACCGCGATAAACAGGATTATGCTCAGGACAGAGTTTTTAAATGGGATAATCAATCTACGAAGCGATCTGTTACTGCATATAGTACCTCTGAAAAGGACTCTTCAGAAGGGGAGACCTCTTCAAATCAATCTATCAATAGATATCCCCTCAGAAGGGATTTTTTAGGACGAGGCACTTCAAGAACAGACAGAAGTGGCCCAAATACAAGAAGACGAGAAGGTGCAAGAGGTGTAAATCGTTACAATCAAACGCCAGATTCAGAAGAAATACCTTACCGTCGGAGCCAAAGGAGACAGAAATACTAGATATGAACCTCAGAGTCATTAATCTGACCGATAGAGAACTTTCTCCTCACCACATACGACTCTTAAGTAAGGGTTTATCCTATTCTCCTGTACAAACTATGAATAGATTTGAATGGGAGAAAGACCTCTCCCTCTTTGCAAGAAAATTACTTTTAAAAAAATTGTTCTGTCCCAAGCCAGACGGAATTGAGACTAATGTTGACCTCTATAACCAGAGTAATGTAAATTCATCCCCATCAATATTACCTAATATTATGACCACGGATGTGACACTTAATAGTGAAATCGACCAACAAGCACTTATCATTTTGGAGGAATTACAAACGGCCTCCCTTGGACAATCCACGAAGATCTCTCCCAAACCACATACAATATTAAAGAAAAAATCATCATTCATGCCAAATATCAATATATGTCCTCAAGTTAAAGTATATATGGATCTTGTATCTAAAGATTTAGATAGACTTTATGCCAACAAGACTAGACATACTAGATTATCATCCAACCTGGATAAAGATGAGATCCAGGCCCTTAAGGACATTGAGGGGTGGGATGATACCATCATAAAACCCTCAGATAAGGGGGGCAATATTGTTCTACTATCAAGGGAAAATTATGTCAAAGAAGTCTATCGCCAATTAGGTGACACTACTTGTTACCAACGACTTATCTTCAACCCCACGGCTAATTTTATGTCATATATAAGAACTTGATTAATTCAGCATTTAAAGAGGGCATTATATCCAAACAGGACCATGAGTATCTTGGTGTTGAAAACCCTAAAACACCTACGTTATACATCTTGCCCAAGATACACAAATGTGAACACAACCCCCCAGGTAGACCTATAGTCTCTGGGATCGGAGGACTTACTGAGAAGGCGAGCGTCTATGTAGATTCCCATATACGCAAGTTTTTACTCAGCTTACCATCATACACAAGGGATACCCTAGATGTATTGTCCAAGATTCAAGATATAGTGACTAATGAAGCAACATGGTTAGCATCATACGATGTGGAATCTTTATACACAAACATTGACCATAATCAGGGCGTAGCTGCAGTTAGATATTTTTTAGAAATGGACAGAAAAACGGATTTCAGCAACTTTCTTGTGGTACTGTTACGCTTCATCCTTACTAAAAACTATTTTGTTTTTGAGGATAGATTCTATCTACAGGTGAGGGGCACAGCGATGGGGACATGTTGGGCCCCCACTTATGCTGGTCTTTTCCTAGGCTGGTGGGAGAGAGAGGTGGTATTCAGTGAAAGGTATGACAATTTCACCAAACACATCACATTATGGTTAAGATATATCGACGACATTTTCATATTGTGGGAGGGTGAAAAAGACCTCTTTGAGGAATTCACAAGAATCCTAAATATCAATAATCTCAACCTAAAATTAAGATCAGAAATTAATCATACTACTATCAACTTTCTTGATCTCACCATTTATAAGAGTTCAAACGGCTCTCTTGAGACTGATATTTTCAGAAAACCTACATCTACAAATAGTATTCTTCATCACTCAAGCGCCCATTTCCCACCAGTTCTTAAAGGTGTTCCGAAAGGGGAATTTTTACGTATGAGGCGTAACTGTTCAGATACCAAAACATACCAAACAAGATCAGCAGAACTTACCAATCGTCTGTCACTCACCGGACTGTGAGTGCTACTTCCCGTGTGTTTAGGAACTGTGGCCGTCCACCATCCTGAGGGTCTGCGCATGTGCAGCCCTTTCAAACCTTCAGTTCATGTTCCTTTTAGTTAATTGGCTGATCAGGCAACACTCCCTATTTAAAGCACCTGAGGTCAATACCTCGTTGCCTGATCTTGGAGTCTCATTCCCCATGAGCCTCTGAAAGGTGTTCCTGTGTTTCCTCGTGTGTTCAGCTCCTGCTGATTCCTGTTGTTCGTTTGTGGTTTCCAGACCACTTCAACTCTCCTGTGTTTCATCGTGACTGCACCAGCTGATTCCTATCCGCTGCCTCTGTGCTACTTCAGTTTGCAGTCCACTTCAACTCTCCTGTGTTTCATCGTGACTGCACCAGCTGATTCCTATCCGCTGCCTCTGTGCTACTACAGTTTGCAGTCCACTTCAACTCTCCTGTGTTTCATCGTGACTGCACCAGCTGATTCCTATCCGCTGCCTCCGTGTATCTACAGTATCCTGCTCACCTCAACTCTCCCGTGTTTCATCGTGACTGCACCAGCTGATTCCTATCCGCTGCCTCCGTGTATCTATAGTATCTTGCTCACCTCAACTCTCCCGTGTTTCATCGTCACTGCACCAGCTGATTCCTATCCGCTGCCTCCGTGTATCTACAGTATCCTGCTCACCTCAACTCTCCCGTGTTTCATCGTGACTGCTCCAGCTGATTCCTATCCGCTGCCTCCGTGTATCTGCAGTACCCTGCTCATCGCAACCCTCCAGTACTCCTCGTGTCTGCAGCCAGCTGATCCGCTCTCCGTGCTTCTACAGTGTCTCCGCTTGTGTCAACTCGCCTGTCTGCATTGGATCAACGCTCCGCTGCTTTCATCTCGTCTAGACCATCTCTACTATTTTGTGTTCTCCAGGTGTCCAGTTCTATATACTACTGCTTCCTGAGTATTGTTTCCATCCCTGCTGGTCTACCTACCTGTGCGCTGCACCTACTTGATTACCGCTTCTACCCTCCTGGGACTTTGTATCCTGCCGGCCTCCAGCCGTCCAGGTATCTCTGCACTTCTGTCTGACAGCCTGCTCTCCTGAACCACGGTATGCATACTTCTCATTGACTGTGCTGGTGTATTGCATATCTTGCTGGACTCAGTTGTTCTCCTCTGGAGTTTACTATCCGCTGAGACTATTGCCATCATTTGACTTTGTTACCTTTTGCCTGGATAGTTCTTGTGACTTTGTATTATTGTGCAGTGCTGTTCAGTTATTACTATTTGTGCATATCATCGTGGGATCAAGTTCAGTGTGCCCGTGTATACTCTGCATTGCATTTATCTCCCCGTGCTCCTCCTCACATATATATTTCAGTGGTACAACTTGCTAGAGGCAGACCACTGTTCCCTGTTTCCTGAGTCACCTGTTTCCAGTATCCTTTCACATTGCAGTGGTACAACTTGCTAACGCAGACCACTGACTTCCCGGATACCTCCACCTGGATTCCATTCCCTCACCTAGACAGCGGTACAACTTGCTATACGCAGACCGCTGACTCCCATCACCTCCTCGTTACTTCTGGACATTCCTCCTCACTATAGCAGTGGTACAACTTGCTATCCGCAGACCACTGACTACCCTCACGTTTCCCTTGTCCATTCAGTTCCTCGTGTACTATTACTACATATTACCAGTGCTGCTAGTCATAGACTTTCCACGAGCATTCTCTACCATCTGCTGTCTCCTGTTCCGTGATCACCCCGCTACCAGAGTACCATATTACCTCCTATACTGCTCTGGTAAGTCCATCATCTGGTGATCCCTGGGTAAAGACTCCTAGTGCCCGTGACATCGTCTAAAGAAAAGAGGATATGGAAATAAGACCATACAGAAAGCTATAATCTCTGCAGATCAGAGAGATAGACAGACGCTTATTTATCCATCTCCAAATTCAAATAAGGATAAAACCTCAGTCAGAATGGTAGGGACTTTTTGTGCAGAATGGCGTGATTTATCAACCATCTTTCAAAAACATTGGCACACCCTACTATCTGACGAGGACCTTAAGAAAGAATTGGATGATAATATTGCTTTTAGTTGGAGAAGATCAACAAACCTAAGAGACAAACTGGTGCATAGCCATTTACAATCCCCAAGAAAAGAAGATAATAAACCGAAAGGTTTCTTCAATTGTGGCACATGTAAGGCTTGCCAATTCACCACTCCAACAAATCAGTATGTAGACAAATATGGTAAGGTCTGGCATATCACTGAATTCTTAAACTGTAACTTTCAGGGAGTCATCTACTGTTTGATTTGCCCATGTGGACTAAAATATATAGGGATGACCAGTCGCCATTTTAAAAAACGTCTCTTGGAACACATTGGCAATATCAAAAATGCCCTGAGAGACCAGAAGAATTTTTAAAAATTGACTATTGTAGCCAGACACTTTATGAACTGTCACAATTGTGATCCCAAACATATAAAAGCTTTCGCTATGGAGAAAACTGTCCTAAATCTAAGAGGAGGTGATCTACAATCACAGTTATTGAGGAAAGAAACTAGAACTATCTTCTTGATGGGCAGTATGGTTCCTAATGGTCTCAACGATTACAATAGCTATTCTGCCTTTCTATAATATCTGATTTATTATTCACACTCTTATAAACCGTTCCATGGAATAGGTCCTTCTTATTCACAATATTATCCCTACGGGTTTATACCCCTTATATCACTTTATGTTTTTACATACAAAGTCACACCCCACCTTCCACAATTAATTCCATCACTTTTATTATATATTTTTTTTCACTCCCCTCTTATCTTTCCTGTTTCAGGTCTTCAAAGAATATGATGCCAACTTTATATTAATAACACTTACCTTTCACGTGTGGTTACATTTGATCACTCTATTCTCAATATTTGATTACCTCTTTCAATGGTTCTAGCATCAGATCATTATGATCTATTAGTATGACACACGGATATTATCTATACTTACCGTGAAATAGATTCACAAACATTTCTTATATATAGTTTCTTTTTATCATCCACATGATCAGATTTTTTAATAATTATAATTTTTGCACATAATGGAGTATATAGAATATGCAAGGATTTACTTTTGTTATCACTTATATATCCATGAATCTACAGGAACAGTTAATCGATATTAATCTTATTAATAATATGAATGGAATCTCTTTTCTGATAGTATTTATTCTTGGACCACATCTGACAAAGTTTCTGACAAAATCAGCATATATAACAGTAAGAACTGCAGCTGTTTGCTTCTATTTCTAGTCTTTTCATTATCTTTGCATTACGGCGATTTGGGGGCGGAGCCTAACTGCTCTAATTCCCCTCCATTGGCCAAGGCACATGTCCATCAATGCCACTCATGCTGTGGCGTGATTGGCCTAACTTTAAGCGTCATTTCAGGGGCTGATCTGATTGACTATTTAAGACATATGAACAAGAGGCTCTGGTTAGCCTTGATAAAGCTGTTCAGTGAAACGCGCATTGGCGTTTCTTAGCTCAGTGTTCTTAATATGTAATATTGTTTAATCACGCTCTCACTATTCTCTCCTACCCTTGATTGACCAATTAGCTGTTTTAGATTATACAGGGCATTCAGGGAGAAATTATGTAGGTTATTTAGCGTTACTACAATCAGGGTTCCCACGTTGTTCCCTGAGTTTATTTAACAAACACACCTTGTTCTCATATTAGACCTCTAGGAGACTTACTATCAGAGTTAGAAGATACAGGATAAACCTGAGATTTTTTTATATTAGCGACCACTAGGGGGACTGCTTCTAAAGGTTCACAGGCATCTCTCGCAAGTTATCCTTTACCATTTAATAACCAACTATACAAACAGGGGCATACTCTGATAGGTCATTCAATTTCCTAATAATTTTGACTCTGATATATTAGTTGGTTACTACTATAACCCTTATCAAGGGGCTTCCTTTGATCTATAATGGCATCCTTTTGATCCTATATATTGTTTAAGATACCTAGTTTATTAACAATATTGACTTCTAGGTATCTTAAACCTAGGTATCTTAAATAGTGGAATTTCTATATGAACTCACTAATATCAATAGCGTTATTCTCTACATTGAGTCTAGTATCTATTATATGACCACTGAGCTAAGCTTGCAGTGGATCTGCAATTTTAACAATTATTGTTTTTGTTTTTTGTTTTTAAATATTTCGCTAGCTTTTGGGTTTAGGATGAAATGTTTATACATAATTTTTAAGGCATATCATTAAAAATTGATTTTATTTCATATACATATTCATACATCGTCTCTGAGTGCCCCTCAGTCACCTACTTTTTCTCTCTTTGATACTTCATTATAACATTGGTGTATAGGGTGCACCGCTCAGGATGTTTTGTACTATAATTCAATCATCCTGATTGATAGGCCATAATAATTAGAGCCTATTATTAGACTTTGTTATGAAACTTACCTAGTGCGGATATCTTTTCTTTTCTACAAACCTCTATCATTCCAAGAGCTGGAAGAAGGGGGGTTAGAGAGACTGATTCAGGGTCAGTGTTACCTTCTGGCATCCCCCTTCCCCCCCTCCCCTCCCCTCAGGGGTTAATTCTGAGGACTTGGCCTGCACTGCTTGCTGGAATGTGAACACTGACACTTGAGTCAGTTTACCAATTTCAGGTACACTCAGACCTACATTTTTTCCTCTCACATCCTTGCTTACACTTGAACCTATATCTACCCTGTCATATCCTAGTAACTGGGTACAAACAGGGGTACTCTCAGCAAATTCTAACACAGTTGCAAGAACATTGTCACCTGTCCCTACCTCATGAGAAGAGGTCAGTGGAAAAACAGGTTTAGATTCTAAGACAGTACCAGTGTGACATTCACACCATTAAACATATCACTATTATTAGGGGTTTCCAAATTATTCCCAGTTATATCTGGATTTTCGCATAAATCCACATAATTGCAAGCGTTAACACTGTAATAAGGTTGAAATAACTGAATGTCCAGAAAAGAAGTCTGAAGCAATGAAGATTTACTTCAAAATAAAAGATAAAAATAACAGCTAGTAAAACATCCATCTTACAAAATGAGAGTATACATCTCTTTTGGCCTCCACTCTATTCTTCACACTTGATATTTATGGGTTACAAGTTAAACAACTATTTACATATTCATGATATTTTAACACGTACATTCCAATTTCTAAGAAACTACAAGATTTCATCTCTTAAAGGAGAATCCTTCTATTCTCGTAGTCCAGATGCATCAGTTACACCCTGGTGCTCGATCTTCATTGGTTGATTTCACTTCAAATTCAAAGAATAGCTCATCTTGCTTCATTTGAGTATTAGCATACTGAATGCTATTTTCATTGTGTCAGCCCTTGTCCATATCGATCAGATACTTAAAGCAGTCCCTCTGGTTGCTATAGAATTACAACTCAGCACAATAGTTAGAACATGCAATCTTGATAACAAGTTGCTGGTTAAGCTGTGAATGTCAGCTTCTAGCATATCATCATCATCATCATCATCATTTATTTATATAGCCCCACTAAATCTGCAGCACTATACAAAGAACTCATTCACATCAGTCCCTGCCCCATTGGAGCTTACAGTCTAAATTTCCTAACACACACAGAGAGACTAGGGTCAATTTTGATAGCAGCCAATTAACCAACTAGTATGTTTTTGGTGTGTGGGAGAAAACCAATGCAAACACGGGGAGAACATACAAATTCCACACAGATATGGCCATGGTCATGAATTGAACTCATGACCCCAGTGCTGTAAGGCCGAAGTGCTAACTACTAAGCCACTGTGCTGCCCAGTGTCATCCTTAATTCTAATACACTTTGATACATATACATTTATATTGATTTTTAATACAAATGAATTATTATATATTGTACCTAATTTAATAGCTATGCAAAAACACACTTATTATATTGTTAGTTATTAGTTTCAGATATCAAATATCTTTTAACCTTATAATTGGTTTAACAGCTCCACCTTCTAAAGATTTCCAAACCTCGGAACATAGATGTCCAGATTACCTTCAGAAAATCTGTTCATCATGCATTTAAAATCTAAAATCCACATCCTTCAACTACATATTGCCAGGCGCCATCTCCGCACTGACACTTGGTGCAGGAGACGGACGCCTGCACCTTCTCGGCACTTGCGTCCTGTTGCCTAGCAGCGTGACGCTATCTCTGCCTTCCTGTCTGCAGTCTCCATGTCTGACCGCCAAAATCTCCCTAACCCAATCAGGAGGCACCTAATGGTATATAAAGCAGCCTCTGACACCTGTCTAGTGCCAGAGGTTCACTCCTGCTCTAGCGTTTCCTCTACTTCTGATCCTGTGTACTTCGGTTCCGACTCGGCTTCCTGTGACTATTCTCCTGTGTTTCGTTTTCCTGCCCGGCTGGTTTGACTATTTGGCTTGACCTGACTTCTCTCTGGATCTTCCCTGTGTACTACACCGCTCGGTTGGCTCTGACCTGGATTGCCTGACTACGCTTGTCTACTACTGTCGCTAAACCGGTGACTGTCTTGGAGAACCGCGACCTACCTACCCTCTGCAGCTAAGCCCAATCCCCCTTGCAAGGGTCCCTGGTGAATACCGGGGTACGTTAGACTCCGCGCCACCCTGTTCAGTTGTGCCAATACCGGTTAGTGGCCATCTCTGCAATTCTGTGACACATATATTACTATTATCACTACAAATACTAATGAATAGTATTATCTGGACAAACCAGTCTCCTATACCTAAAAACCAGGTTGAAGGATCTAACCACTTAAACCAGCAGCCTGGTATCACACTTGTATAATTATTTTCTCTAGCAAACGTATTCTTTAATTGCATAATCGAATCCATCTTTTCATTTCCTCATGTTCCATAATTACTGCATCAGGTACCAGAGTCCCGATAAAACATATACCAAATGAGCTTAAAGGTATCCAGTTATATGGGGGAATGTCCTGCGTTGGGGAGAAGGTAAGTGTATATTTTACTAACTTCGGGGATGACACGCTTCGGTGTTCTTTTGGAGGGGTATTGGGTGTCGGTATCCCCAGCCTAACCCTTAAATTCATCCTTTGTTTCAAAATAAACTGTAACCCTATTATTGTGAGTCTGACAATTTATTTTTAGGTGTCTCTTGATAAATGTTTCATTCACACATAAGATTGTTTGTGGATAAACCTCTGCTTTGGTTGTAATAAAGGTGTAGTTACCTGTAAAAGTTCCTTTGTGAGTTCAATTTCCCTATTATTAATCGTCTTACTCCGTATGCCCAGGATTGTTGTGTTGGAAGTATGTGAGTGTGATATATTTGTTTTAAAGGTAATTGTGGGATCACTATTTCGTAATGCGTCAGTAGAACCTGGCATGGTTACCTTATTACTACCTGTAGGATAGTCTTCCGTACATTGGCCTTTAGTCACCACCACACTTTTATAGCCCTCTACAAGTTCTAATATATATAAGCCATTAGGGCAAATCCTATTACCAGTACAGTAGCCACTGCCAGTTACTGAAAGCATAGATGATCCAATGGCGATTTCCTCTTCTTCAGGTGCAGAGTGTGAATTGGAGCCCAGAACAACGCTATCTTCTTCCTCAGAGTTCAGGTCAGTAAGGTTGGTTTCTGGTTCTGCGTCTTTACTCACTTTAGTAATTGAGGTCTTGGCCGGGTCGTCAGCTACCTTCTTACAGTGAGAAGCGTGTATCCAATTGTTCTTTTCAGTGACATTTAGGGAAGTGATCATTATTAACAACACTTGATATGGCCCTTTCCATCGAGCTACAAGACAACCAATATAAAAAAAAGTTCCTAATCATCACATAATCTCCTGGCAAAACTGAGTGGCATGGTCCATCAGGTAATCCTTTCAGAAGTTTTACTTGTTCCTTTTGAACTGAATGCAAATACAATGAAAGCTTATCACATAGTGGTTATATCGTGCACTAGAGATCTGTCCATTTGCGGTCGCACACGATATTGGGCTGTCATCCAAACAGGATTTCATATGATGAGAGATTTAGTGGTGGCTTTGGGGTTGTGCGCAGACTATACAATACCAGGGAAAAAGCCTCTAACCAACTCATGCCATTTTCTGCTGCCACTTTAGCTAACTTATTCTATATGGTCACACATAGTGTAGAATACTTTTCCTGTGAAGGGTGTTCCCCTATAACTGCCTATTATCCCCCTAGTATATGTGGGATACCATACCTTGACACAAAATCTTGCACTATTCTCTTAGTTACAAATGCGGCCAACCAGAGAATACATCTTTGCAAGTCGATACATATTTCACATTTCTGACCTTTGGCATTTGTGTGAAATCAATCTGCAGTCTCTGAAATGCACCTGTTGTGGGAGGGATATGTGATGGCTCTGTCGAAATTGCCTTTTTCCGGATTTATTCTCATACAGATAAGACACGACTGTGCTTTCTCTCTCTCTCTCTCTCTCTCTCTCTCTGTATATGTTAGGGAATTTAGATTGTAAGCTCCAATGGGGCCTGGACTGATGTGAATGAGTTCTCTGTACAGCGCTGCGGAATCAGTGGTGCTATATAAATAAATGGTGATGGTGATAATGATGATGATGATGATGGGATGTGAATCCAGGAGGGTACCAGTAACTCCCAGTTGCTCTACACATACCTTCTTTTCCAACATGGGTTATTCCATGTACTGCCTCAGCTAGTGCTGACAGAATTGATTTGGGAGTCACCGGCCTACTTTGTCCATCTTTCTACATACCATTGGTATATTGCACGCTTCCCTTCGACCTCCAACTGGCCTCTTCCTGTGAGGTACAAAACTTTTGCATGTCTATCAGGTTTTTTTGTTTGCTCATAAACTACTTGAAATACATTCAGTTTTACATTCACTTAATTTTGATCATATCTCACAATGGAAGCCTGTTTAGTTGCCTCATTGTCTCTTTTATTCCCAAGGGTAATATGGTCCTCTTTCAAGGTATGTGCCTGACATTTAATCACAGCTACTTGTTTTGGTAGCTAGATTGCATCAAGTAGTTCTTTAAGTTGTTGTGCATGTGATATGAGATTTCCAGAGGCAATAAAATAACCCATCAATCTCCAAATTGCACTAAAATCATGAACCATCCCAAATGCAAATATAAATTTTCACAGACTTATTTTTGTTGCTAATACACAAACTCTTGTCATGTTCTCCTTTGTCTGAATTCTGTTACTCCTCGTTGACCCTCTGGGAATGTGAATTCTCATAAGATAAAATAGTAGCAGGATTCAGTGTAGTGAAACAAAGTATGGTTACTTTTCTCTTCTTTTATTTTTTTTTTGGTGCCAGCAGTGCCAGTTAACATCTTGTAAATCTGGCACCGGAAATGTGCCTGGTCTGCGCAGATTTTAGTACTGCAGCAATAGTGTGTGGTACATTCAAAGTGAGTGGGTGCTGCAATATTATGTCAACTAGAGCCATAGTGACTGCAACAGCTTGAAAACATATTGGCAAGGCAGTGGGCACAATATCCAAGATACAGGTGTAGTAACCCAGTGGCTTTTGAGAGTCACCATGTATTTGTGTGTTTACCCCTGCCTCTGTTGCTTCTGGTTCATTGCAGAACAAATAAAATGGTTTGTTCTAATTTGTTATGCCTAGTATGGGTGCTTATGCTTGTTTCAAAGTATAAAAGGCAAATTCAGTTTCTGTAGTATGCTATACCTTTTCTGGCAATGTGGAGAATTCCTGTCACGGGCACTAGGAGTCTTTACCCAGGGATCACCAGATGATGGACTTACCAGAGCAGTATAGGTGGTAATATGGTACTCTGGTAGCGGGGTGATCACGGAACAGGAGACAGCAGATGGTAGAGAATGCTCGTAGAAAGTCTATGACTAGCAGCACTGGTAATATGTAGTAATAGTACACGAGGAACTGAATGGACAAGGGAAACGTGAGGGTAGTCAGTGGTCTGCGGATAGCAAGTTGTACCACTGCTATAGTGAGGAGGAATGTCCAAAAGTAACGAGGAGGTGATGAGAGTCAGCGGTCTGCGTGTAGCAAGTTGTACCACTGTCTAGGTGAAGGAATGGAATCCAGGTGGAGGTATCCGGGAAGTCAGTGGTCTGCGGTAGCAAGTTGTTGTTAGGAACCCCTCCAGCCGGCACAACACAACCCGGAGTCTACTCTGCCAGTCAGGTGTTCACTGGAGCCCCTGATGGTGGGGACAGACTGGGCCGCAGACTGACAGAGGGTCGTGAAGTGTGTACCGGCTGGGGAGAACCCAGGCAAGAAGAGTCAGGTCCACGCAGAGGTCAGAAGGTCGTCAGCAGGTTACAGTAACGATGAACAAGCTGAGGTCAGAGGTCACAGGCAAAGTAGCAGACCGGGTAAACGAGCCAAGGATCAGGGTCACAGGAAACACAAGCGAAGTCAAATACGAAGCCAAGGGTCATACACGGGAAGTCAAACGTAGATACAGGAACAGGAACAGGAACTGGAACAAGCAGGTAAGCAGACTGGAGCACAGAGCTATAACCGGCAATGAGGTGGCAGACCTCATTGCCTTAAATACTTGAAACAGCCAATCAGGGCCTGGCTCAGATAGGAACCAGCCCCCTAACTTCATTAACCCGCAGGTTAGTAATTTCGTAGAGCGCATGCGCCCGGCTTCTCAATGCCGGGACGCAGCGCTGGAGCGTCTAGTCGTTGCCCCGGCAACAGCCGGGACATGAGAGGAAGTGACGTCCCGGTCGCCATAGCGACGGCCGGGACGCAGGTGAGTGAGTCGCGGCGGCTGGGCACCGCCGCAGCTCGTAACAGTACCCCCCCCTTGAGGAGGGGTCGAGGGACCCCGACATCCAGGTTTTCTTGGAAATTTTTTAAAGAACTCCTTCAACTGTTTAGGAGCATCGAGTTGTCTCCGTGGGATCCAAGACCGTTCTTCTAACCCACGATTCCTCCACTGCACTAGGGAGTGCACCTGACCTTGCACTTTTTTGGAATCCAAGATCTTCTGAACAACGTATCTTGGTGATCTGTTTGATTTTCTCTCAGGCAAATTTGAAGACTGGTTTTGAGTAGGATATAATACCGGCTTCAACAGAGAACAGTGAAATGTGTTGGGAATTCTCAACGAGCCCGGAATTCTTAACCTAAATGCAACGGAATTAACCTGCTTGATGATAAGGAACGGGCCGATGAACTTGGGACCCAACTTTTTGCAAGGCTGTCTGAGTTTAATGTTTTTTGTCGACAGCCACACTCTCTGGCCCACCTTGAAGGAGCAGATGGTACGGTGGCGATCCGAATTTTTTTTTGCGATAACTGAAGCCTGTTTCAGAGATGCCTGTACTTTCCTCCAGATAACTCTGAGATCTCTTGCAGTGGAACGGATCTCCTGGATCTGGGGTGAAAACCATAATTGCAGAAAAACGGAGAAGTTTTAGTAGATGAATGACAGGAATTGTTACAGGCGAATTCTGCCCAGGGTAGCAAGGAAGACCAATTATCATGGAACTCTGACGTGTAGCATCGCAAAAATTTTTCCAAGGACTGGTTAACTCTTTCGGTCTGCCCATTGGACTGAGGGTGATATGCGGATGATAAACTAACCTTGATTCCGAGGAGGGTACAGAAAGATCTCCAGAATTGCGCTATGAACTGGGAACCCCGATCGGAAACTATGTCAGTAGGGAGTCCATGGAGCCGGAAAATATGTTGAATGAATAAGACGGCCAAATCCCGAGCTGTAGGCAGTCTGGGTAAGGGAACGAAATGGGACATCTTACTGAACCGGTCTACCACGACCCAAATGGTATTGTGTCCTGCAGAAGGTGGTAGATCCACTATAAAGTCCATGGACAAGTGGGTTCATGGTTTTGCCGGTGGTGCCAAAGGAACTAACTGGCCTATTGGGCGGATCCTAGGAACTTTGTTTCTGGCACAAACCTCACATGAGAGGATATGACTCCTGACGTCAGCAGACATAGATGGCCACCAGACTGTACGGGAAAGGATTTCTAACGTCTTGAAAATTCCAGGATGCCCTGCAACCCTACTGTTATGCGCCTCTGCAATAACCGCCTTCCTTAGATGGACTGGAACAAAGAGACGTCGCTCTGGAGTAGTATCAGGGGCTAATTTCTGGAATCTCTGAAGTGTGATACTCAGATCTTGGGTCAACCCGGCATGGATTACAGAAGGGGGAATAATCGGCTCTGGGATAGTGACTGGAATGTGGTGTGCCGAGAAACTTCTGGAAAGGGCATCTGCCCGGACATTTTTGGAGCCTGGTCGGTAGGTGATCAGGAAGTTAAACCGGGTAAAGAATAACGCCCACCGGGCCTGTCTGGGATTTAAACGTTTGGCTGACTGTATATATTGTAAATTCTTGTGATCGGTAATGACAGAGATCTGATGTGAAGCACCCTCCAACCAATGCCGCCACTCCTCGAAGGCCCATTTGATTGCCAATAGTTCTCTATTACCGTCATCATAGTTGGCCTCCGCTGAAGAGAACTGACGGGAGAAATAAGCACATGGGTGCAGACGATTAGTATGAGGATCCTTCTGTGATAGGATGGCACCGGCACCGATGTCAGAGGCGTCGACCTCAAGAATAAATGTCCTAGCTGGATCCGGATGTCTGAGGACCTGAGCGGAGACAAAGGCCTTTTTCAGGCTTTCGAATGAGGCTACTGCTTGGGACGACCAATTAGTTGGATCCATTCCTTTACGGGTCAGAGCGACAATGGGAGCCACAATGTCGGCAAAGTTGTGAATGAATCTCCTATAATAATTGGAGAAGCCCAGGAACCTCTGCACTGCCTTAAGATTGTTGGGTTGCACCCAATCCAGAATAGCCTGGACCTTAGCTGGGTCCATGGAGAATCCCTCAGAAGAGATTACATAGCCTAAAAAGGATACTCTCTGTACCTCGAACTCACACTTTTCCAGCTTAGCGTACAGGTGGTTCTCTCGTAATTTCTGTAGAACTTGTTTGACGTGAGTCTGATGGGCGGGGAAAGATCTGGAATAGATGAGGATATCATCTAAATAGACGACCACGAAACAACCAAGGAATTCCCGAAGAACTTCATTGATCAAGTCCTGGAACACTGCAGGTGCATTACTAAGGCCAAATGGCATGACCAGATACTCGTAGTGGCCAGAGTGCGAATTGAATGCCGTCTTCCACTCATCTCCTTCTTTGATACGGATGAGATTATATGCTCCGCGAAGGTCGATTTTAGTGAAGACAGTGGCCCCTCTTAGCTGATCAAACAATACCGAGATAAGCGGAAGGGGATAGGTGTTCTTGACTGTGATATGATTCAATCCCCGGTAGTCAATACAAGGTCTCAAGCCTCCGTCTTTTTTTGATACAAAGAAGCATCCTGCTCCTACGGGAGACTTAGATGGCCTGATGAAGCCTCTCTCCAGGTTTTCGTCGATATACTCCTGCATGGATTTTGTTTCTGGAGCAGAAAGGGAATACAAACGCCCCTTAGGTAACTTGGAACCAGGGATAAGTTCAATGGCACAGTCAAAGTCACGATGTGGCGGTAAGGTATCAGCAGCCTTCTTGGAGAATACGTCCCAGAATTCATGATACTGTGAGGGAAGCCGCTCCGGAATAGGCTGAATCATACGCAGAGACAGTGACAAACAAGACTGTGTACAATAAGTACTCCACTTGACAATCTCTCCTTTTACCCAGTCTATGACAGGGTTATGACAGGAAAGCCATGGGTGGCCCAAGATCATAGGAACCGACGAACAATCGATCAGGAAGAAGGTGATTGACTCAGAATGGAGAGCTCCGATCTTCAACTGTAGTGGCGGGGTCTCCCAGGAAATCTTGCCACCAGGCAACGGACCTCCGTCTAAGCCACAGACAGTAATGGCAGAGTTGAGTTTTACCATCGGAATTCCGGCAGAGCGGGCAAACCCAATATCAAGGAAGTTGCCTGCAGCTCCGCTATCAATGAAGGCCGACAGGTCCACAGAGCGAGCCCGGAAGGTGAGCTGTGCAGGGATTAATACAGCATTTTTCGGGGAGATAATTTGCAGACCTAGGTGAACTTTCCCCTCATTTCCTAGGCATGGTCTTTTCCCGACTTATTTGGGCAAGAACGGGAGAAGTGGCCTTTTATGCCACAGTATAGACATAGACCCTGCAAACGTCTCCTGTCTCTCTCTTCAGAAGAGAGACGATATGCTCCTAATTGCATAGGCTCCTCACCATCCTGGGAAACAGGAACGAAGGCGGATGGAGGTGATGATGTTTCCTTTTCAGCTTTCCGCTCCTTATACCTCCTGTCAATTTTAATGGAGAGGTGCATCAGATCGAACAGAGAACTAGGAGACGGGTATTGCACCAAAGAATCTTTAATCTGTTCAGATAGGCCGAGACGGAACTGACTTCGTAAGGCAGGGTCGTTCCATCCACTATCAGGTGACCATCTACGGAATTCAGCGCAGTATTCTTCTGCCGACCGTCGGCCTTGTTTCAAGGACCGTAGATGAGCTTCCGCAGAGGCCACTCGATCCGGGTCATCATACAGTAGACCCAGTGCCTCGAAGAAGGAGTCTACGGACTGCATGGCCGGACTGGTCTGCGGCAAAGAAAACGCCCAGGACTGGGGGTCACCCTGTAGAAGGGAAATAATAATCCCAACTCTTTGCTGCTCTGAACCGGAGGAGCGGGGTCTCATCCGAAAATAGAGCTTGCAGCTCTCCCTGAAGTTCCGAAACAGGGTTCTATTTCCGGAGAACCGATCTGGAAAGTTCATTTTGGGTTCACAGATGGGACCTGGAGTTGGTTGTGAAGCTTTTGTGGCTTCTTCTTGAACGGACATACGCTCAGCCAATCCCTGCATCATCTGATACAAGGACTCAACGTAGCCTGCTAGGGTTTGTGCCGGAGACGGTGTGGATCCACTTGCATCCATCCTAATCTTGTCTCCGTGAGTGGGCCGGTTATAATGTTAGGAACCCCTCCAGCCGGCACAACACAACCCGGAGTCTACTCTGCCAGTCAGGTGTTCACTGGAGCCCCTGATGGTGGGGACAGACTGGGCCGCAGACTGACAGAGGGTCGTGAAGTGTGTACCGGCTGGGGAGAACCCAGGCAAGAAGAGTCAGGTCCACGCAGAGGTCAGAAGGTCGGCAGCAGGTTACAGTAATGATGAACAAGCTGAGGTCAGAGGTCACAGGCAAAGTAGCAGACCGGGTAAACGAGCCAAGGATCAGGGTCACAGGAAACACAAGCGGAGTCAAATACGAAGCCAAGGGTCATACACGGGAAGTCAAACGTAGATACAGGAACAGGAACAGGAACTGGAACAAGCAGGTAAGCAGACTGGAGCACAGAGCTATAACCGGCAATGAGGTGGCAGACCTCATTGCCTTAAATACTTGAAACAGCCAATCAGGGCCTGGCTCAGATAGGAACCAGCCCCCTAACTTCATTAACCCGCAGGTTAGTAATTTCGTAGAGCGCATGCGCCCGGCTTCTCAATGCCGGGACGCAGCGCTGGAGCGTCTAGTCGTTGCCCCGGCAACAGCCGGGACATGAGAGGAAGTGACGTCCCGGTCGCCATAGCGACGGCCGGGACGCAGGTGAGTGAGTCGCGGCGGCTGGGCACCGCCGCAGCTCGTAACAGTTGTACCACTGCTATGTGAAAGGATACTGGAAACAGGTGACTCAGGAAACAGGGAACAGTGGTCTGCCTCTAGCAAGTTGTACCACTGAATATATATGTGAGGAGGAGCACGAGGAGAGAAATGCAATGCAGAGTATACACGGGCACACTGAACTTGATCCCACGATGATATGCACAATATAGTAATGACTGCACAGCACTGCACAATAATACAAAGTCACAAGAACTATCCAGGCAAAAGATAACACAGTCAAATGATGGCAATAGTCTCAGCGGATAGTAAACTCCAGAGGAGAACAACTCAGTCCAGCAAGATATGCAATACACCAGCACAGTCAATGAGAAGTATGCATACCGTGGTTCAGGAGAGCAGGCTGTCAGACAGAAGTGCAGAGATACCTGAACGGCTGGAGTCCGGCAGGATACGAAGTCCCAGAAGGGTGGAAGCGGTAATCAAGTAGGTGCAGCGCACAGGTAGGTAGACCAGCAGGGATGGAAACAAATACTCAGGAAGCAGTAGTATATAGAACTGGACACCTGGAGAACACTGAAGAGTAGAGATGGTCTAGACGAGATGAAAGCAGCGGAGCATTGATCCAATGCAGACAGGCGAGTTGACACAAGCGGAGACACTGTAGAAGCACGGAGAGCGGATCAGCTGGCTGCAGACACGAGGAGTACTGGAGGGTTGCGAGGAGCAGGGAACTGCAGATACCCAGAGGCAGCGGATAGGAATCAGCTGGAGCAGTCACGATGAAACACGGGAGAGTTGAGGTGAGCAGGATACTGTAGATACACGGAGGCAGCGGATAGGAATCAGCTGGTGCAGTCACGATGAAACACGGGAGAGTTGAAGTGAGCAGGATACTGTAGATACACGGAGGCAGCGGATAGGAATCAGCGGGTGTAGTCACGATGAAACACAGGAGAGTTGAAGTGGACTGGAAACCACAAACGAACAACAGGAATCAGCAGGAGCTGAACACACGAGGAAAACACAGGAACACCTTCAGAGGCTCATGGGGAATGAGACTCCAAGATCAGGCCACTAGGTATTGACCTCAGGTGCTTTAAATAGGGAGTGTTGCCTGATCAGCCAATTAACTAAAAGGAACATGAACTGAAGGTTTGAAAGGGCTGCACATGCGCAGACCCTCAGGATGATGGACGGCCACGGTTCCTAAACACACGAGAAGTAGCACTCACAGTCCGGTGAGTGACAATTCCACACATTCCAACAAAAGTTCTGACCTGTTTTCTGATTCTGTGATAAAGGGTGTTGTATGATAAGTTTTACTCTGTTAGTTGTCAGTTGTTAGGAGTCACTGAATTTGTGTCAAGCAGTGTCCCAAATATGTTACCTTAGGTTGACAGGGTTGTAACTTATCTTGTGATACTATGTGTCGTGTGGATGCAAGATGCTTTAAGAGTAGAAATGTATCTGTAAGAGGTTCTTAAAAAGAATCAGAAAAGAGTAACAGATCATCAACATACTGAATCAATACACAATCATTGTGAGGCAAATACATTTGAAAACAGTCATGAATTTCTATGTTTCCTTCTTTAAATGTCGGTAGGTGTATGATAGGCTTGCATTTGGTGTTCTACAATTGTAAACTTTCAAACTGTATGCATCCTCTGTCTGTCTATTTATGTTGGCATCATATAGCAGATTAAATCAGCTGTTGTATGTCTGTATTTAACAGCTGAAAATAAGTTTTACAGTTATACTCAAGTTGACATTCTCATTTTCTCATTCAGCTACAGGAATATATATATCTATATATATATATATATATATATATATATATATATATAGATATATCTATCTCTCTCTCTATCTCTCTCTATATCTATCTATCCATCTATATATATATATATATATATATACATATATATTGAGACAAAGGGAGGCATTTAGCTGACAATATGCAGAGAAAGCATGCACCTAGATTGATGATAAACCAGATAAAGACTTATGTGTGATAAACAATAGTTTAAAGTTTGGTTAACTTACATGGTTTGAACGCTCCTTCTTCACAGCAAACAGACAAGGTGTGTCTGTGTCAGGGCAAACAGAACCATTGATGGGAGTTTCCTCTTACAGGGAAGGTAGGTGTGTTACCTACCAATCAAGATAGGGATGTGGGAGGAGTGTCATGTATAAAAGCTTGCTTGTATCATTGTTCAGGAAGATCAACGCTGGGGAAGCTGGCTGGTCTTTAGAGAGCTGGTCTTTGTCTAGCTAGCATTTAGGGTCTTCAGAATCAGTGTGAGATCTGTACAGTGTCAAATACCTTTTACATTGTTCGCCTATGCTGCACAAGTGGTGTCAGGAGTGGGATACTCAGGGAAGCAAGTTTCTGCTACCTAACCCACGCAGACTTTGACATGGAGGAATTACTGAGAACCCTCGTGAATGTGGCCGCTGCACAGCAAGAGCAGCAAGCCCAGATGCTACAAGTCGCCGAAGCACAGGTGGAAAACACCAGGCTCTTAAGGGAAGAGCTAGGCCAGGTGAGGCATGACAGAAATGAACCATCTTGTCCGGCTCTGCAGAAAATGTCGCCAGCTGTTGACGTAGAAGCATATTTAGTGTCCTTTGAGAGACTTTCAAAAAGGACAAAATGGCCTCCTAAATATTGGGCTGAGAGGCTGGTGCCATATCTGACTGGTGAAGCTCCACAAGGTTATATGGATCTAGATGAGCACTGGGCCTCCGATTATGTGCGTCTAAAGTCTGAGATATTGGCTCGCATTGGAGTCTCTGGGCCAGGCCGAGCCCAGTGCTATCACCACTCTGATAAAGAAAAGCCGGTCAGAGCGCAATTGGCTGAGCTTTCTAAAATTTTTAAGAAATGTCTGGAGCCTGAGGAGAATTCGCCTTTGCGCATTATTGAAGTTCTGGCGATAGATCACTGCATATGGGGGCTGAACCGCGATTTGCAAAGGTGGGTTCTGCAATCAGACCTACACACTTATGAAGAGCTTGCCACAGTGGTAGAGATGTTTTGTGTGCTACAGCAAATGACTAAACAACCTGCATTCGTGCCACGATGCCACGACAAAAACCAGGTTTGACAATCCTTGCTACAGGACCCAATGGCAAAACTGTCACGGACAGAGGGCCAGGTACAAAGGTGTCTAATCTGAAGTGTTTTGCATGTGGTGAGCCAGGCCACTTTAAGGCAGAGTGTCCTAAACTACTGGAACCCATGGACTGTTCCGTGGCACATATTGGGCCTGCTTTCCCAAGCTGTTTTACCATGAGTCCCACATCAGGAATTCCTTGTTTGTTCCAGGTGACTGTGCTAATCAATGAAAAATATTGTTCTGACCTTGGTTGACTCAGGGAGTGAATTTTCATTGGTTTCCGGCTCTGCCTTACCCGAAACCATAACTTCTCGGTTGCCCAAGGTGAAGGTTCTTTGCGCACATGGGACGACAGAGGAGTATGAAAGAACACTACTACCAGTCACACTCAAAAACCGTTATGGTGGTAGCTGCCATAGCACCTAATCTCCCATATCCACTCATTTTGGAGCAAGACTTCCCACTGTTTAATTAAGTCCTCGGTGAGCGGATCCGGCCGGACATGGCGGCAACTGATGCAACAGTCAGAAGCCCGGTTTTAAAGGAGCCGCCTAAGAATCCGCAAGATTGGGACCTCAATCTCTGGGAACCGCAAAACCGGAATGCCATGCTGGGAGTCACAGCAGGAGTTCCACAAATGCATCCACCTGCGGGGAAACATTGACAGTCCAAACTAGCATTGGCTGGTGATGTCGCGGATGAGGCCACCCCGCCTGCCAGTGAGGATACGGACTGGTCTGCAATACCAATTTTGATTCCTCTGCAGGACGTTGCTTGGAACCAACTTAATGATGTCACTTTGGAACATGCCTTTAAAAGTGTGACTGAGGTGAATGGGGCAGCGAAAGCCGCACAACCTTCAGAAGGTATACCATATTTTATTGTCAAAAATATTTTTTTGCATAGAGTTTCTATTGTACAGGGTGAAAAAGTAGAACAATTAATGGTTCCTCAGGTCCATGTACCCCTAGTGCTAAAAGCAGCACACACACATGTCTGTGGGGAACATTAGGGGGAGGATAAAAAACGGGCACGAGTTCTGCTTAGGTTTTACTGGCCCAGTGTACACATGGCAGTTAAAAAGTATTGCCGGGCCTGTCACATTTGTCAGAGAACCTGTCCCAAACCCATGTACAGGGCACCTCTCATTCAAATACAAATAGTACAAGTTCCTTTTGAATGGATAACCATGGACCTTGTGGGGCCACTGGAAAAATCTGCACATGGGCACCAATATATTAGAGATGAGCGGGCTCGGATATCTGAAATCCGAGCCCACCCGAAAGTTGCCGATCCGAGCCGGATCCGAGACAGATCCGGGTATTCCCGCCAATTGCAAAACTGAAACCGAGGCTCTGAGTCATAATCCAGCTGTCGGATCTCGCGATACTCGGATCCTATAAATTCCCCGCTAGTCGCCGCCATCTTCACTCGGGCATTGATCAGGGTAGAGGGAGGTTGTGTTAGGTGGTCCTCTGTCCTGCTATATCTCGTGCTGTGCTGTGCTGTATTGTGCTGTTCAGTTCTGTGCTGTGTAGTGCTGTTCAGTTCTGTGCTGTGCTGTGTTGTGCTGTTCAGTTCTGTGCTGTGCTGTGTTCTGCTCAGTCCAATGGTGCAGTGTCCTGTGCTCTGTCCTTCTGAGTTCAGTGGTGCTGCTAGGTCCTGTGCTGTGTCCTGTTCAGTCCAGTGGTGCTGTGTCCTGTGCTCTGTCCTTCTGAGTTCAGTGGTGCTGCTGGGTCCTGTGCTGTGTCCTGTTCAGTCCAGTGGTGCTGTGTCCTGTGCTCTGTCCTTCTAAGGGCATTGTTATTTCCCCATTATTCCCAAATTATAAAAAATTTCAAAAAAAGTTATAATTTTTTTTTTAAAAAAAAGTAATTATAATAAAAAAAGAAAAAATATCCCAAAACAATCCTGCAGTATAAGTCCATTGGTACTGCTATATTACAAAGTTCACTGATTCAGCAGTATAAGTCCAGTGGTACTGCTATATTACAAAGTTCACTGATTCAGCAGTATAAGTCCAGTGGTACTGATATATTACAAAGTTCACTGATTCAGCAGTATAAGTCCAGTGGTACTGATATATTACAAAGTTCACTGATTCAGCAGTATAAGTCCAGTGGTACTGATATATTACAAAGTTCACTTATTCAGCAGTATAATTCCAGTGGTACTGATATATTACAAAGTTCACTGATTCAGCAGTATAATTCCAGTGGTACTGATATATTACAAAGTTCACTGATTCAGCAGTATAAGTCCAGTGGTACTGATATATTACAAAGTTCACTGATTCAGCAGTATAAGTCCAGTGGTACTGATATATTACAAAGTTCACTGATTCAGCAGTATAAGTCCAGTGGTACTGATATATTACAAAGTTCACTGATTCAGCAGTATAAGTCCAATGGTACTGATATATTACAAAGTTCACTGATTCAGCAGTATAAGTCCAGTGGTACTTATATATTACAAAGTTCACTGATTCAGCAGTATAAGTCCAGTGGTACTGCTATTACAAAGTTCACTGATTCAGCAGTATAAGTCCAGTGGTACTGCTATATTACAAAGTTCACTGATTCAGCAGTATAAGTCCAGTGGTACTGATATATTACAAAGTTCACTGATTCAGCAGTATAAGTCCAGTGGTACTGATATATTACAAAGTTCACTGATTCAGCAGTATAAGTCCAGTGGTACTGATATATTACAAAGTTCACTGATTCAGCAGTATAAGTCCAATGGTACTGATATATTACAAAGTTCACTGATTCAGCAGTATAAGTCCAGTGGTACTTATATATTACAAAGTTCACTGATTCAGCAGTATAAGTCCAGTGGTACTGCTATTACAAAGTTCACTGATTCAGCAGTATAAGTCCAGTGGTACTTATATATTACAAAGTTCACTGATTCAGCAGTATAAGTCCAGTGGTACTGATATATTACAAAGTTCACTGATTCAGCAGTATAAGTCCAGTGGTACTGATATATTACAAAGTTCACTGATTCAGCAGTATAAGTCCAGTGGTACTGATATATTACAAAGTTCACTGATTCAGCAGTATAAGTCCAGTGGTACTGATATATTACAAAGTTCACTGATTCAGCAGTATAAGTCCAGTGGTACTGCTATATTACAAAGTTCACTGATTCAGCAGTATAAGTCCAGTGGTACTGATATATTACAAAGTTCACTGATTCAGCAGTATAAGTCCAGTGGTACTGATATATTACAAAGTTCACTGATTCAGCAGTATAAGTCCAATGGTACTGATATATTACAAAGTTCACTGATTCAGCAGTATAAGTCAGTGGTACTAATATATTACAAAGTTCACTGATTCAGCAGTATAAGTCCAGTGGTACTGCTATTACAAAGTTCACTGATTCAGCAGTATAAGTCCAGTGGTACTGCTATATTACAAAGTTCACTGATTCAGCAGTATAAGTCCAGTGGTACTGATATATTACAAAGTTCACTGATTCAGCAGTATAAGTCCAGTGGTACTGATATATTACAAAGTTCACTGATTCAGCAGTATAAGTCCAGTGGTACTGATATATTACAAAGTTCACTGATTCAGCAGTATATGTCCAGTGGTACTGATATATTACAAAGTTCACTGATTCAGCAGTATAAGTCCAGTGGTACTGATATATTACAAAGTTCACTGATTCAGCAGTATAAGTCCAGTGGTACTGATATATTACAAAGTTCACTGATTCAGCAGTATAAGTCCAATGGTACTGATATATTACAAAGTTCACTGATTCAGCAGTATAAGTCAGTGGTACTGATATATTACAAAGTTCACTGATTCAGCAGTATAAGTCCAGTGGTACTGCTATTACAAAGTTCACTGATTCAGCAGTATAAGTCCAGTGGTACTGATATATTACAAAGTTCACTGATTCAGCAGTATAAGTCCAGTGGTACATATATATGACAAAGTTCACTGATTCAGCAGTATAAGTCCAGTGGTACTGATATATTACAAAGTTCACTGATTCAGCAGTATATGTCCAGTGGTACTGATATATTACAAAGTTCACTGATTCAGCAGTATAAGTCCAGTGGTACTGATATATTACAAAGTTCACTGATTCAGCAGTATAAGTCCAGTGGTACTGATATATTACAAAGTTCACTGATTCAGCAGTATAAGTCCAGTGGTACTGATATATTACAAAGTTCACTGATTCAGCAGTATAAGTCCAGTGGTATTGCTATATTACAAAGTTCACTGATTCAGCAGTATAAGTCCAGTGGTACTGCTATATTACAAAGTTCACTGATTCAGCAGTATAAGTCCAGTGGTACTCTCCTGTGCCGAATATAATTTTTAAAGCCTTTGCCGAGTGTGTGTGGCTTAGGGGTACGCTCTCTTGTGCTACATATAATGGAAAACAAAAATTTGGAGGATAAAGTAGGGAAAGATCCAGACCCACTTCTTCCTAATGCTGAAGCTGCTGCCACTAGTCATGACATAGACAATGAAATGCCATCAACGTCATCTGGCAAGCCCGATGCCCAATCTCCTAGTACAGGGCATGTAAAATCCAAAAAGCCCAAGTTCTCAAAAAGTAGCAAAAAGAGAAACTTAAAATCATCTGAGGAGAAATGTAAAGTGTGCAATATGCCATTTACGACACGTAGTGGCAATGAACGGCTTAGGCTCTGTCCCGTGTTCATGACTAGTGGTCCAGCTTCACCCAAGGATCTACAAAAAATTTAAGAGAGTTATGCTGTCAGCAACAACAACAAAACAGCAAAGAACTCTGCCTTTTAAACAGATGACATCACAAATCCTCAAGGCGAGTCCAAGGGTGTTGGTGGTTGTAAAGCCTGACCTTCCCATCACTGTACGGGAAGAGGTGACTCCATCCAGCATTTGCAGCACGCCCTCTGCATATGCTGGAAGGATCACCCACAGTCCAGTTACAGATTTGGCTAATAAAGGTGTGAATGTTGTACACCGGGAGGAGGATATTGATGTAGCTGGCGCTGAGAAGGATGTTGATGATTATGATGCAGACAGATACCAAATTGCCTTTCTCAATTTCTATTTATATTCTAGATTATATATCGGCTGAATAGTTTTCTATTTTACTCCTAGTGGAGAGGGGATCTGATGCAGACAGATACCAAGCTGCCTTTGTCCATTTCTTTGTATATTTGAATTTCTAGTTCTACAGTCTATGCAGGCTGTTTTTTTTATATTCAATTACAAGTGTAGGGCGGGGGGGGGTGGCATAGATAGCCACCAAAGTAACGTGGTCCATTTAATTTAGAGATGGTCACTGACCCCCGTGTTTTGGTTTTGGATTCGGTTTTGGATCTGGATTACCGTCGTGTTTTGGTTTTGGTTTTGGTTTTGCAAAACCGCCATTGCATGTTTTGGTTTTGGTTTTGGTTTTGTTTGGTTTTGTTTTGCTATTTTTTGGGAAAATCCATGTTTTTGGGCCTAAATTAACCCAATTTAGTGCTCCAACTGTTTTAGAGACAAGTAATCTAATTGTTGAGGTAATAAATCATCCAAAAAAACAGTTTAATTCTTCGTTGGTAGGCCTATTCTACACACAAAACAGATTGTCTTCCTCTCCATCTATGCATATTGGCAATGCAGCCATCGTCTTTGAATGTATATTACACCCTACACTTATAGTTAAATATGTAAAGAAATGGAAAAAGCCAGTTTGGTTTCTGTCTCTGAAGGCCCCCCTCCACTTGTATAAAATACCAAAAAATTCAGCCATTATAGACTGTACAATATTAATTGACATGGAGAAAGCCAGTTTGGTTTCTGTCTCTCAAGGCCCCCCTCCACTTGTATAAAATACCAAAAAATTCAGCCATTATAGACTGTACAATATTAATTGACATGGAGAAAGCCAGTTTGGTTTCTGTCTCTCAAGGCCCCCCTCCACTTGTATAAAATACCAAAAAATTCAGCCATTATAGACTGTACAATATTAATTGACATGGAGAAAGCCAGTTTGGTTTCTGTCTCTCTAGGCCCCCCTCCACTTGTATAAAATACTAAAAAATTCAGGCATTATAGACTGTACAATATTAATTGACATGGAGAAAGACAGTTTGGGGTCACTCTGTCTCTCTAGGCCCCCCTCCACTTGTATAAAATACCAAAAAATTCAGCCATTATAGACTGTACAATATTAATTGACATGGAAAAGCCAGTTTGGTTTCTGTCTCTCTAGGCCCCCCTCCACTTGTATAAAATACCCAAAAATTCAGCCATTATAGACTGTACAATATTATGAAAAATGGACAAAGCCAGTTTAGGGTCACTCTGTCTATGACACCCTACCCTTAAGGATAAATTGCCCTAACAGCAGCCTTTCAAGATGGTATGTGATATGGAAATGCCACAAGTCCCTTTCCTCTTTGGGGGTAGATTGCACCCTACACTTACATAGAAAGTTTTAAAAAGATGTTATTGGCATCATCTTCAGCTTAATCCTCACCCTCATCAGTGTGTACGTCATCATCACAGACTATCAATTCATCGCCGCTTGAATCCACCATTAGAGAACAGTCAGTGCTTGGATGTCTTGGATGGTGAAGGCCTTCCTCGTGGAAGATGTAGTTCATTTTTATAAACATCATTTTCTCCACATTTTTGGGAAGTAACCTTCTACGGCGATCACTGACTAAGTTCCCTGCTGTGCTGAACACTCGTTCAGAGTACACACTGGAGGGTGGGCAGCTTAGGTATTGCAAAGCAAGTTTGTACATGGGTTTCCAAATGGCCTGCTTTTCTTCCCAGTAAGGAAAGGGACTGTCTGACATTTCCATATCAACTACCTCTTGAAAGTAATCCTCCACCATCCTTTGCATGTTTATACTCATATTGGATGGAGTTATGGGCAAAGTGACACATTTTTTTGAAAAATCCTTCAAACCAGCCCAGATGTTAAATTGTTCTCATCTGCCCCCTGTGTCTTCCCTGCTTCTTTTTTGGAAATTTAATTTTTTACGAGCAACAGCTTGAGAAAGTGAAGGAGGACACGTCGTCAAGCCGAGGCCCAGTTCAGCGGCCAACTTGCTGAGCAATAGCTCCTTGCAAAAGTTCACATCTCGCTCACTTACAAGTAAAGACTCAATGTAGGTTTTAAACCTTGGATCAAGCACAGTGGCCAAAACGTACTGATCCGAGTTCAAGATCTTAATAACTCGAGGATCATTGTGAAGCGAATTAAGTACTTGATCGACAAGGCCAACATACTTTGCTGAATTGCTTGCTTTCAGCTCCTCCTTCATTTTCTCAAGCTGCTTTTCCAATAGTCTAATTAAAGGAATGACTTGGCTCAAACTAGCAGAGTCAGCACTGACCTCACATGTCACAACTTCAAATGGTTTCAGCACCTTGCACAGCACTGAAAGGATTCCCCACTGTGCAAGAGTGAAATACATCCCCCCTCCTTTCCCAATGTCATGACTTGTGCAATATGCTTGGATGGCTTTGCGCTGTTCCTCCATCCTCTGAAGCATGTACAGGGTGGAATTCCACCGAGTTACCACCTCTTGCTTAAGTTGGTGGCAGGGCAAGTTAAACTGCTCTTGGAGCTGCTGTAATCTCCTACATGCTGTGGCTGAATGCCTGAAATGGCCTGAAATTTTACGGGCCACCGAAAGCATCTCCTGCACCTCACGGTTATTTCGTAGGAAGCTCTGCACCACCAAGTTGATGGTGTGAGCAAAACAGGGAATATGTTGGAAATCACCCAGCTGTAATGCTCGCACTATATTGTTGGCGTTATCTGAAATGACATACCCTGGGGAGAGTCCGAGTGGTATAAGCCATGCATCAATCACATCTCTCAGTTTGCGTAACAAATTGTCAGCCGTATGCCTGTTAGTGAAGCCGGTGATACAAAGAGTGGCCTGCCTGTGACAAATGTTACGTAGTGGTGTACATGCTGCTGCTGTTCCTGCTGGTGAAGGTGAATGACCAACCCAGTGGGCTGTCACAGTCATATAGTCTTTGGTTTGGCCACTTCCACTTGTCCACATATCTGTGGTTAAGTGAACAGTGGGCAGAATGGCATTTTTCAGCGCAATCTCTACATTTTTACACACTTTTTGGTATAGTTGTGGAATAGCTTTACGGGAGAAATGGTGTCGCGATGGAATTCTGTAACGCGGACACAAAACCTCAATTAACTGTGAAAAACCAGCTGCGTTTATTGTGGAGATTGGACGCAGATCTAACACTAACATTGCAGCCATGGCGTCTGTGATTCGCTTGGCGACTGGGTGACTGCTGTCATATTTGCTTCCCCTCGCAAATGATTGTTTCACAGTTAATTGCTGAAATGTAGGACTGCTCATTTTATTCACCTGCCTCTGGGATGACGATTCACCCCCAGCAGCAGCAACAGCAGCAGCAGGACTAACGCTTTCTTCAGAGGAATCAATAATACTGCCGGAGTCATCCAGCCTTAAGTGGGATGCCGGGCTAACTCTGAGCGCTACTGAGGATATTGATGAGGATGGTGTGGTGGGTGTATTTTGTAGCCGTCGGTATGTCGGTGAGCGGAGGGTCTTAGCTGATGAGGGAGTGCTTGTATTCTTTTGGGAAGAACTTTCAGCTTTTCCCAACACTTTGCCATGAACTCTCGTTAAATGGCGTAACATAGACGAGGTTCCAAGATGGTTAAGGTCCCTCCCTCGACTGACTGTGGCTTCACATACACTACAAATGGCTATACAATTGTTGTCTGGATTTGGGTAGAAATAATTCCACACATAAGCAGTGGATTTTTTTGTTTTATGCCCAGGCATGACAATGGCCTTTTTCTTGTCACGTGCCAGAACTGCTGCCACTGGTGCAGGACTTACACAAACAACCTCATCCTCATCAACATCCTCATTAGCGCCCTCGTCACCTACACAAATCTCTCCCCCTCATCCTCTTCCAATTCCAAAGTGGCATCCTCAATTTGGGTATCACCGGCTACACTCGGGCTATTAAGGCACACATCAGCAGAATGCTCACGATTAGACATCCCACTGTTGGATGGACTCTCCACAGGGATTGTTGTCATTTGTGAATCAGAGCAAATATTGTCCTGTAATGCCTCACTGTTATCTTGCAGCTCGGCTTTGACGCGTAACAGTAGTTGTGCACCAATTCTAGGCTGGGTAACTTTTTGGGATCTGCCACTAATAGCCAAAGGTGAAGGCCTCATTCTCTCTTTGCCACTGCGTGTGTAGAATGGCATGCTTGCAATTTTTTTTTTATCGTCACTTAACTTTTGCTCAGTTACACTTCTTTTTCGCTTCAATACAGTAAATTTTTTTTTGGTTTTTGTTTTTTGCACTAATTTGAAAACACTCTGTTGTTTGACATCGCCTTGGCCAGATGACGTACTGGGAACACTAACATCAGGACTGGTGACAGAACCTGGTTGCTCATTTAGATCATATGTGGACTGCTTTGAATCCATTCTGAGCGCAAACCACTGGGGAGTGCTAAAAATTATTTAGTAGATTCTGCTGACAGTTATGACTTTTGACAGCCAGAAATATTAATGCACAATTAGGGAGGACACCCCAAAAGCACTGAGGAGTGCTAAAAATTATTTAGTAGATACTGCTGACAGATATGACTTTTGACAGCCAGAAATATTAATGCACAATTAGGGAGGACACCCCAAAAACACTGAGGAGTGCTAAAAATTATTTAGTAGATACTGCTGACAGATATGACTTTTGACAGCCAGAAATATTAATGCACAATTAGGGAGGACACCCCAAAAACACTGAGGAGTGCTAAAAATTATTTAGTAGATACTGCTGACAGATATGACTTTTGACAGCCAGAAATATTAATGCACAATTAGGGAGGACACCCCAAAAGCACTGAGGTGTGCTACAAATTATTTAGTAGATACTGCTGACAGATATGACTTTTGACAGCCAGAAATATTAATGCACAATTAGGGAGGACACCCCAAAAACACTGAGGAGTGCTAAAAATTATTTAGTAGATACTGCTGACAGATATGACTTTTGACAGCCAGAAATATTAATGCACAATTAGGGAGGACACCCCAAAAGCACTGAGGTGTGCTACAAATTATTTAGTAGATACTGCTGACAGATATGACTTTTGACAGCCAGAAATATTAATGCACAATTAGGGAGGACACCCCAAAAACACTGAGGAGTGCTAAAAATTATTTAGTAGATACTGCTGACAGATATGACTTTTGACAGCCAGAAATATTAATGCACAATTAGGGAGGACACCCCAAAAACACTGAGGAGTGCTAAAAATTATTTAGTAGATACTGCTGACAGATATGACTTTTGACAGCCAGAAATATTAATGCACAATTAGGGAGGACACCCCAAAAACACTGAGGAGTGCTAAAAATTATTTAGTAGATACTGCTGACAGATATGACTTTTGACAGCCAGAAATATTAATGCACAATTAGGGAGGACACCCCAAAAACACTGAGGAGTGCTAAAAATTATTTAGTAGATACTGCTGACAGATATGACTTTTGACAGCCAGAAATATTAATGCACAATTAGGGAGGACACCCCAAAAACACTGAGGAGTGCTAAAAATTATTTAGTAGATACTGCTGACAGATATGACTTTTGACAGCCAGAAATATTAATGCACAATTAGGGAGGACACCCCAAAAACACTGAGTGCTAAAAATTATTTAGTAGATACTGCTGACAGATATGACTTTTGACAGCCAGAAATATTAATGCACAATTAGGGAGGACACCCCAAAAGCACTGAGGTGTGCTACAAATTATTTAGTAGATACTGCTGACAGATATGACTTTTGACAGCCAGAAATATTAATGCACAATTAGGGAGGACACCCCAAAAGCACTGAGGAGTGCTACAAATTATTTAGTAGATACTGCTGACAGATATGACTTTTGACAGCCAGAAATATTAATGCACAATTAGGGAGGACACCCCAAAAGCACTGAGGTGTGCTACAAATTATTTAGTAGATACTGCTGACAGATATGACTTTTGACAGCCAGAAATATTAATGCACAATTATGGGGGACACCCCAAAAGCGCTGGGGAGTGCCAAATATGAAGAAAAAATAATAAACCTCTATCCTCCTCTCTGCACTAGCGATTTTGGTTAGAGCAATTGCAAGAACAATATTGTATTCTCTGTCCCTGCTCTAATTAGCCTATGACTACACCCTGCTCTCTCCCTCTCTCAAATGGCGATGGATTGCTGTGGAGGCGTGTATTTATAAAGTTGAAGTATCGCGAGAACCGAGTCCCGAGATCCGACAACGTCACAATGACGTTCGGCCTCGATTTGGATTCGGAATGGGCTGCTCAGCTCGGTACTCGGATACCCAAAGTTCGGGTGGGTTCGGTTCTCGGAGAACCGGACCCGCCCATCTCTAATTTAATTTCACTTTCTAGCTCCACAGTCTGTGCAGCCTGCTTTTTTTTATCTTCAAATTATTTTCAAGCCTAAATTAACTAGAGGTAGTGACGTGCTAGAACTCCACCCTCTATACGCTGCAGAGGATGGAGGAGCATCAAAGGGCCATTGAAGCCTACACAGCCACCTACAAGATAGGAAAAGGAGTGGGGATGCGCCTGAGTCAAGCGCACTGGAGAATGATTTCCGTGTTGTGCAAGGTTCTGCAGCCATTTGAACTTGCCACATGAGAAGTCAGTTCCGACACTGCCAGCTTGAGTCAGGTGATTCCCCTGATCAGGCTTTTGCAGAAGCAGCTGGAGAAAGTGAGGGAGGAGCTGGTACACCATTGCGATTCCACCAAGCATGTAGCTCTTGTGGATGAAGCCCTTTGCACGCTTTGCCAGGATCCGAGGGTGGTCAGTCTTTTAAAGTCAGAGGAATACATTCTGCCCACCGTTCTCGATCCTCGGTTTAAAGCGTATGTTGTGTCTCTGTTTCCGGCGGACACAAGTCTACAGCGGTGCAAAGACCTGCTGGTCAGGAGATTGTCCTCTGAAGAGGACCGTGACATGCCACCAGCTCCACCTTCATTTTCATCACTGTTTGTGCAGTTCCAAAAAAGAGGAACTGCCATTTCTATTGCTACTTTCTTTCTTTCTGTATTTCCTGTGTCCTGTGGTCTGTTCTGCTAAGGGCATTGTTATTTCCAAGTTATCCAAAAGCTAAAAAAAATATATATATATTTTTATAAAAAATATTATAAAAAATTCATTTAAAAAAAAATAATTTTTTTTTTCCAAAATTGGAAAAAAAAATGTAAATTTTTTTAAAAATATAGCTTGTACTGCTATTTAAAAGTCTAACTATGATCATTCACTGTTGCTGTACCCAAAAATAATAGGTACTGCTATTAAAGTACAGTCCAGTGGTACTCTCCTGTGCCGCAGATAATTTGTAAAAGCTTTGCCGAGTGTGTGTAGTTATGTATCACAGGTTTTAAGAAGAGGCACAACACTGACAACCTGTTAGAGAAACTGAGGGAAATAATCTCTCTGTGGCTCACCCCACTTAGACTCTCCTGGGGATTCGAATAACTGCCATTTCTATTACTACCTTCTTTATTTCTATATTTAAAACAAAAAAAACCTGCCATTTCTAGTACTACCTTCTTTCTTTCTCTATTTAAAGAAAAAAAAATAACTGCCATTTCTAGTACTACCTTCTTTCTTTCTATATTTAAAACAAAAAAAAACCTGTCATTTCTAATACTACGTTAATTGTTTGTGCAGTCACAAAAAAGAGGAACTGCGCCCTTAACTGCTATGTTGGTTTTAGACGTCCATCCAGTGCCTGCCATCTGTTCCCTGGAATTCAGACCAGTTGAGGGTTTTTTTAATATATTGTGGCCCCGGTATCAAATTGGGTACCGGGGCCACTCCACTTCGCAGTCCAGATACTTGTTTGGTGGAATTCAGACCAGTTGAGGTTTTTCTTTATTATATTGTGGGGACCACTCCACTACGCAGTCCAGATACTTTTTTGGTAAAATTCAGACCAGTTGAGGTTTTTTTATTATATTGTGGCCCCGGTATCAAATTGGGTACCGGGACCACTCCACTACGCAGTCCAGATACTTGTTTGGTGGAATTCAGACCAGTTGAGGGTTTTTTTATTATATTGTGGGGACCACACTACTACGCAGTCCAGATACTTGTTTGGTGGAATTCAGACCAGTTAAGGGTTTTCTTATTATATTGTGGCCCCGGTATCAAATTGGGCACTGGGGCCACTCCACTACGCAGTCCAGATACTTTTTTGGTGGAATTCAGACCAGTTGAGGGTTTTTTTATTATATTGTGGAGACCACTCCACTACGCAGTCCAGATACTTTTTTGGTAAAATTCAGACCAGTTGAGGGTTTTTTCTATTATATTGTGGCCCCCGTATCAAATTGGGTTCCTGGCCACTCCACTACGCAGTCCAGATACTTGTTTGGTGGAATTCAGATCAGTTGAGGTTTTTTTTTATTATATTGTGGGGACCACTCCACTACGCAGTCCAGATACTTTTTTGGTAAAATTCAGACCAGTTGAGGTTTTTTTTATTATATTGTGGCCCCGGTAACAAATTGGGTACCGGGGCCACTCCACTACGCAGTCCAGATACTTGTTTGGTGGAATTCAGACCAGTTGAGGTTTTTTTTTATTATATTGTGGGGATCACTCCACTACGCAGTCCAGATACTTTTTTGGTAAAATTCAGACCAGTTGTTAGTGGTCGCGGCGGCTTCGGGCACCGCCGCGACTCTCTTGCTGTTCCTGGTGACGCCCCGGCCGTTACTACGGCATCCAGGGCGTCACTTCCGGTTTCTGTGTCCCGGTTGCCTGGAAACAACCGGGACGCTTTGGTCTTCCTGACGCCGCGCCCGGCCAGCTGTCAAACAGTCGGGCGCGTGCGCACAGGATTAGGTAGGGCCAGCCATGCAAGGCTGTGTAGGATCAGCTATCAGGCTGATTACAGATTAGGTTACTGCTGGCACTCTTCCTATTCCATTGGCTGCAGGCTCTGCATCTCTATCATACTGCAGCTGAGGACATATTCTGGACTGTGTCCTGATTAGCCATCTGTACTATTTAAGGCAGTGAGGAATGAGCCTCACTGCCGGTTATAGCGTTCTGTCCTCAGTCCTGCTGCCTGCTTGTACTATCCATTTAGGTTCCTGTTACCTTAGATTTGACCACCCGTGTTTGACCCCTGCTTGTTATTGGACCTTTGACCCTTCTCTTCTAACCTTGACCTTTGCCTGGAATTCGGATTTTGCTTCTCTGCCTGTGAGTTTGACCCTTTGCTTGCCCTTGGATATTGCTTCTGTGCCTGTGACCTTTTGACCTTGGATTCCTCTCATACTACAGTCCACCAATCACTTCACTTCTGGGAAACTCCTTTAAGTCAGTATACGCTAGTCGACCCTCGGTCGGCCCGCAGCCCAGTCTGTCCCCACCACTAGGGGCTCCAGCGAACACCTGGCCTTCTGAGTAGTTCCCGAGTTTCACTGTACTGGCTTGGGAGTTCCTAACACCAGTTGAGGTTTTTTTTTATTATATTGTGGCCCCGGTATCAAGTTGGGTACCGGGGCCACTCCACTACGCAATCCAGATACTTTTTTGGTGGAATTCAGACCAGTTGAGGGTTTTTTTATTATATTGTGGGGACCACTCAACTACGCAGTCCAGATACTTTTTTGGTGGAATTCAGACCAGTTGAGGTTTTTTTTTATTATATTGTGGGGACCACTCCACTACGCAGTCCAGATACTTTTTTGGTGGAATTCAGACCAGTTGAGGGTTTTTTTATTATATTGTGTGGACCACTCCACTAAGCAGTCCAGATACTTTTTTGGTGGAATTGAGACCAGTTGAGGGTGATATATTGTGGCCCCGGTACCAAATTGTGTACCGGGACCACTGCACTATGCAGTCCAGAAAGCTACCTCGGTGAAACGTTTTGGACTAAAAACAATATTGTGAGGTGTGAGGTGTTCAGAATAGACTCGGAATTAGTGGAAATGATTGTTATTGAATGTTATTGAGGTTAATAATAGCGTAGGAATGAAAATAAACAAAAAAACTTGTTTTTAACACTTTTTGTTTTTTTCAAAAAAAATCTGAATCCAAAACCTTAAATCCGAACCAAAACCTTTCGTCAAGTGTTTTGCGAAACAAATCCGAACCCAAAACCTCAAGCAAATCCGAATCCAAAACACAAAACACGAGACACCAAAAGTGGCCAGTGCTCATCCCTACAATATATACTAGTAGTGCTTGACTATGCAGCCAGATATACAGAGGCAATTTCCCTACGGAACATAAAGTGCAGCACCATAGCTAGAGAACTTGTATTGATGTTTACACACTTGGGAATACCCAAGGAAATTCTCACAGACCAGGGCACCCCGTTCATGTCCAAACTAATGAAGGACATTTGCCAGTTATTAGGGGTGAGAGTGCTTTACACCTCCGTGTACCATCCACAAACAGACGGCTTGGTGGAACGCTTTAAAGTACATGCTCAGGAAAGACGTGGCTCAAGAGAAAAAAGTTTTTGACACTCTTATTCCCTATTTGATGTATGCCATTTGTGAGGTACCTCAAGCTTCAACAGGGTTTAGTCCCTTTGAGTTATAGTTTGGGAGAAAGCCCAGGGGTATCTCGGATATGTGAAAAAAAGGGTGGGAGCAGCAAGGTCCCAGGGAGCCAAATCTGGTACAATTTGTGTTCCAAATGTATGAGAGGCTAGGAAATATAGGGCCCATTCTACACCAACATGTAAAAGTGGCTCAGGGATGACAGAAGAAAAGTTATGACAAAAGTGCTGTTGTTTGATCCTTCAAGCCTGGGGACAAGGTTCTAGTCCTGGTTCCTACCCCGGAAAGCAAACTTTTTGCGCATTGACAGGTTCCATATGAAGTTCCAGAGGCTGTCGGTCCTGTCAATTACAGGGTTCGCCAGTTAGGTAAGAGAAGGGTGGAGCAAATATACCATGTTAACGTCCTTAAACCGTGGCATGATGAGGAAACCTATCCCCGGGTAGTGAGTACTGCCATTGAAAATTCTGAAGTGCCCATAGAACCAGCTTTGTCTATTAAGCAGAGACAACAGACAGAAGAAGTGATGTCTTCTCTTCCATTCCTGGGTGCACTACCTTGATCGAACACGACATTGCCACTCCGCCAGGAGTAATTGTAAAACAGAAGCCGTATCACATTCCCGAGGCCAAACTGGTGGATGTGAGAAAGGAGATTGAGAAAATGCTAAGTTAGACGTGATTGAAGAGTCCACTGGTGAGTGGAATAGTCCCATTATGCTTGTCCCAAAACACAATGGGACAATTCGATTTTGCAATGAATTTACTTGAATAAACAGTATGTCGCAATTTGATGCCTATCCAATGCCACGTGTGGGTGAACTGGTAGAAAACCTTGCTGGTAGTAACTTTTTGACAACTCTTGATCTACCAAAGGGTTATTGGCAAGTTCCCCTGACTTCCACGGCCAAGCCAAAGACTGCATTTTGCTCCCCTGATGGTCTCTATCAATATAAAGTCCTACCCCTTGGGTTGCATTGGGCCCCTGCCACCTTTCAAAGGGCCATAAATAAATTGCTGAATAAATTGTTGGTCGAGGGCGTGTAAAACCCCAGCTAGACGAAGTGAAGGCAGTCAAAAATTGGGCAAGACCAGAAAAATGATTGCAGTTAAGAACCTTTCTAGGCTTAGTAGGTTTCTACAGGTGGTTTGTAAGCCACTTCGCCACTAGAGGTGCTCCACTTACGGACATGTTAAAAAAATGTTGTCCGGATAGATTAACCTGGTCTGACTCTGCAGAAGCTGTCTGGTCTGATCTTCGGTAAGCTCTTTGTTCCTCTCCAGTTCTGCAAGCACCGGTTCTTCCTTCAAACTGATGCTTCTGGTGTCGGCTTAGGTGCAGTCTTGTCACAGGAGAAGAATAGAGTAGACAATCCTGTCCTGTACTTAAGTTGTAATTTATTTCTGAGGGAACAAAAATATGCCACCATGGAGAAAGAATGTCTCGCCATAAAATGGGCTACAGAAGCTCTGCGCTATTATCTCCTAGGCAGAAAGTTTACCCTAATAACAGACCATGCACCATTGAGATGGATGCAGAACAACCAGGAGGTAAATGCCAAGGTAACCCGCTGGTTCTTAGCACTGCAACCATTCAAGTTCTCAGTAGAACATAGTCCTGGGATTCTGCACAAAAATACAGATGCATTTTTGCAAAAATATGCGCTCCTAGCGAAGTCCGCGTCCCTCTACTTGGAGATGCTAGGGGGATGGATATGTGACAAAGGGAGGCATTTAGCTGACAACATGCAGAGACAGCATGCACCTAGTTTGTTAATGAGCCAAGTAAAGACATATATGTGACAAACAATAGTTTAAAGTTTGGTTAACTTACATGGTTTGAAAGCTCCTTCCTCACAGCAAACAGACAGGGCGTGTCTGTGTCAGTGCAAACAGAACCATTGATGGAAGTTTCCTCTTAAAGGGAAGGTGGCAGTGTCACCTGCCCATCAAGCTAGAGCTGTGGGAGTAGTGGCATGTATAAAAGCTTGCTTGTATCATTGTTCAGGAAGACCAACGCTGGGGAAGCTAGCTGGTCTTTGTCTAGCTAGCATTTAGGGTCTCCAGAAACGGTGTGAGATCTGCACGGTGTCAAATACATTTTACCATCCTTACAATAAAGCTGCATAAAAAGAAGTTGTTTGCATGTGCTTCAGCAGTAGCGAGCTCTTGCAACAATATATATATATATATATATATATATATACATATTCCTGTAGCTGAATTAGAAAATGAGAATGTCAACTTGACTATAACTGTAAAACGTATTTTCTGCTGTCAAATGCACACATACAATAGCTGATTTAATCTGCTATATGATGCCAACATAAATAGACCATACATTCCAACTTTTAAGATTTCTCCCCGGGAGATCCGGGGGAAAAGTCATTGTCGTGTCGCCATTGCCCTGCCCCCACTATAAAAAGCCGAAATTAACGGCATTGAATGGAGGGACACGATTAAGCTCCGTCCCCCTCCATTTATTGTCGTGAATTTCGGCAAATGCGGGAACTTTGCCTACTTTTCCGGATGTCCGTGAGGACTCCCCGAAATTTGCGAGCCTCCCGGGAATTCCGGCAGTGTAGGCAAGTATGAAATAGACAGACAGACAGAGGATGCATACAGTTAGAAAGTTTACAATTGTAGAAACACCAAATGTAAGCCTATGATACACCTACTGACATTTTATGAAGGAAAATTCATGACTGTTTTCAAAAGTATTTGCCTCATAATGGTTCTGTATTGATTCAGTATGTTGATGACCTGTTACTCAGCTATTGTATGTGTGTATTTAACAGCAGATAGATAGATATAGATAGATATACCAAGAACAAAAAACACATGACCTTTATGATTAGACACAAAGCAAGCATTGTTTTTAAGGTAACTAGAGATGAGTGGGCTCGGATATCTGAAATCCGAGCCCACCCGAACGTTGCCGATCCAAGCCGGATCCGAGACAGATCCGGGTATTCCCGCCAATTGCAAAACTGAAACCGAGGCTCTGAGTCATAATCCCGCTGTCGGATCTCGCGATACTCGGATTCTATAAATTCCCCGCTACTCGCCGCCATCTTCACTCGAGCATTGATCAGGGTAGAGGGAGGTTGTGTTAGGTGGTCCTCTGTCCTGCTATATCTCGTGCTGTGCTGTGCTGTTCAGTTCTGTGCTGTGCTGTGCTGTTCAGTGCTGTGCTGTGCTGTGCTGTGTTCTGCTCAGTCCAGTGGTGCTGTGTCCTGTGCTCTGTCCTTCTGAGTTCAGTGGTGCTGCTGGGTCCTGTGCTGTGTCCTGTTCAGTCCAGTGGTGCTGTGTCCTGTGCTCTGTCCTTCTAAGGGCATTGTTATTTCCTCATTATTCCCAAATTATAAAAAAATTCAAAAAAAGTTATAAAAAAAATTACAAAAAAAGTAATTATAAAAAAAAAATATCCCAAAACAATCCTGCAGTATAAGTCCATTGGTACTGCTATATTACAAAGTTCACTGATTCTGCAGTATAAGTCCAGTGGTACTGATATATTACAAAGTTCACTGATTCAGCAGTATAATTTTAGTGGTACTGATATATTACAAAGTTCACTGATTCAGCAGTATAAGTCCAGTGGTACTGATATATTACAAAGTTCACTGATTCAGCAGTATAAGTCCAGTGGTACTGATATATTACAAAGTCCACTGATTCAGCAGTATAAGTCCAGTGGTACTGCTATATAAGAAAGTTCACTGATTCAGCAGTATAAGTCCAGTGGTACTGATATATTACAAAGCTCACTGATTCAGCAGTATAAGTCCAGTGGTACTGCTATTACAAAGTTCACTAATTCAGCAGTATAAGTCCAGTGGTACTCTCCTGTTCCGCATATAATTTTTAAAGGCTTTGCCGAGTGTGTGTGGCTTAGGGGTACGCTCTCTTGTGCTACATATAATGGAAAACAAAAATTTGGAGGATAAAGTAGGGAAAGATCAAGACCCACTTCCTTCTAATGCTGAAGCTGCTGCCACTAGTCATGACATAGACGATGAAATGCCATCAACGTCGTCTGGCAAGCCCGATGCCCAATCTCCTAGTACAGGGCATGTAAAATCCAAAAAGCCCAAGTTCTCAAAAAGTAGCAAGAAGAGAAACTTAAAATCATCTGAGGAGAAATGTAAAGTTGGCAATATGCCATTTACGACACGTAGTGGCAAGGAACGGCTTAGGCCCTGGCCCGTGTTCATGACTAGTGGTCCAGCTTCACCCAAGGATCTAAGCCCTCCTCCTCCCCCCCTACAAAAAAATTACTAGAGTTATGCTGTTAGCAACAACAACAAAACAGCAAAGAACTCTGCCTTCTAAGCAGATGACATCACAAATCCCCAAGGCGAGTCCAAGGGTGTATGTGGTTGTGAAGACTGACCTTCCCATCACTGTACGGGAAGAGGTGACTCCACCCAGCATTTGCAGCACACCCTCTGCATATGTTGGAAGGATCACCCACAGTGTAGATCCAGATTTGGATAATCAAGGTGTCAATGTTGTACACCGGGAGGAGGCTATTGATGTAGCTGGCGCTGTGTAGGAACGTGATGATGAGGTTGGTGATGTGGTTATTGTAAATGAGGCACCAGGGGGGGAAACAGCTGATGTCCATGGGATGAGAAAGCCCATCGTTATGCCTGGTCAGAAGACCAAAAAATGCACCTCTTCGGTCTGGAGTTATTTTTATCCAAATCCGGACAACCAATGTATGGCCATATGTAGCTTATGTAAAGCTCAAATAAGCAGGTGTAAGGATCTTGCCCAGCTAGGGACATCCTCCCTTATACGTCACCTGAATAACCTTCATAGTTCAGTGGTTAGTTCAGGAACTGGGCCTAGGACCGTCATCAGTCAGGGACACCTAAATCTCTTGGTCCTGTTGGATACACACCACCAACACTCTCCTTGTCAACTTCCTCCACGATCTCCATAAGATTTAGAACTGCAGGCCATGTCACCAGCCAGACTGAGTCCTCTTCTATACGGGATTCATCCGAGGAATCCTGCAGCGGTACGCCTACTACTGCCACTGCTGCTGTTGCTGCTGTTAGTCGGTCATCTTCCCAGAGGGGAAGTCGTAAGACCGCTACGTCTTTCAAAAAACAATTGACCGTCCAACAGTCATTTGCCATGACCACAAAATACGATAGTAGTCACCCTATTGCAAAGCGTATAACTGCGGCTGTAACTGCTATTTTGGTGTTAGACGCGCGCCCGGTGTCCGCAATCAGTGGAGTGGGATTTAGACGGTTGATGGAGGTATTGTGTCCCCGGTACCAAATCCCGTCGAGATTCCACTTCACTAGGCAAGCGATACCAAAGATGTACAGAGAAGTATGAGCAAGTGTCCTCAGTGCTCTTAAAAATGCGGTTGTACCCACTGTCCACTTAACCACGGACATGTGGACAAGTTGTTCTGGGCAAACGAAGGACTATATGACTGTGACAGCCCACTGGGTAGATGCATCCCCTTCCGCAGCAACAGCAGCAGCTGCATCAGTAGCAGCATCTACACAACGTCTGCTCGTGCCAAGGCATACAACATTGTGTATTACAGGCTTGAATAAGAGGCACAATGCTAACAACCTATTAGAGAAAATGAGGGAAATTATTTTGCATTGACTTACCCCACTTAGACTGTCCTGGGGATTTGTGGTGTCAGACAACGCCAGTAACATTGTGCGGGCATTGCATATGGGAAATTTCCAGCACGTCCCATGTTTTGCCCACACCATTAATTTGGTGGTGCAGCATTACCTAAAGAGTGACAGGGGTGTGCAGGAGATGCTTGCGGTGGCCCGCAAAATTGCTGGACACTTTCGGCATTCTGCCAGTGCCTACCGCAGGCTCGAGGCACATCAAAAAAGCATGAACCTGCCCTGCCATCTGTTATGAACTTACCTGATCCCCGTTCCGCTGCGCTGTCAGCGTGGTCTAGCAGCTGTATCCGCTCAGTGCAGCGCTTCTCCTGATGGCGTCCCCGCACTTCCGGGTTCTTCCTGCAGCTAGTCATGTGACTCCTGGGCGGGGAATTCAAATAACTATATCTTCTCTGCTCTGACACGCTGCCTGTGTCAGAGCAATGTGTTTCCTGTTCCTGGCTAACAGTTCCTGTGTTCCTGACTCCTGTGAACCTGCTCCCTGTGTACTCCTTTATTCCTCCTACTCCTGCGTACCAACCTGGCTGTGACCTGACTATTCTTTGGCTTATTCCTGGCACCACGTATTGGACTGTCTTCCCTGTGTACCAACCCGGCTGTGTTATCAACTACTCTCTGGATTTCCCTCTGGCACCTTATACCTGATATCTCCTGTGTACCGACTCGGCTGTGTTCCTGGACCCATCTCCTGCTACGCACTCATTGACTCCGTGCATCTACCGCTTACTGCTCCAGACCTTCAAACCCTGGAATTCACGGTTAGTGCCTGTACTTGCATCATTTTGTCATATTGACTGTCTGACTATCCATCACTTAGAACCTTCTCCCTTACGTCAGTAGGCTAACCTGGGGCCGCGACCTGCGGTTCTTCGGCAGCAAAGACCACACTACCTTGCGGTGGTTCTTGGTGAAGACCGGAAGGCCGTTAGACTCCGCGCCCTAGGTAAGCCTGTGCAAATACTGACTAAGGCATTTAAATCGTAACGGTTTGCTCTGACCCACTATCTAACTGATGGATGCGTCAGGGAATCCCACCGCTAGGGTATTACTGGATCACCTAGCGGCCCAGGTTGAAGACCAGGGGAAGAATCAGGAACAGTTATTACAGATTCTGCAGACTCTCTCTAACAGGTTGGATACGTTCAAGCAGCTCAGGTGGCAGCTCCAACTCCTCCGCCTGTTCCGGCTCCACAACCTGCCCCCGCCCAGAGCAGCCCTGCCGTATCTGCTCCAGCACCCTCTCAACTCCGCATACCTAATCCACCTAAGTTCAATGGGGACCCCAAGGAATGCCGAGGGTTCTTGAACCAATGTGCTATTCAATTTGAACTTCAGCCCGGAAACTTTCCTACAGAGAAAACTAAAGTTGCTTATATAATCACCTTATTGTCTGGTCAAGCGCTTGCCTGGGCTTCTCCCCTTTGGGAACATGATGACCCTAGTCTTCATAATTGTGCCATCTTTTTGGAAACCTTCAGACGCATCTTTGATGAACCTGGACGTGTCTCCAGTGCTGCTTCTGGACTTCCCCGTCTACGTCATGGTACTCTTACTCTGGGCCAGTACGCTCTCCAATTTCGCACTATGGCGGCTGAGCTACGATGGAACAATGAAGCTTTGGTGGCCACGTTTTGGCAAGGCTTGTCAGATCGTATTAAGGACGAGTTAGCAGCCCGGGAATTACCCACTACTCTGGACAAATTGATTTCCCTCTGTAACCAGATTGATATCCAGTTCCGAGAACGCACTCAAGAGAGAGAAAGTTCCCGCCGATCTACATTCCGCTTGGCACCCCGATTTCAAAGCCCAATTACTCCTGAGGAAGGAGTTGGGAAGGGCACGTTTATCCCAGGAGGAAAGAGAGAGGCGATTCAAGAACCGTTTGTGCCTCTATTGCGGAGAACCCGGTCATGTTTTAAGCCAGTGTGGGAGGCGACCGGACCTAACTGACGTTGGAGAGGCTAAGTTAGGTAGGTCTATTCCCTCTCCTGTGGATTCTAGTTTTTCTATTCAAGTCCTTCTGCGATATATTGATAAATAACTGTCTTTTCCAGCTCTCATTGACTCCGGAGCAGCGGGGAATTTTCTACGAGCTGACATCGTAGAGAGGTTGTCGTTACCCACGCAACCATTGGATCCACCTGTCGCAATTACAGCTATAGACGGCAGCCGTATTATTGGAGGATCCATTAAGAACAGAACTGTCAACCTTTCTCTACGCATCGGAGCCTTACACACTGAAGAAATCTCCTTTCTAGTCATCCCGAAGGCCATCAACCCTGTGATTCTAGGCCTTCCTTGGCTCAGACTTCACTCTCCCACTCTGGATTGGCAGAAGCCTGAGATTCTTGCATGGGGTCCAGGATGTCATTCCAGATGTCTTCCCAGGATTCATAAACCCGCTATGGCCGGTTCTTCCACATCCTCCAGTATACCTCCTCAATATTGTTCATTTTCTGACGTCTTTTGTGAAAAGGAGGCTTCCAAGTTACCCCCACACAGACCTTGGGATTGCGCCATTGAATTGATGCCGGACAAGATACCACCCAGAGGACATGTATTCTCTTTATCTTTACCCGAATCTGATGCTATGTCCCTATATATCAAAGAGAATTTGAACAGAGGTTTTATCCGGAATTTCTCGTCACCAGCAGGAGCCGGTTTCTTTTTGTAAAAAAAAAAGACGGCGGACTACGTCCTTGTATAGACTATCATGGTCTCAACGCCAAGACTAAAAAGAACAGGCATCCCTTGCCATTGATCTCTGAACTCTTTGATAGGGTCAAGGGAGCTTCTATATTTTCTAAACTTGACTTGAAAGGGGCTTACAACCTAATCCATATCAAACAAGGTGATGAATGGAAAACAGCGTTTAATACGCATGATGGGCATTTCGAATATTTAGTTATGCCATTTGGACTTTGCAACGCCCCTGCCGTTTTTCAAAGCTTCATCAATGAGTTTTTCAAGACTTCCTGTATCGATTTGTGGTGATTTATCTGGATGATATCCTGATTTTTTTCTCCTGATATGGTTACTCATCGCCATCATGTCTCCTTAGTTCTTCAACGCCTTCGCTCACATCATCTATATTGTAAATTGGACAAGTTTGTCTTTGAAAAAACGTGTCTTCCTTTTCTTGGTCATGTGGTTTCTGGCTCCGGATTACGGATGGACCCCGAGAAGTTAAAGGCAATTTCTGATTGGCCCCAACCAGTAGGTCTCAAAGCCATTCAGCGTTTCTCTAACTACTACCGTCACTTTATCAAGGGGTTTTCTTCCGTGATTGCACCTATCACCTCCTTGACCAAGAAGTCCGCCAACGCAAAAACTTGGCCACAGGAGGCCATGGAAGCCTTCAAGTACCTTAAAGAAGCTTTCATCTCGGCTCCCATTCTTCAGCAACCAGATCCTTCCTTCCCTTTTTTCCTTGAGGTGAACGCATCCTCTACTGGAGTGGGAGCTATCTTGTCTCAGAAAAATTCTACTGGAAAATTTTCTCCCTGTGGTTTCTTTTCTCGCAAATTTTCGCCTACCGAAAAAAACTATGGCATTGGAGATAAAGAGCTTTTCGCTATCAAACTGGCCCTAGAAGCTTGGAGACACCATTTGGTAGGAGCCAGGTTTCCTGTTACCATTTTTACAGATCACAAGAACTTACTGTATTTTCAAACTTCATCTTGCCTCAATCCTCGTCAGGCCAGATGGTCCCTGTTTTTCTCCCGCTTCGATATGATCATCACCTTCAGACCAGGGTCCAAGAACAAGAAGGCTCTCTCTCGTTCCTTTGACTCCATGGATACAGAAGAAGAGGGTTCTAGACCCATCCTAGATCCAGAATGTATTTTGGCTACTACTCCCACTCACTTTATTATTCCTCACGGGAAAACTTTGGTTCCTCCACATCTCCAATCAAAACTCCTTAAATGGGCTCATGCCTCCCGTTTTTCTGGTCATGCCGGTATAAAAAAAACCTTGGAATTTATCTCCCGTGGTTATTGGTGGCCATCTATCCACTCAGACGTTCGACAGTTTGTGACAGCGTGTTCCACTTGTGCTCAGAACAAAGTCCCTCGTCAAGCTCCATACGGTCTGCTGCAACCTCTACAAATTCCGGATCGACCTTGGAGTCATCTTTCCATGGATTTTATCACAGATTTACCCTCCTCCAGAGGGTTCTCAGTAGTGTGGGTGGTCACTGATCGCCTTTCCCGGGCCGCTCATTTTGTGGCATTAAAAGGTCTCCCTTCTGCTCCTGTTCTGGCTCAACTCTTCATTAAAGAGATTTTCCGCCTACATGGCTGTCCAGATGTTATTGTTTCTGATCGGGGAACTCAGTTCGTGGTAAGATTTTGGAGGGCTTTTTCTCGTCTTTGTGGAATCAAGTTAAATTTCTCTTCTGCATATCATCCTCAAAGTAATGGTCTCACTGTAAGGACGAATCAAGAATTGGAGAAATTCCTCAGATGTTTCATTTCAGCTAAACATGATGATTGGGTCGATTTATTACCTTGGGCAGAATTCGCTCACAATAATAATTCATATGATTCTACCTCCACTTCTCCCTTTTTTGCTCTTCAGGGGTTTCATCCTATAGTTCCACCCTTCAAAGATTTAACCGCTTCTGGAGTTCCTGCAGTTGATTCCCTTCTATCGGACTTCTCGGCTAGGTGGGATCTTATTAAACGCAAATTGCTTCACACCTCTGCCATCAGTAAAAGAGCATTTGACAAAAGAAGAAGACCATCTCCACTACTTACTCCTCGTGACAAAGTATGGTTGTCTACGAAGAATCTTCGCTTTTTGGTCCCCTCTAGGAAATTGGCTCCCCGATTTATTGGTCCCTTCAAGATCATAGAGGTCATTAATCCGGTGGCCTTTAGATTAAAGTTACCTCCTACCTTGAGGATTCCCAATGTGTTCCGCATTTCCCTTCTCTAACCACTTGTTATTAACAAATTTTTCTCTTCAAAATAACCTCCTGCTGCTATTTCTGCGCTAGATCAGGAATTTGAGGTGAAGGAGATTCTAGATTCTCGGATTTCCAGAGGTTCCTTGCAGTTCCTGGTTGACTGGAAAGGCTACGGTCCTGAAGAGCGTTCTTGGATTCCTGCACGAGACCTTCATGCTCCGAGTTTGTTGAGGAAATTCCATACCAAGTTCCCTCAAAAGCCTTATAAATTGTCCGGAGGCCACCCCTGAAGGGGGGGGGGTACTGTTATGAACTTACCTGATCCCCGTTCCGCTGCGCTGTCAGCGTGGTCTAGCAGCTGTATCCGCTCAGTTCAGCGCTTCTCCTGATGGCGTCCCCGCACTTCCGGGTTCTTCCTGCAGCTAGTCATGTGACTCCTGGGCGGGGAATTTAAATAACTGTATCTTCTCTGCTCTGACACGCTGCCTGTGTCAGAGCAATGTGTTTCCTGTTCCTGGCTAACAGTTCCTGTGTTCCTGACTCCTGTGAACCTGCTCCCTGTGTACTCCTTTATTCCTCCTACTCCTGTGTACCAACCTGGCTGTGACCTGACTATTCTTTGGCTTATTCCTGGCACCACGTATTGGACTGTCTTCCCTGTGTACCGACCCGGCTGTGTTATCAACTACTCTCTGAATTTCCCTCTGGCACCGTATACCTGATATCTCCTGTGTACCGAACCGGCTGTGTTATCAACTACTCTCTGGATTTCCCTCTGGCACCGTATACCTGATATCTCCTGTGTACCGACCCGGCTGTGTTCCTGGACCCATCTCCTGCTACGCACTCATTGACTCCGTGCATCTACCGCTTACTGCTCCAGACCTTCAAACCCTGGAATTCACGGTTAGTGCCTGTACTTGCATCGTTTTGTCATATTGCCTGTCTGACTATCCATCACTTAGAACCTTCTCCCTTACGTCAGTAGGCTAACCTGGGGGCCGCGACCTGCGGTTCTTCGGCAGCAAAGACCACACTACCTTGCGGTGGTTCTTGGTGAAGACCGGAAGGCCGTTAGACTCCGCGCCCTAGGTGAGCCTGTGCAAATACTGACTAAGGCATTTAAATCGTAACACCATCACCTCAAACAAGAGGTTGTGATGCGCTGGAACTCCACCCTCTATATGCTGCAGAGGATGGAGGAGCAGCAAAAGGCCATTCAGGCCTACACCGCCACCTACGACATAGGCAAAAAAGTGGTGATGCGCCTGAGTCAAGCGCAGTGGAGACTGATTTCCGTGTTGTGCAAGGTTCTCAGTTCCGACACTGCCAGCTTGAGTCAGGTGATTCCCCTGACCAGGCTGTTGCAGAAGCAGCTGGAGAAAGTGAGGGAGGAGCTGGTAAACCATTGCGATTCCACCAAGCATGTAGCTCTTGTGGATAAGGCCCTTCGTACGCTTTGCCAGGATCCGCGGGTGGTCACTATTTTAAAGCCAGAGGAATACATTCTGGCCACCGTTCTCGATCCTCGGTTTAAAGCGTATGTTTTGTCTCTGTTTCCGGCGGACACAAGTCTGCAGCGGTGCAAAGACCTGATGGTCAGGAGATTGTCCTCTGAAGATGACCGTGACATGCCAACAGCTCCACCCTCATTTTCTTCCACATCTGTGGCTGTGAGGAAAAAGCTCAGTTTTCCTAAAAGAGCCGCTGGCGGGGATGCTGATAACATCTGGGCCGGACTGAAGGACCTGCCAACCATTGCAGACATGTCTACTGTTGCTGCATTGGATGCTGTCACAATAGAAAAAATGGTGGAGGATTATTTTGCTGACACCATCCAAATAGACATGTCAGACAGTCCATATTGTTACTGGCAGGAAAAAAAGGCAGTTTGGAAGCCCCTGTACAAACTGGCTCTAATTTACCTGAGTTGTCCCCCCTCCAGTGCGTAATTGGAAAGAGTTTTTAGTGCAGCGGGGAACCTGGTCAGTGAGCGGCGAAGGAGGTTGCTTCCTCAGAACGTTGAAAAAATGATGTTCATAAAAATGAATTATCAATTCCTCAGTCAAGTACAGCACTGCCCTTCAGATAGTACAGAGGGACCTGTGGTTGTGGAGTCCAGCGGGGACGAATTGATAATGTGTGAGGAGGAGGAAGTACACACTGTAGGGGGAGAGGAATCAGAGGTTGAGGATGAGGACGACATCTTGCCTCAGTAGAGCCTGTTTATTTTGTACAGGGAGAGATGAATAGCTTTTTTGGTGTGGGGGCCCAAACAACCAATCATTTCAGGCACAGTTTGGTAGGCCCTGTCGCTGAAATGATTGGTTTGTTAAAGTGTGCATGTCCTATTTCAACAACATAAGGGTAGGTGGGAGGGCCCAAGGACAATTCCATCTTACAACTCTTTTTTTTCTTTGCCAGCTCTTTTTGTGGGGGTCCAAACAAACCAATCATTTCAGCCACAGTTGTTTGGTAGGCCCTGTCGCTGAAATGATTGGTTTGTTAAAGTGTGCATGTCCTATTTTAACAACATAAGGGTGGGTGGGAGGGCCCAAGGACAATTCCATCTTGCAATTCTTTTATTGCTATTATGTGACCATTCAACAGTCGTTTGCCATGAGCACAAAGTAAAACAAAATTAAAACAAATTCAACAAATTAAACCAAAAGTAAAATGCCCTGTCATAATCAAAAACAAGAGGTATTGACGTGCTTGAACTACTGTAGTGTTTATAAGTTAGAAACACTACACTTGAAAGCTTCAGCCTTTAATAGAAAAAGTCACTCTTCATTGCACGAATATTTGCAACAGCGACAATTTTTGGGTTAACAAAGTCAACAAATAACACTTCGACCCTGTCTGTCTTTCACATACTTGATGGGATCTCAATGATGAATGCTCTGTACCATGGTTGTCTAAAACAAGAGTTATTGACGTGCTATAACTATTGTAGTTTTTATAAATTATAAACACTACACTTGAAAGTTGGAGGAGGTATTGTGGCCCCGGTACCAAATTGGGTACCGGGGCCACTCCACTATGCAGTCCAGTTAGAGGCGTATCAGATATTAAACAACGTTGACTGTTGCTGCCAAATCATAAATTAATAAAAATGACCTGTCATCGTCAAAAACAAGAGATATTGACACGCTCGAACTACACCCTGTATATGCTGCAGAGGATGTAGGAGCAGGCAGCTGTGCAGTGGAATTCAGACCATTTGAAGACGGAGGTATTGTGGCCCCGGTACCAAATTGTGTACCGGGACCACTGCACTATGCAGTCCAGAAAGCTACCTCGGTGAAACGTTTTGGACTTAAAACAATATTGTGAGGTGTGAGGTGTTCAGAATAGACTGGGAATTAGTGGAAATGATTGTTATTGAATGTTATTGAGGTTAATAATAGCGTAGGAGTGAAAATAAACCAAAAAACTTGTTTTTAACACTTTTTATGTTTTTTTCCAAAAAAATCTGAATCCAAAACCTTAAATCCGAACCAAAACCTTTCGTCAAGTGTTTTGCAAAACAAATCCGAACCCAAAACCTCAAGCAAATCCAAATCCAAAACACAAAACACGAGACACCAAAAGTGGCCAGTGCACATCCCTAAAGGTAACCTGATAAAATGTCTATCAGAAATCAGGATATGTAGTTTTATTAATGGTACTGGCAGCATCTCAGCATATGGAGTATTCTAGGCATTAGAAAAACAACCTTGATAATGTGTTCAAAGGAAACAGTTTATTCTCACTAGTAGAACATTTCCTAAAATAGTGATAACATTATCATCTTGACCAAAAACCTCACTTTGTAATTAGAAAGCCATACTAATGCCATACTAATTAATGAAAATAGAACTATGCCACACTCATTACTATTCTTGTACTAATTGCTCTGTTTTAAGAGGACATTAATTCATATTATTTCATTAATTTAGCATAAAATACTTTGTGTTAAGTTACAGTAAAGGCAAATCTAAAATAAAAAACAAACAGCAACTAGGAAAATGTTTTAAATGGTGGGCATTACAGTATTTTACGTTTACATTTACTATGTTTACAGGACTTCTAAGGTAAGACTCTTCTTTTGTTAATGACAGTGTTTATATCCTCAATGTCTGTGCATAGTTTAATCTCAGGAATTGCTCGCTGACAATCGCAAACAGGTTTCTGAGATCTTTGATTAATGGAGAAGAGTTTCTTGAAATCCATCTTTGGAGGAAAATGTATGGTTAATTCAGAACTGATGTTTTGTAGGTTAGCAAAGTTCACCTGAGTAGTCATTTAAGGGTCCCCGCTTATGCCCATAGCCTGAAATTATGTGTCTATATTCATGGAATTTGACAGGGCTGCCTGCAAGAAGGATCTACAATCCTTCCAGATGGGCTCATGGTCATGTCCTACAGTCTAAATAAATTCATAACATGCAGGTAAATCTTTCCTAGGATTGGGAAATTCAGTCAAAAACAAACAACTTTTACTGCTAGACCATGGAGTTGTCCTTATAATTATCTGTCGATTCCTCTAAAATACATATATTATTAACCAGTCTGTACGTCACTCTTTTTTTTTTATATATACTGTGACAGATAGGCTGGAGCTGATGGCTGTTTACTGTTATACATTGTTTTAAAACTGACACATTCCATTCTCCAAGACATGTTATCTTTATCATCAAGTGATTTGAGACTCTGTTGCTCTATATTATGAACTGATAATGTCAATTAAACCAGTGAGTGAGAATGGTATGAAACAATCCATAGTCTTCATGAGTTCAATTCCCGACTATGGCCTTATTTGTGTGGAGTTTGTATGCTCTCCTGTGTTTGCGTGGGTTTCCTCGGGGTGCTCTGATTTCCTCCCACACTCCAAAAACATACTGGTAGGTTAATTGGCTTCTATCAAAAATTGACCCTAGTCTCTCTCTCTCTGTCTGTGTGTGTCTATGTTAGGGAATATAGACTGTAAGCTCCAATGGGGCAGGGACTGATGTGAATGAGTTCTCTGTACAGCGCTGCGGAATTAGTGGTGCTATATAAATAACTGATGATTATGATGATGATGATAGTCATCTTATACCACAGTACATACAGCACACATTCAGTTTCTCAAAATCTGACACAAAACCCTTTAGGGATGTTAGATTCCTCTCCCTCTTTGGTGGTGCTGTGTCCCATTGTTACAACAACTAGATTATGAAATTTTTCTTTTTCAATTGGTACCAACTTTTAACTTGTAGAAGCTCATCAAAGTAAATAAACACAATGGGTGCGCCACTCAATTACAGGTTGGGACATCCCTTATCAGTACAGGGAGCCAGAGCTGTACCCAGATTAAGATATCCATAAAAGTGCACTTGAGGGCTCTGACACTTACAGCATGACACACATTATTCGAGGGACTAAACAACTGCCTGTCACACTAGATCCAGTACATATTCCTAGGTCTATGGACCCTCAGCAGTCAAGCTTCTACAAGATTTCACTTTCCCACATAAACAAACACACCCAAGTCAATACAATTCAACCATGTCTAGCACAGTTAGGTCCACAGCAAAACATAAGATGCAACATACAAAGAAAACATACAGTAATTCACACAAAAAGGTTTGTTATTGACACTGCACATATAACATAGATTTATAAAGGAGAATTTTTACCAGCAGACAATTCAGTATTTCAATAACAGTGTACCTTATATATATTAATCTACGAGTTCAATGCACAGTGACTTACCCAGACAGATCTATCTGCAATCGACACAGAGGGGAATAATTTGTAAGTCAGAAATATAAATTTCTGCTTACCATTCAGAGGGCCCAATTTACTCCTTCATTTGTCGATGGAGAAGATCAGAGTCCTTTGTCTGGTCACGATGAAAAAGACCGAACAGCCCCCAGCTAATATGGTTGAAATAACTGAATGTCCAGAAAAGAAGTCTGATGTAATGAAGGTTTACTTCAAAATAAAACATAAATAATAACAGCAAGTAAAACATCCATCTTACAAAATGAGAGTATACATCTCTTTTGGCTTCAGTCCAAAAGCTCTCCACTCCATTCGTCACACTTGATATTATTTATGGGTTACACAACTATTTACATAATCATGATATTCCAACACGTACATTCCAATTTCTAAGAAACTACAAGATATCATCTCTTAAAAGAGAATCCTTCTATTCTCATAGACAAGATGCATCAGTTACACCCTTCATTGGTTGATTCCATTGCAAATTCAAAGAATAACTTGTCTTGCTTCATTTGAGAATTAGCATACTGAATGCTATTTTCATTATGTCAGCCAGTCCTTGTCCATATCGAAATGTCCATACAGATCAGATACTTAAAGATGTCCCTCTGGTTGCTATAGGATTACAACTAAGCACAATAGTTAGAACATACAATCTTGATAAGTTGCTGGTTAAGCTGTGAATGTCAGCTTCTAGCATATCATCATCATCATTTATTTATATAGCACCACTAAATCCGCAGTGCTGTACAAAGTCTAAATTTCCTAACACAGAGAGAGAGAGAGACTAGGGTCAATTTTGATAGCAGCCAATTAACCAACTAGTATGTTTTTGGTGTGTGGGAGGAAACCCAGGCAAACACGGGGAGAACATACAAATTCAACACAGATATGGCCATGGTCATGAACTGAACTTATGACCCAAGTGCTGTAAGGCAGAAGTGCTAACCACTAAGCCACCGTGCTTTTTAGTGTCATCCTTAATTCTAATACACTTTGATACATATACATTTATGTTGATTACTAATACAAATGCCTTATTATATATTGTATCTAATTTAATAGCTATGCAAAAACACATTTATTATATTGTTAGTTATTAGCTTTAGATATCAAATATCTTTCAACCTTATAATTGATTTAACAACTGGCACCTTCTGCTTCTCACCCTCACATATCTCTATCACATTACAGGATGCGGAATGATCACAGAGCATTTCAGGTTCTTCACACAGAGTGACATTTTTCTCTCTGAACAAAAGGCCATTTCCCCAAAAAATTCTGTCTTCCTTACTTTCCGGACAGGCTTGACTGGCCATTCCCCTTACTGTCGATAAACTGGGATCAGTGCTTTGTTCTGTTTTGAAAGTGTCACTTATGAGCTTGTCAGTGTTGCACACATCATGAGGTCGTTTATTCAAATCACTGCCTGAATCTGCAGCTTCTACAGTGAGGGAGGGGGTGGAGGGGGATAAGTTCCTACCGAACATCCCTCCACTCTTTCAGGGGTTAATGCACAGCTCCTCTGTGCTGCTCTTCGGGTCACTACTGCTAAAACATTGGATACATTTTCACACTTTGGGCAACCTTCAGAACTGGGCACATGTAAATCGATCTGACTAAACTAAACTACTACTTGACATGGTATCACATTTAGGCACAATCTCACACATTTTGCCATGATCAACTTCACAAGGAGATTTAAAGTGTCTATCCAACAAGAGCAGTATCATCAAACTCATGGACACACAAGCCCTCCCTCTGCATCACAGCTACCTGCAAATCTGTATGAGTATTCTCAGCAGCACATGAAATTTCATTACATATTTTTGCACTCATGTTATGCTGGTCAGCAGAATTCACCTGAGGAAGACTAGGGTTAGTTTGCACTACTGCATCAGAAATGACATCACTTTCATTTATATAAGCAGCGTGCATCCTCCCCAAATCAGTCCCCAACATTACCGTGGCAGGCAGATTATCTGGTAAGAAAAAACAAAAAGAGGCACTTTTTTTCTATATTATATTATTGACCACCAACCAGCTTATAATTAAAACATATATTTTATTATTCTTATTCTAATATAAAATAACCAAAATTAATTCTAAAATATAGCCACATAAAAACCATTTAAAAACATAAAAATATATTATAATTCCACCTTGTTAAAGAAATAATGTTTTCCTGTTTAGGAGTCAAAATCCGTATATTCAACACTGGTGGTGCACTCCCCTGTTAAATATTCTTACATTACACAAAAAATGTGTCTTTTGAGACAAAATACTGATTGTATGTATCCACAAGTAAATCTCCAAAAAAGTTCTGGCTGTGTAGTATAATGAAATATTGAGTCACTAATTTCAACAGTTTATATTGGGATTTTAAATCCTGCTCATCCAAACCTAAAACCACATCAATAGTACAACTTTTCAAACGAGCTTTCATCCTTGATGGAACATTCCGTGATATCAACAGAGAGCTGCAGCTCTCACCCGCAGTCTTCTGTGACACTTGCTGTTTCACAAATAACTTGCTTGAATTACTAGTTTGTGTATATCAATTTACCTTTCAGGCAGCACCTGATATTATTCACAAGTCGCTGTGATTTCCAAGTTTTGCACATATAATTATGCAGATTTTCCTTCACAGGTACCTTGTCCAAATTACCAACTTGTATGTGACAGTTTGCCGTCCGGGCAGCAGAAGATTATCTAGTCCCCCAACGTCCCGTATTCCTCTGCCAGATCCCCAATCTTGGTACACCCTGGCTAGGGGTACTGTAAAATGTAGGCCCCCACTCCTCACACAGCAACAGTCTTCCGGGGAATAATGTTGCTGGGCTCACTAGAGATGGATGTACAAGAGTCAGGTCTGCACCAGAATCTAACAAACCAAGTACGACTTGGTGCCCTACCTTTACCGCTTGCAGATTGTGTCTGGGGCATTCTTGGGGATCTCCTGCTCACAATAGTCCGGCACTGGCTTTTCTGCCAGGCCCCCCACAGGAGAAGGAGTTGTTTTCTTCTTTCTGGGGCAATTGACACTGATGTGCCCCACTTCATCACAGGTAAAACACCTGCGGCCAGTTGCCAAGACAGGTTTTTCCCTCACCCCCTCAAAAGTGCAGCAACAGGTGGTTTGGTTGACAGGGAACTCAGGGGTGATCCTCCAGGTTGCCTCTCTTTCCACGTAGTTTGCCCTGGTGCTCCCAAACTCTTCTCTGTAACAGGAGCCCTGGTAACCGTGTACTTGTCAGCCAGGCTAGCAGCCGCTTGCGCTGTCTTAGGGTCACGATCCACAACCCATTCCCTCACCTCAGCTGTGCACAGTGTGGAGAATTGCTCATGGAGAATAAGATCCTTTAGCTTATCATAGTCCAGTATCTGTGTGGAGGTGTGCCCCCGGTGCTGTGCCCTGGAAGAGGGTGAAGCTGGAAATTCAGTAGAAAGAGAAGACAACTCACCGTTCCTGCGTTCCAGCACCAGTAAGTCTTTCTCTTCTTCTGCAGGTCCAGGCAGCAGAGGGCAAGGGCTCACCTTCCCCTGCTGTCCAATCGGCGGCTGGATCCTGGCTCACCTCTGTCCGTTTGAATTATTTGTGCCGCGGTGAGCCAATCAGCGTTCGCAGCTGTGCTGAATGACGTCAGCGCACCGTCGGCTATTTAAGCCGCCTGGCCCCGCCATTTTAGGGTCAGTTCACCAATGGAGCAGAAGGAAGAGGACTTTGTGGGACATCCAACTCGAACAAGCAAGAAGACGCTGGTGGAAGTGGCTGGTGTCCTTGCAAGGGCTTGGAGCTACCCTGCCACGCGAAGAGGGTGCCAAAGTAATCGACGGGGGATCCCCTGCAGGGGCTAGGAGTGCCCCTGCCCAGAAGACAGCAGGGAGCTGAGCGCCGTAGAGGAGAAGAGGCGCAGGCGGCTGGAGGGTTTGGAAGACCCAATGGCGAAGACAACGGGGCAAGTTGAGAATCCTGCCACAAGGCCCAATAGATAGGGTACCAGGCCCTATAGATAGATAGATAAGGGCACAAGGCCCAGCATACAGAGACAAGGCACAAGGCCTTATAGGTAAACTGGGTGCGAGGGGCCTTATCAGATAGATTGAGGCTCCCACTGTAATATAGTATACTAGGCTTATCAGCTAGCCGGTGCAAGTGTTTGTCATACTCAGACCATCCTAGATAGTTATAATGTGTTATCGAACTTGTGTGGTGAAATATAGCATTGTGCATTGTGTATGGTTGTGCTTAAAATTTCCTTTCCAGGTTCAAGACGTCAGGCCCCCATTAAAGGTAGGCGCTTGTTTCCTTACTGAACTCCTGTAATTCTCTGTGTCTGTGGGGACAAGGAGTTAGTTAGAGCACACACAGTTATGGTAGGACACACAGTAGTTTTCCCGACCCATAGGTCCCTGGGGTTAAGCACGATTCATGAGGCAGTGATTGGGCACCTCACTGGCAGTGCAGCACGTCCCTTTAGCGTTTCAGGGGAGCGTCATGTGGTCCCAATTGGGTGTCCCAGTCTGAGTTCCGGCAGGGTCCCTGACTTTTCCAGATTAGGACGGTCTGCAGTTGAGATTTTTTATGTTTAGTTTTGTTTACCCAAACAAAACTAAACAGCAGACCAGAATTAATTTAATGAAATGGAGGAGACTTGTTTTACACTGAGATAGCACTGAGACTGATCTCCACGTGTGGGCCAGCTGTGGAGATACATTAAACACTGAAGTAGAGGTGGAAGTGATCTCAACATACAGGTCAGCGGTGAGGAGGAAGACAGATGTTCATTACTTGGATACATTAAACACTGAAGTAGAGGTGGAAGTGATCTCAACATACAGGTCAGCGGTGAGGAGGAAGACAGATGTTCATTACTTGGTGGCGATTCTGCAGGAGAGTTTAATATTCCGGCTATCATCTGTTTGACCTCTAGAGACCTGTTTTACACTGAAATAGCGGTGAGAGTGATCTCCACGTACGGGCCAGCTGAGGAGATATGTTAAACAATGAAGTAGCGGTGGAATTGATCTTTACGTACAGGTCAGCGGTGAGGAAGACAGATGTTCGTTACTTGGTGGCTATTCTGCAGGAGAGTTTAATATTCCGGCTATCATCTGTTTACCCTCTAGAAAGTACAACCACATGAGGCCAGGAATGGAGGAGTGCACACATCTAAAAGATTTGTTATAGACTATCATTTATTATGATTGTTTGTCCCTTTAGTGGAACCAGGAGTGCTTGTCAGAAACAGGCAGAGTTCGGTACACAGAAGATTAGCAGGATTAGATACACATGGAGTAGTACAGTGAGTCAGTAGATCGGCAAACTAGTTGCACTGATACTGTGCAAGTGTCAATGCCAGCGTTATATAGGAGATGACCTTTGAACAGACCACCCCGACAGTGCGGTCATGTGACCCGTCACCCGGAAGTGCCGTACGTGGCTCAGAGAGGACAGCGCTTGAGTGTGGATGAGGTAAGTCTGTTACGGATACCCAGTGATACTTGCTGACAGCAGTAAGAGTAGTCTTACCGCTTTGCCTTGCCAGTCTAGGTGGATCTGTACATGTGTGACCCGGCTTGTCAGTTGACGTGTTTACAGTAGAACTCGAATTCTTGATTTGGGTTTTCTATTCCACTTGTAAAACAAAAAATATACAAAAAATATTTAAAATTTGTTTTTGCTGATACAGCAATTTGAAAAAATCTTTATTAAAATAAATAAACCATTTTGTCACTGACTATCTAATGCTATTGCAACCCTGTGATGGCGATTTTAGAAGAAGGATTACAGTGGCACCTCTACAGCTATGTTAAATAGACTTCAGTCATTCTGTGCATAAGATGTGGTGGAGGAGGTGGTAGATTAAGCCCATCCTGTCACAGTTGTTCATTGAGTATTAATAATTGCTTTACCTATTTTTTAATATGCCATGCCTAAAACTTAGTATTCCTAAAGATGTTAATACCTGATTTGCAATCCAAACTCTACCGCTTGTACAGACAAGGAGTGTTCCATTTTTTTCATACTAAATGGAATGCAATACAAGAAAAAAAACCTGAGAAAAATAGAGCATAATATAGATCAAATCTATAGCACACATGCTGTTCACACTAAAATACACCTATACCCAGTGGTCGAAGTGGGCTGGTATACGGTGGTATCCAAATTTCCATACCGCCACTTCTAAATTTCTACATTGCTTGCTGCATATACCTCCATACCATATATAATTGCTGTCCATGTGTGCTGCAAACATGGCATGATATAAAGATTAACTGATTTATATGCCTATTTCCCCTACTTATTTTGATGAGCCATTATTTTTGTAAAAAAAAACCAATTTGATATTGATAATATTCTTTCCATTGTTAGTTCCAGGATAATTGAAACACTGCATTACATGCATTTTGTTGCTTTACAAATTAGCTTTTTAATGATAAGATAATTTATAAATCTGGCATATTGTTTTCTGGCATTATGATTGTATATTATTTCTGGAAGGTCTAACATCTTTATACAGAGAGGTTAGATATTAGAAGTTGTTCTTCTTAACAAGCTGTATTTTATCTTTTGGGTATGATACTTCTCTTAATAAAGAATTAAAATCAGAAATCAAAAACACTAAACATCTAATACAGCATCTATCCATTTTGCAAAGTCCTTGGTTTAGCACTGGTGCTCTTGAGTGGTCCACCAGTGAATATCAAGGTTTCCACCTATTCTTAATGCTCTTCACAAACTAGGAGCTTGTCTAGGTTTGCGGAAAGGCAGGTAAACAACTGAAGAAATAAATTGTTCTAAAATAATGCTCAATTTAGCCTAATTAATGGTTTAAATAAATCATAATAATGAGGGGACATCAAGCTTATCTCAAAAACTAAGAGCCATCAACTCCAAGAGTTGTGAATATTCACTTCTTTATAAGGAACACCTCACCACCCCAAGTCCTTCCTTCTGTCTGTGCAAACATCAGCTCCTCCACAAATGCCACCATCTTGCTTTGCAAACTTCTGCACATTGATAGAAAGCAAGACACTTTTGAGCAAATCGAGACACATGGTGTGATAACAATTTACTACACTTCAATTATTTTGTGCTTTATACGTTACTTCCTCAGTCATTGTTAACTGAAAGCTGCCATGGTGATGCCTTTCAAAACCGGTTGTACTATGTTCACAATGCATACAGCATGAGCAGCTTCACAATAATATCTCTTTAAAATTGACCAGGCATTCTTGAAAATACAGTACACTGCATTTTAGCACATATTCACTTCACTATATCAAAACTTTTTCTTTCCACATTAAAATTAAACAGGAAACATGGATAGAGGTGAGGAAGTAGGTGGTGATGTTAGAGAATAATATACCACTGTTTCAGCTACAACTTGGATTAGATCAGAATCAGAATACCTTTCATGTCACTACAGCAATAATTTCTAAATTTTTAAGCAAATAACTGAATTATTACATACACCATTTGTTAGTATTTGTATAGGTGTATATGCATTTTGAAAAAAAAAAGGGAAATCTGTATTTGACAATTCAGACTAGCATTGCTGTAATGTCATTAGTGAGTGGGATTTATTATCCCACAATTCTAGTTTACTAGATATATAGGCAGAGGTTGGCTGGCAAACTTTAGCCTGGGGGGTGAGACTTGGTTCGAGAGCCTATTAGACACTTTTTAAAGGGAAAAAATTGCAGGTAGCCCACTAACCCGGCCCAAGGCAGCTCAATATTAACTGGACCAGGGGGCAAATGCCCCAGGCCAGGCCCTGTAAACAGCCCACCACATAGGAAGTTTTGTTGAGCCTCCATAGTGAATTTCTACAGGTCTAACACGTGTTTAGAAAAATGGCTTGGAGGTTCCACTGAAAATGGATGCTACAGTGTTTTACTTACTTTTTTTTAACTACTTATCAATGATCCTAATGTACTTGGTCAAGGTTACATTCGCTATGTATTTGTGTGCCAAGATCATTTATAAGACAAATGACACAGATTGGAAAAAAAACTATTCTTATCCAATCACAGGCTATGAAATGTAACATGTAGTATGAATGTAACATAATCTGTCTTTTGGAGCTATTCTAGTCTAATTAAAGTGCACTTCAAAGGCCAATCTGAACATTTGTCAACTAGAAACAGAATACAAAAGATAATGCCTATGAAAACAGTTGCTTTAGGTTACCCTGCTCTGTACGTTCATCAAAAGTGATTGCTAATATTACACTTTTTTGTTATGATATTCACAGTGATTATACACTTTTACTGTATGTCTGATAACAAATTGATGGATTATACTGCATCTCACATTTCAATTTATCAGGTGACATTTAAAAAAAAAAAGAACATAGTAAGCCTCTATGTTCCCACTTTAGTATTTATATTTTTGCTCTCTTGTTTTTTCTGTGGCGCATCCTGTGATGGAAATAAGATGGGGAGTGGGGGTGGGGGAGAGGAGAGAACAGGCGAGATAGTATACACAATATCAGCTGGAGCGGTGGCTCTGCTGGAGTGGGAAATGTTTATAGCTTGTTTTGCAGGTTTTGTTTATATCTCTTTTGCTTGGTTTATAGCTTTAGTGCCGTGTATACTATGATGATCTATGGAGTTCTCAGAGTAAGTAGCTCTCGGGTAGGCGGGTGTCTGCTGTAGGTAGGCTTTGGAATTGTAGCACTGGACGAGCGGTCAGGGTGGCTGCGGCCTAGCAGCTTCCTTACGTTGTACCTGGAACGCAAAAGCGTTCCAAAAGCCTCACTTCCTGTATTGTTGTGGAATGTCTTAACCAACGCGTTTCGTCCGGAGACTTCGTCACATCCCTGACGAAGTCTCCGGACAAAACGCGTTGGATAAGACACTCCACAAAGATATTACATCCAGACCAAAAGGAACCTGAACGCGGAGAAGCCCCACAACAAAACGAGCTGTCCGACGAAAGGTCCAACATACCAGAGGCAAGAGTTACACACGCGGAGAACACAACACTGCAGTGGAACGCACAGGCGCCTGTGCGTTCCACAACAATAAAGGAAGTGAGGCTTTTGGAACGCTTTTGCGTTTCATTTACAACGGAAGGAAGCCGCTAAGCCGCAGCCACCCTGACCGCTCGTCCAGCGCTACAATTCCAAAGCCTACCTACAGCAGACACCCGCCTACCCAAGAGCTACTTACTCTGAGAACTCCATAGATCATCATAGTATACACGGCACTATAGCTATAAACCAAGCAAAAGAGATATAAACAAAACCTGCAAAACAAGCTATAAACATTTCCCACTCCAGCAGAGCCACCGCTCCAGCTGATATCATGTATACTATCTCGCCTGTTCTCTCCCCTCCCCCCCACCCCCACTCCCCATCTTATTTCCATCACAGGTTATGCCACGGAAAAAACAAGAGAACAACCAACAACAACCGGAACTGGAACACCCGGAACAACCGTCACGGCAGCACCAACCCTCAAAACACCAAAACCAAGCGCAGACGTCAAAGGTAAGCCCTCCCAAGAGGGTCTCTACCACCCACCTCACTTAATATTTTTGCTGTTTGCCGTCCTTTATATAACTATTACAGAGGAAGAAGAAACTTTGATTTACTTATTTGCAGAGATACTCAGGCTCGGTTCCCCAAGAACCAAACACACCCGAACTTAGCATATCCGAGTACAGAGCCGGTTCGGAACTTTCGCGCGCCCTTTGAATTGAAAACGAGGCAAAACATCATCGTTACGTCATCGGATCTCACGAGTTTTGGATTCTATAAGTACTGCCCTCCATGGCAATCCAGTGCCATTTCACAGAGGGACACAAAAGGGGTAGCACAGCTCTTGGCAGTCTTTAGTGCAATTGGGCAGCGTCATAGGTAGAAAAGAAAGAGGAGGGGTAGCAGTGTTCTTCAAAGTCTCCAGTGACATTCAGGAGAGCTCCATTGCTTCATTGCTAATTGTCATTGCTGAAATAGAAATAATAGGTCTGCCAGGCTTGGTCTTCTAAATCTGCAGTCACATTGCACTGTGTTATATAGGTAACACACAAAGATGAGAGCTCCATTGCTCAGTTCCTCCATTGCTAATTGTCCTTGCTGAAATAGAAATAATATGGCTGACAGGCTTGGTATTCTAAATATGCAGTCACATTGTACTGTGTTATATAGGTAACACACAAAAAGGAGAGCTCCATTACTCCATTGCTAATTGTCATTGCTGAAATAAAAAAATAGGGCTGGCAGGCATGGTCTCCTAACTCTACAGTCACATTGTACTGTGTTATATACACAAAAAGGAGAGCTACATTGCTCCATTGCTATTTGTAATTGCTGAAATAGAAATAGTAGGGCTGACAGTCTTGGTCTAAATCTGCAGTTACATTTTACTGTACCATAGCTCACTCATAAACAGGAGAGGTGGCAGGGTTCAGTGCTGAAACAGAAATTTTAATAATAGGGCTGTCAGTGTTCTTAAAAGTCTCCAGTGTCATTCTACTGTGCCATAGCTCATATAGAAACAGGGGGGGTTTCATTGTTCTTGTCACTCTCCAGTCTCAGTCATGATGATACCTCATGTGCTAAAGCCTATGTTCAAGTGCATAGTGGTATTAAGTCAGGGAAACAAAAATGTAAATAAAAAGCTTGTACCTTTTCAAAGAAAAAAAAACCTCTCTAATAAAGGTAAAAGTTTACTGTAGAAAAACATAAAATTGCCAACATGCCATTCTACCCAAAATATTACCAAGCATACCAGCATCAGCTAACTACCTTCTCTCAGCTAGATCTCAGCACCTGCAATCTACAATGTCATTATATTCACCCTCATCAGTGTGTACATCATGCTCAAAGAATACGAATTATTCCCCGATGGAATCCACCATCACAGAAGCTGTGTACTTTGATGTAATTGCTGGTAATGGACTTCCTCATTAAATTTGTAATTCATTTTATAGAAGAGCTGTCACGATTTTTGAGCAATTTTTTTAGACCAGACCAAATGTCAAAATGTTGTGCAGACTCATCTGCATCACCACTGGGTGTCTTGGGAAAGCTAAGTGTTTTCCTAGCAGAAATTTCCAGAGAAACTGAAGGAGGAGACGTCATTGTGTCATGTACCACTTGAGCTGTCAGCTTGCTGACCACGAGCTCATTGCAGCTCTTGAGATCTGGGCCAGTTGGAAAGAAAGAGAAGACATAGCTCTTAAACCTAGGATCAAGCACAGTTGCCAAAATATAATGATCCGATTTCAAGACGTTGATAACTCTTGGAATAAAGTACTTAATCTACAAATCCAACATAATTAGCGGAATAGCTTTTTTCTTATTTCCTCCTTCAATTTCTCTTGCTGCTTTTCAAAAAGTCTAATTAGCGGAATCACTTGACTCAAGCTAACAGTGTCAGCACTCTCTTCACAGGTGACTACTTCACCGGACTAAAGTACATTCCCCTTAAATTCTGTTCTTCTTGCAGCTGATGCATTCTCCTACATGCTTTTGCAGAATCCCGAAAATAGCCCTAAATATGTCGAGACACAGACAGCATCTCCTGCATGTCATTGTCATTTTTTAAAAAGATCTGTACCACCAAGCTGATTGTGTGAGCAAAACATTGAATGTGATGGAATTACCCCCGCTGTAATGCTCTAACAATATTGATGGCGTAATCAGAAATCACATATCCTCAGGAGAGTCAAACAGGTTGTCAGCGGTATTACCTCTGACCTGCGCCTTGTCTCGTCTCTGATAACCACCTCTCACTCCAGCCTTTAAGACTTCTCCCGTGCTGCTCCCCACTTATGGAATCCCTACCACGCTCAATCTGACTTTCCCACAACCTTCAAATCTTTAGATCCTCTTTCAAAACCTATCTTTTTTTTACAGGTGACCTTATCGTCGATAACACTATTCACTAATGTACACTCACAACTATCCCAATCTCCACTCTGAGCCACACTCGCTCCTCTTGTTTCAGCTGTGCCCTCTTCCCTTTAGAATGTAAGCTCTCTAATGAGCAGGGTCCTCCATACCCTTTGTTTTCATGTCTCCATTCACTTTGCCTGCCTTGTCTGTTCTTGTTTTATGTATCATCATTATCATTATTATCACCATTTATTAATTTAGCGCCACTAATTCCGTAGCACTATACAGAGAACTCACTCACATCAGTCCCTGCCCCATTGGGGCTTACAGTATAAATTTCCTAACACACACACTAGGGTCAATTTGTTAGTAGCCAATTAAACTACCAATATATCTTTTTTTTTAGTGTGGGAGGAAACCGGAGCACCCGGAGTAAACCCACGCAAACATGGGGAGAACATACAAACTCCTCACAGATAAGGCCATGGTCGGGAATTGAACTCATGATCCCAATGCTGTAAGACAGAAGTGTTAACCACTTAGCCACTGTGCTGCCCTACAATGTCTTGTTTTATGTATGTCCTTGTCTTCCCTACTGTAGAATGCTGTGGAGCACTGTGCTGCCTTACAAATATACGATAATAATATGCCTCTTAGTAAAGCAGAATAGCTTGCCTCTGAAAAATGTGACATACTTGGGTACACACTGCTGCTGTCCCTGCTGATGAAGGCGAATCACCAACCTGGGGCTGTCACAGTCATATAATCTTTAGTTTGCCAAGTTCCGCTTGTCCACATATCTGTGGTTAAGTGTACAGTGGGTAGAATGGAATTTTGTAGCCCAATAATTACATTTTTACGAACCTTCTGGTAAAGGTGAGGAATAGCTTTTCTAGTAAAATGGTGTGGTGATGGAATTTGGTAATGGGGACAGAAGACTTCAAGTAACTGTCTAAAACCAGCTGCATTAATAGTGGATATTGGATGCATATCTAATACTAGCATAGTCGCCATGGCGTCTGTGATCCGCTTTGCGACTGTGTGACAGCTTTCATACTTGCTTCCTCTTGCAAAGGATTTCTTAAAAGTCAATTGTTGTAAACTACTAGTAGTCATCTTCTTGGTCTGCTTCTGGGTTGAAGATCCACCCCCAGCAGCAGGAGCAGCAGCAGTGGGCCTAACGCTCAAGAAATCTTCTGAGGAGCCCTGAATGAGGGCCATCTTTTCCATTGGGCACGATGGGTAGGTGCCCGGGGGCTCCACAGGCAAGGGGGCCCCAGAGGCAGGGCTCTTAATGAGAATAAATAATCCTGCAAAAGAAAAAAACCTGCAAAAAAACCCTTCAAGGGTCACTGAGCAAGTACATCTATCTATCTATATCTATCTATATCTGTATCTGTATCTGTATCTCTATACATCTATATCTATATATATATATGTAGGGGCCCTGATGCACTGCTTTGCCCGGGGGCCCATAATGTTGTTAAGATGACCCTGCCCTGAATAGGGGAGGAGTCATCTCGCTTTGGAAACTTGGATGCAGGACTTACTCCGATCACTTGTGAGGATATTGATGGTGAAGGTGTTTGGGGTGTAGATTGCAGGTGCTGGGATCTAGCTGTGAGAAGGGAGGTAGCTGATGCTGGACTGCTTGTTGTTATTTTTTAGCATAAGTTTCTGATTTTCACAAAACCTTTCCATGAACTTGCTTCAAATGGCATAACATGGATGAGGTTCCTAGATGGTTAAGGCCCCTACCTCTAATGACTGTGGCTTTACAATGCTGCAAATGGCTAGACAACTGTTGGCAGGATTTGTGTAAAAATAATTCCACACATAAGAGGTCGATTTCTTAGTCTTATGCCCAGGCATGAAAATGGCCTTCTTATCATTGGCAAGAACTGCTGCAGTCTTTGTTTGAAAGTGTATGAAAATAATATTGTGACCTGTGAGGTGGTCAAAATTGACTGCAAATGACTTGAAATGAGTGTTATTGAGGTTTATAATAATAATAGAAGGGTAAGAAAAAACAAAATTGTGATTTTAGCAAAAAAAATATGGATTTTAGAAAAAAATAGGGATCCAAAATCAAAACCAAAACACACAAGGGTAATTTTGCCAAAACCAAAACACGAAGTTAATCCAGATCCAAAACCAAAGCCAGAACACGGGGTCAGTGAACATCTCTACTTTGATGTGCTTAAATGGCTGACATAATTTCACCTTAAACTGCATTCTTTCATGAAGTGGATGTAACATGTAGGTTCTAAATGTGGACAAAAAAGTGGTGATTTGCCCTTGCTAACCTAGGCTGCGGAGTCCATTGAGAACTGCAGTTTTTACCTGGGATGCCTGCAAGAGTGTGATTAATTTCAGAGAATTTATAGATTGCGGTCCCCTTAAACTAATCTTGTTAGACAGATTTTGACCAAATAAGTACAAGCTTAGGATAAGGCTGACAACTTTGATTAAAGTCAGTATAGGAGTGTGAGGCCATTGCAAGCAGTGCAAATTAAGAAGGCAAATGTCAGTGTCACTAGCAAACAAATTAAGTCAGAGCAAGCCTGACTGGTACACAGAAAATCAGACAGCATAACAAGAGGCTCTAAGAAAAGTACGAAACGCATTATTGAGGAACTAACAGGATGAACAGGTTTAAATAGAGGCCCAAGTAATATCAGGAACTTGTGCCTGAATATGCATGCTTACCTCACATCTGTGAAGCCCCTGCTGATCACATATGCGGTCACTTACTTGGGAACCATGATGAGCTGTGGTACCCTTCTCGCTGTTGGCCTACTCCTTTGCTCCGACTATTTCATTGGTGTGGCATCGGTGAAAAGAGGTTCCCCTGAATACTCAGGTGTTTAAACACAATTAACATGGAATGAATACTAGTGGTGTACAGTGCAAATGCCAAAGAACTGTTGGGCGCCAGACCATAACATAGCAAAAATAACCAGGGGCCTGATTCATCAAGGTACGCAAATTCAAACGTATGCGGATAATCTGCTAGTCGTCTCTGCGCATGCGCGAAAACGGGACTTGAGCAGCGTAAAGCACCACATACGCTGCTCAAACACAGCAGATACATCACTCAAAGGCAACTCAAATGCAAAGTGCAACGCCAATACATTTTGAGATGGCGGCTGACCACTTGAGAAGAAAGGGATGGGAATGGGAGGAGAGTAGGCGAAGACTGGGCGGAGATGAGAGATCACTTGAGTAAAATAGGCATTATACTTTTTAACTTGAGAACAGTAAGCGTTCCCTCTGTGCAGTTAAGGGAAACTGACGTCACTCATGCCTCAAATCCTTGACAAAAGTTAAGGAAGACCAGGGTCATGTTTAAGTCCAAAACAGGTAGCTAAAACAACTACTAAACGCCTTTAGAAGCATACTTAATAAATGTCATTTTTGCAAATTATATGCATGCTTTATGCTACTTTAACCAGAGTGTAGTATGACCCCAGGAACACTTTTAATATCAACACAAATATGGCAAGGATATTAATGATCCCTCAGAGACAAGAACATTGGTGAGGACTTGAACTCAGGCTTGCAGGCTTTGAAGGTAGAATAGCTAACTGCTTAGCCAATGTACAAGTGATGAAAACAACATGTCAAGGAAATGTAATAGAACGAGAAGCTGACCACCTACTTGTATCTGAAGTAGTTTTCCTTTCGACTTTGTTAAAAATGACAAATAATAGAATAATTAAACACATACAAATCATGTTACAAACCACTAGAAAATACATCCTCAGGCAGACTTTGGAAGTTGAATACATTGCTAAAGTTTAGGTCTGTTGCTGCTGGTGATTTCATTAGTGGCCTTTTATTTTGAGGGAGTTAGAGGTCAAGTGAATGTGTTCGAAAGATTTGTTGGTCGTCTAAAAAGCAACACTAAATATGCACAAGATACATTAAACTTCATACCACAACCTCTCTTCAGGTATAACCTTATCTCTTACCAACTAATAAATAAAGACACCGACAACTTCAGCTTTGGCTTAAAAAAGGTCACAGTTTATTAAATATATATAAACCTGGTGGGGGCGAGAGCACTTGCCTTCAGCTAACTAATAAAAGCTAAACCAAACAGTGTACGGCCATCCGGCCTACCACTGATACCGGGACCTAGTCCCTTACGATTGGCCGGTGCTAAATCATCATCATCATCATCATCATCATTTATTTATATAGCGCCACTAATTCCGCAGCGCTGTACAGAGAACTCATTCACATCAGTCCCTGCCCCATTGGAGCTTACAGTCTAAATTCCCTAATATATACACACACTCACACAAAGACAGACAGAGAGGGAGACAGACAGAGACTAGGGTCAATTTTTGATTGCAGCCAATTAACCTACCAGTATGTTTTTGGAGTAATAAATCTGGCGTAATAGTGACCACATCACTTCAGGGCTCATGAATAAATTGATGCAGAACACAGGGTCCCCGTACTGGGTAACCACGAACCAAGGTGCTTCGAAGTATGTGGTGGCATTAGCCAATCAGCGATAGCACCGTACGCCCTAGTTGCCAACTGCAAGGGCTCTCCCGCCAAGCTGATGACCTTAAAGGGCAGCCAGCCCGCAACCAAGTGACCTAACAACATTGACCAAAGACAACCCAATCTACTCTATAAACAAACCATTCCCTTCATCCGACAGATGTACCTCGTCCTGCCTATATAAATTAATTTTTGCAGCTGTGATCAGGGGGTGAGGAATCACCACCCCCTAGGGACTGCAACGTCTTGCTCGCCATTCTATTGGCTTTTGAAAGCAGCGTTTTCATAATGGCCATTGATATGGGGGACCTCCACCTCAGCCTAGGTATAATATTGGACCAGCATATGCGCATGTCACTCACCGTACCGTGAGTGCCCCTTCCCGGACATTTAGGAACCGTGGCCGTCCTCCATCCTGAGGGTCTGCGCATGCGCAGCCCTTTCCTATACTTCTGTGTATGTCCCTTTAACTCAATTGGCAGATCAGGCAACACTCCCTATATTAAGCACCTGTGGTCAACACCACGTTGCCTGATCTTGGAGTCTCATTCCCTATGAGTCTCTGAAGGTGTTCCTGTATTCCTCGTGTTTTCAGCGCTGCTGATTCCTGTGGTTTCCAAACCACTTCTACCTCTGTGGTTTCCAAACCACTTCTACTACTGTGGTCCCCATACCACTTCTACCATCAACTATATCATCGTGACTGTTAGCTGATTCCTATCCGCTGCCTCCGTGCACTACAGTCTTCCAAACCACTTCAACGCTACTACTTATTATTGTGACTGTTTGCTGATTCCTATCCGCTGCCTCCGTGCACTTCAGTCCTCTAATCCACTTCATCGCTATTATATTTCACTGTGACTGTTTGCTGGTTCCTACCCGCTGCCTCTGTGCACTCCAACCGTTACTTTACATCCACTCACCTGTTCCTCATCAAGTCAGTGAGCTGATTCCTATCCGCTGCCTCCGTGCACTACAAGCCTTCAGCCTGCAACTCGCCTGTGTTCATTATCGTGACTGTTAGCTGTTTACTATCCGCTGCTTCCGTGCACTACAGCCTCCAGCCTACAACTCGCCTGTGTTCATCATCGGGATTGTTAGCTGATGTCTACCCGCTGCTTCCGTGCACTACAGCCTCCAGCCTACAACTCGCCTGTGTTCATCATCGTGACAAGTTAGCTGATTCCTATCCACTGCAGTCTCTTCTCAGCTCTTCTGTGTTTCCTCGAGACTGCTGCTCTCATTGCCATTTGCTACTCTCCGTGATCAACAGCTCCTGGTCTGCTCTGCTATCCCGTGTGCCATCGCTACTGACAACTATTGGTTGCTACTGGTTACCTCCGTGTACCGCAGAGCCCTGCTGCTGCTGACCGCGCTATCATCCATCTACTGCTGATCCGCTCTCCACGCCTTCACGTGTCCCGCAGGTCTACCCTCCTGTCTGCATTGGATTTATATTTCATCTACTACTCCTCTGCTGGATCATCGCCACTCTCCTGGGTTCTGCGTGAGTCCAGTTCCACGTGTTATTGATTCCTGTGGACTCGTGTCCCTGTTGGTCTACTTATCTGTGCGCTGCACCTACTGACCGCTGCCTCAGGTATCCTGGGACTTCTCATCCAGCCGGCCTCCTGCCGCTCAGGTATCCCTGCACTCCTATTTGACTACCTGCTTCTGAACCACGGTATGCATACTTCTCATTGACTGTGCTGTGTATTGCATATCTTGCTAGACTGTGTTGGTTCTCCTCTGGAGTCTGCTATACGCTGAGTCTATTGCCATCATTGACTGTGTTAACTTGTGCTGGACTTCTTCAAGAGACTTCCTATATTTGCAGACCTGTTCAGTCATTTATATATATATTGTGCATGTTACTGTGGATCGTATATAAGGTGCCTGTGTATATCCTGTGTTGCAGTCTCTCCCCGTGCACCTCCTCACATATATATTCAGTGGTACAACTTGCTAGTAGCAGACCACTGATCCCTGTTTCCGGTATCACCTGTTCCAGTATCCTCTCACATAGCAGTGGTACAACTTGCTATCGCAGACCACTGACTCCCCGGATACCTCCACTTGGATTCCATTCCTTCACTCAGACAGCGGTACAACTTGCTATCCGCAGACCGCTGACTCTCATCACCTCCTCGTTTCTGTTGGACATTCCTCCTCACTATAGCAGTGGTACAACTTGCTATCGCAGACCACTGACTACCTACACGTGTCCTTGTCCTACAGTTCCTCGTGTACTATTACCTCCATATTACCAGTGCTGCTAGTCATAGACTTTCCTGAGCATCTCATCATCTGCTGTTTCCTGTTCCGTGATCACCCCGCTACCAGAGTACCCTGTTACCATCTACATTGCTCTGGTAAGCCTACCACCTGGTGATCCCTGGGTAAAGACTCCTAGTGCCCGTGACAGTAAGATCAGGCCATGACAGACCCAGATACGGAACCTACAGCCAAAGAGATGCTGCAGCATCTGGTCAGCCGTGTAGAGCAACAGGATGCCCGCCAACAGCTGTTACTTCAGTGTTATCAATCGTTAACCTCCCAAGGAACATCTGGACAGACAGTGACAGCTACTACTGAGGCTCCTGTGCTTTCCTCCGTTTCCCCAGTGCCATCCCAGGTGTCTACAGCTTCTACGCTTCACCTGCCTACTCCGTCAAAGTACGATGGGGACCCCAAAACTTGTAGGGGTTTCCTTAACCAATGTTCAGTCCATTTTGAGCTCCAACCTCAAAATTTTTCTACCCATCGTTCCAGAGTGGCCTATCTTATCTCTTTGTTTTCTGGTCAAGCCCTGGCTTGGGCCTCCCCTCTGTGGGAAAGAAACGACCCAATATTGCAAGATAGTGCCAAATTCATTGCTACATTTCGAAGTGTGTTCGATGAACCAGGTCGTGTGACCTCCGCTGCTTCCAGCATCCTCCGTCTGCGACAAGGATCTCATACAGTAGGACAGTACGTCATTCAATTTAGGATCTTAGCCTCTGAACTTCAGTGGAACACTGAAGCTCTAGTTGCCGCCTTCTGGCAGGGGCTCTCCGATAAAATTAAAGATGCACTGACTACCCAGGAGTTTCCTTCGTCACTTGAAGATCTGATCTCTCTTTGCCATCGTGTTGATATGAGATTTCGTGAAAGAGAGGCTGAGAAAACAACTTCAGCTAAAACACCTCTTCGTTCTAACCCTCAATTTCGTCCAGTTTCACCCTCTGTGATTCCCATGGAGATAGGACGTTCCAAATTATCTTCAGAGGAGAGGAAACGAAGAGTAAAGAATAGACTCTGTATCTATTGTGCCGATTCCACGCATATGCTCAGCTCTTGCCCTAAGAGATCGGGAAATGCCAGGCCCTAACTAGTTCTGGAGAGGTGAAGTTAGGGTCCCTGGAGTCCTCTCCATCTTCCATGAAATCTAAAGTCTGTGCCTTTGACGTTACGATTTCCTGTGCTACCAAAACCTTTGAGTCACAGGCATTGATTGATTCCGGAGCAGCAGGAAATTTTATTTCCAAATCATTAGTAAATCAATGGTCTCTACCTGTGATTACCTTAAAAACACCCATTACTGTGACGGCTATAAATGGATCACGTCTCATCAACGGTCTCATCACTCAGAGTACGTCTCCAGTAACCCTTCAGATTGGTGCCCTGCATCATGAAGAAATATCGTTTTTAATCCTTCCTGTTACGACAAGTCCAATTGTCTTAGGCCTTCCATGGCTTCAGTGTCACTCTCCCCAGATTGACTGGCGCACCCCTCAAGTCACGTCTTGGGGGTCTGAATGTCACCATCGTTGCCTTTCCCAAGTCATTCCTCTCAAAGTACAGCAATCTTCCATCTCATCTACCTCACCGGGACTCCCTCCTCAATATGCTTCATTTACCGATGTTTTTGATAAAGCTCAGTCTGAACGTCTTCCTCCTCATCGTTCTTGGGATTGTCCGATCGATCTTCTACCTGGCAAGACTCCACCCAGGGGCCGGGTCTATCCACTCTCGTTACCTGAAACTCAAGCTACATCTGAGTATATACAGGAGAACCTCCAGCGTGGGTTTATTCGACCTTCCACCTCTCCCGCTGGAGCTGGGTTCTTCTTCGTTAAAAAGAAGGATGGATCTTTACGCCCTTGCATAGATTTTCGTGGACTCAATGCCATTACTATCAAGAATCGGTACCCCATTCCGCTGATCACTGAGCTATTCGATCGCATCAAGGGAGCCCGTATCTTTACTAAGTTGGATCTTCGTGGTGCCTACAATTTAATCAGAATTCGTTCTGGTGACGAATGGAAGACAGCGTTTAACACCAGAGACGGGCATTACGAATATCTGGTAATGCCTTTCGGGCTGTGTAATGCCCCCGCTGTTTTTCAAGGGTTCATTAATGAGATCTTCCGGGACTTATTATATGTATGTGTCGTCGTCTACCTGGACGACATATTGATCTTTTCACAGGACCTGCCTTCTCACCACCAACATGTGGCAGAAGTCCTTTCCAGGCTACGGAAAAATTCATTGTTCTGTAAATTAGAAAAATGTTCATTCGAATTACCCCAGATTCCATTCTTGGGGTATATAGTTTCCGGAGTTGGCCTGAAAATGGATCCCGACAAGGTGAATGCTGTACTACATTGGCCCCAGCCAACTACTCTTCGTGCCATCCAGCGTTTTTTAGGTTTTGCCAATTACTATAGACGCTTCATTCAAGACTTTTCTTCCATTGCATCTCCTATTGTGGCCTTGACTAGGAAGGGGGCTAATCCTAAGCAATGGTCACCTGAGGCTCTTCAAGCCTTCCAAATACTAAAAGAGTCCTTCTCTTCGGCTCCAATCCTTCGACAGCCTGATGTGACACTCCCCTTCTTCCTGGAAGTAGATGCCTCTAATGTGGGCTTAGGAGCTATTCTCTCCCAACGCTCGGAACAGCAAAAATTTCATCCTTGTGCCTTTTATTCTCGGGGTCTCCTGCCCGCAGAGAAGAATTATACTATCGGAGACAAGGAGTTACTGGCTATCAAAGCTGCATTAGAGGAATGGAGATACTTACTGGAAGGAGCTCGCCATCCGGTGACGATCTTCACAGATCATAAGAACTTGTCATATCTCCAGTCTGCCCAGTGCTTGAACCCTCGTCAAGCAAGATGGTCTCTTTTCTTTTCCCGTTTTGAATTAATAATAACCTTCAAACCAGCTGCCAAGAACAAAAAAGCTGACGCTTTATCTAGAGCTTTTATGACGTCCTCTGATATAGAAGAGGTTTCCAACCATACCATTCTAGACCCCAAATGTATCTCACTGGCTGCTTCATCCACCAAAACGCTACCATTTGGGAAGACCCTCGTGCCTCCTACTCTAAGGAGGAAAATCCTTTTGTGGTTCCATGCCTCTCGTTTTTCTGGGCACGCCGGTGAACACAAGACCTTTGAGATTCTCTCTCGAAGTTACTGGTGGCCTTCAATGAGGAGAGACGTCAAAGAGTTCATTGCTTCCTGTGAGCTATGTTCCCAGTTTAAATCCTCCCGCAGAACTCCAGCAGGGTTGCTGCGACCACTACCCATTCCGTCCAAACCGTGGACCCATATTAGTATGGATTTCGTTACTGACTTACCACCTAGTAAGAATCATAACACTATTTGGGTGGTGGTGGACAGATTTTCGAAGATGGCTCATTTCATTCCTCTGGCTGGTTTGCCTTCCTCATCCATTCTGGCTGAACATTTCATTAAAGAGATCTTCCGTATTCATGGATGTCCGTCTGAGATTGTGTCGGATAGAGGAGTACAATTCGTTTCCAGATTCTGGCGAGCCCTTTGTAAAACCTTGGGCATACGATTAGCACTCTCATCTTCTTACCATCCGCAATCTAACGGACAAACTGAACGTGTCAATCAAGATCTTGAGACTTTTATAAGGATGTTCTCATCAGCCAATCAAGACAACTGGGTAGAGTTGCTCCCTTGGGCTGAATTCGCCCATAACAACATGTATCATGAGTCATCATCCAAAATTCCATTTTTTGTGGTCTACGGTCACCATCCGTCTTTTCCGGAATTTCCTGCCCTCCCGCCCACCCAAGTTCCTGCGGTGGAGATTGCTTGTCAGACCTTTAAAAATATCTGGTCTCAGGTCAAAACCTGTTTAAAGAAGACATCTATCAAATATAAATCTTTCGCAGATAAGAAGAGGCGGGCTATTCCACCACTAAAAATTGGAGATCGTGTCTGGTTATCTACTAAAAACATTCGTTTGAAGGTTCCATCTATGAAATTCGCCCCTCGTTTTATTGGTCCATATAGGATCATTCAAGTAATCAATCCAGTATGTGTGAAACTTCTTCTTCCTAAGAATCTTCGGATTTCCAATGCCTTCCATGTGTCTTTACTCAAACCTCTTATCATCAACCGTTTCTCAACTCCTCCCTCAGCTCCGCAGCCAGTTCAAGTTCATCAGGAGGAGGATTTCGAGATTACTGAGGTATTGGATGCAAAAATTTCGCGAGGAGTCCTCCGTTTCCTCGTTCATTGGAAGGGCTTTGGTCCTGAGGAGCGCTCTTGGATCAAAGCTGAAGATCTTAATGCTCCTGCCCTTTTGAAGAAGTTCTACTCCAAAAATCCGGACAAGCCCGGTTCCAGGCGTTCTGTGCCCACCTTTAAAAGGGGGGGTACTGTCACTCACCGTACCGTGAGTGCCCCTTCCCGGACATTTAGGAACCGTGGCCGTCCTCCATCCTGAGGGTCTGCGCATGCGCAGCCCTTTCCTATACTTCTGTGTATGTCCCTTTAACTCAATTGGCAGATCAGGCAACACTCCCTATATTAAGCACCTGTGGTCAACACCACGTTGCCTGATCTTGGAGTCTCATTCCCTATGAGTCTCTGAAGGTGTTCCTGTATTCCTCGTGTTTTCAGCGCTGCTGATTCCTGTGGTTTCCAAACCACTTCTACCTCTGTGGTTTCCAAACCACTTCTACTACTGTGGTCCCCATACCACTTCTACCATCAACTATATCATCGTGACTGTTAGCTGATTCCTATCCGCTGCCTCCGTGCACTACAGTCTTCCAAACCACTTCAACGCTACTACTTATTATTGTGACTGTTTGCTGATTCCTATCCGCTGCCTCCGTGCACTTCAGTCCTCTAATCCACTTCATCGCTATTATATTTCACTGTGACTGTTTGCTGGTTCCTACCCGCTGCCTCTGTGCACTCCAACCGTTACTTTACATCCACTCACCTGTTCCTCATCAAGTCAGTGAGCTGATTCCTATCCGCTGCCTCCGTGCACTACAAGCCTTCAGCCTGCAACTCGCCTGTGTTCATTATCGTGACTGTTAGCTGTTGTCTATCCGCTGCTTCCGTGCACTACAGCCTCCAGCCTACAACTTGCCTGTGTTCATCATCGGGATTGTTAGCTGATGTCTACCCGCTGCTTCCGTGCACTACAGCCTCCAGCCTACAACTCGCCTGTGTTCATCATCGTGACAAGTTAGCTGATTCCTATCCGCTGCTCCTGTGCACTGCAGTCTCTTCTCAGCTCTTCTGTGTTTCCTCGAGACTGCTGCTCTCATTGCCATTTGCTACTCTCCGTGATCAACAGCTCCTGGTCTGCTCTGCTATCCCGTGTGCCATCGCTACTGACAACTATTGGTTGCTACTGGTTACCTCCGTGTACCGCAGAGCCCTGCTGCTGCTGACCGCGCTATCATCCATCTACTGCTGATCCGCTCTCCACGCCTTCACGTGTCCCGCAGGTCTACCCTCCTGTCTGCATTGGATTTATATTTCATCTACTACTCCTCTGCTGGATCATCGCCACTCTCCTGGGTTCTGCGTGAGTCCAGTTCCACGTGTTATTGATTCCTGTGGACTCGTGTCCCTGTTGGTCTACTTATCTGTGCGCTGCACCTACTGACCGCTGCCTCAGGTATCCTGGGACTTCTCATCCAGCCGGCCTCCTGCCGCTCAGGTATCCCTGCACTCCTATTTGACTACCTGCTTCTGAACCACGGTATGCATACTTCTCATTGACTGTGCTGTGTATTGCATATCTTGCTAGACTGTGTTGGTTCTCCTCTGGAGTCTGCTATACGCTGAGTCTATTGCCATCATTGACTGTGTTAACTTGTGCTGGACTTCTTCAAGAGACTTCCTATATTTGCAGACCTGTTCAGTCATTTATATATATATTGTGCATGTTACTGTGGATCGTATATAAGGTGCCTGTGTATATCCTGTGTTGCAGTCTCTCCCCGTGCACCTCCTCACATATATATTCAGTGGTACAACTTGCTAGTAGCAGACCACTGATCCCTGTTTCCGGTATCACCTGTTCCAGTATCCTCTCACATAGCAGTGGTACAACTTGCTATCGCAGACCACTGACTCCCCGGATACCTCCACTTGGATTCCATTCCTTCACTCAGACAGCGGTACAACTTGCTATCCGCAGACCGCTGACTCTCATCACCTCCTCGTTTCTGTTGGACATTCCTCCTCACTATAGCAGTGGTACAACTTGCTATCGCAGACCACTGACTACCTACACGTGTCCTTGTCCTACAGTTCCTCGTGTACTATTACCTCCATATTACCAGTGCTGCTAGTCATAGACTTTCCTGAGCATCTCATCATCTGCTGTTTCCTGTTCCGTGATCACCCCGCTACCAGAGTACCCTGTTACCATCTACATTGCTCTGGTAAGCCTACCACCTGGTGATCCCTGGGTAAAGACTCCTAGTGCCCGTGACAGCGCACTTGCGGCCAGTAAGCCTGAATAGAACGCAAATCTTCTCTTATTGCTATAAAAAGATTAAGGGACTTTCCCTTACCCAAATCGTTACCCCCTAAATGCAGCACTAAAATGTCTGGTCTCCCCTCACTACACTCCAGTTTCTTCAACAAAGGAATAAGAGCGCTCCACTGCATACCCCTATAACCAAACCATTTAATTTGAAACGCATCAGGTATCTCTGAACCTCTTACCTCCCTATCATGTCTGGATGCCTAGTACACGTAGGAATGACCTACCAACCATATCTGCCTCTCACGATCCGATGCACCTGTAATTAAAATCCAAATTAATACCAGATCGCACACCACGATCAAACTGCTCCATTACCCACAACTTAAAACTCTGTTACCTGTCACCTTTTACCGTTCCTCAGGGAAAAACTCCTACCATACGCTTACCGGTCCAGCACCATCTCCATATAATCCTCTCCCTCATATCATGCGGCATAACGACCACAAGATCATTCTTACGTGAAACCTTTGCAATAAGCCTAAATTAACAGTAAAGTGATAAGGGGCTTTAAACATTGACCCAGGTGGAGGTAAACACCCAACCATTCGTGGAGGCACACCACTAATCAGGCCTTGATCCAGAAAAGAAGAGAAAAATCCCTCCACGCCCCCGCTAAAAGCGACGAGCAGCGGAGCCCTGGGCTAACGTACAATGAAAGGGCATACTAGCTTAGCTTAGGTCTAATATATTTCTTATAAGCATTGGACTTCCATCTACCTATAGACTTAATTACAGATATTGACGATCCTCTCCCAGCTGCTGCAGTAGCTGCCTCAATTCTAAATGAGTGGGTACCATACAGCTCTGGATCCAAACCAACATGCTTAAGCGTAGCTTTAAGTACTGCATTGAACTGGAACTTAGTCAATGGAGCCCCATCCATATGTATCAACCATGGCTCAGATCCACTGGGTTGGACCCCCTCCAACTTAGAGCATAGCATGACCGCACATATACTCTGGTCCTAGTGAGCCTTTATCGACATCCAATACCCTCTGGCCATTTGATCGGTCTTTGATCTGAGAATCTTACAAGAGAGGACATTATGTGCAAGCAAAACATGCCTAGCTACTAGTGCATTACCGATAACATGTCTAGAGGGGTAAACAAACTCGCTGACTCTGAACGCACCAAAAAAGGCAAGGGAAAATGCAGTACTAAGCAACAGAGTTTCATAATCTGAATTTGTAACACTAGCCAGCGCAACTATCAACTGCTTCAAAAGACTTGCATCTATAGGCCTCCTATGATCCTCGACTGATGGCTGTTCTTTTGCCCACCTTCTCATAACCTTTAATATGAGAAAACCCTTTGTTACGTCATTAAACCCATATAATCGGGCCATAAAGGAGATGCCCGCCAGCATGGAGGACATAGCCGCCTTAGACACACCCTCCTTGAACCGCTCCCAAATAAAAGCGTCCATGTCCTCTCTCTGACCTCCATCTTGTCGACCCTTTAATTCCAGAAATCTACGCCACTGCTGCCAGGCTGCATAATACGCTCTCCTGGTAGAAGGGGCCAACGATCTTTCAGCTAGATCTTGCAAGCCTGTTCGACAATCTGCCAGATAGATGGGGGACACGGGAAGCCGGTAAGCTTAGCCTGAGGAGCCAAAGTTCTAAACCTTGTCCATTGAAAATGCGATAAGGCATCTGCTATGTTGTTATCTACACCTGGAACATGCCTAGCGCTAAAAGTGATGTCCTTTTCCAGGCAACGCAGAACCAAATGTCTTAGTAAGGCTATAGCAGGAAGAGATGAAGAACTCTGCTTATTGATGCATTGCACAACCCCCAGGTTATCACACCAGAAAACGACCTGTTGACCTACCAGTCTATCAGACCACAATTCCACCGCAACCACGATAGGAAAAAGCTCTAAAACCAGCAGGTTCTGAACTAACCCTCCAAACCGCCATGAGTCGGGCCACAATGCAGCACACCACTCGTCATCAAAGTAGGCTCCCAAGCCTATCGAGCCCGCTGCATCAGTGTGCAGATTCAGCTGCTCACTAGAAGCGATGGGACTGGGCCAAATACGAATCCCGTTGAATTTAACAAGAAATGACAACCAGACGCGCAAATCCTCCTTAATTTCTTGCGACAGTGTCACCCAAGCATGAGGGCGAGTGAAACCCATGATTGCCATTTGCAGCTTCCTACAGAAAACCTTCCCCATAGGTATTATTCTGCACGCAAAGTTAGGAGACCCTAAGAGAGACTGTATGCTCCGTAGCTTCAGGGATCTAGACCGCATGGCCATTTGAATTAAAGTCACCAACTTGGTCACTTTCTCTAATGGCAACCTACAACATCCCATAATCGTGTCAATTTCTATGCCTAGAAAAGACAAGCAGGTCATAGGTCCCTCAGTCTTGTCCTGAGCTACTGGTACCCCTAAAACTGAGAACAAATACTGCGCATCACGCAATATGCTGGAGCAAACTGGGGAATTGGCCGACCCCATGAAAAGGAAATCGTCCAGGTAATGAGCAATACCTGGATGACCAAATCCCGCCTCCACACACCAGTGAAGGAAGGAACTAAACTTTTCGAAATAAGCACAGGAAATAGAACACCCCATTGGGAGGCATAAGTTAACATATATACCATCCGGAAGCCTAAAGCCCATATAACGGAAAGACTCTGGATGCAGGGGCAACAACCTAAAAGCCGATTCTATGTCTAGCTTCGCTAATAACGCCCCTTCTCCAAATGATCTAACCAACGCTAATGCCTCCTCAAACGACTGATACATCACTGAGCTAACTTCTGGGTCTATAGCATCATTAACTGAACCTCCCTGGGGGTGCGACAGATGTTGTATCAACGATACTTCCCCGCTTGTTTCTTTGGGACCACGCCCACTGGTGATAAAACTAAATCCACTATTGGAGACATTGTAAATGGACCTGCCATGCGACCTAAAGCCACTTCTTTTAAAACCTTCTCTAACAAAATCTCGGGAAAGGTATAGGCAGACCTCAAATTCTTTGTAGCCTGGGTGCAAACAGCACCCTTGATAGGTAAACTAAAACCATAACTAAATCCTCTAATAAAAATTCTGCTAGCTGTTGATCAGGGTGAAGGCGCAACCATCTGGTCAAAGTCTGCACGCTCACTGGTGAGCTTGCCTTACTGCTTAGATCCTGATGCCAGCCCTCCTCTGCCTGCCCCCTCTCTAATTCTTGTGCAATCCCGTGCCGGGTGGGCCCCTCTGCATAGGGTGCAAGTGTGCTTGTATTTACAAGCAGCTCCCCTTGTGCTCGTACGGCTATTGAACGCAAAGCATTTGTTGCGAGCGGGGAAGAAGGCACCCTGCCTCCCAGGCCCTGGAAACCTGGGTATCACGTTACCCCTTAACTCTGAAACTGAACGTCTAACCATATCCATCCACGTTTCAACATCTTTGGTACCAAACGGGATGTCCCTTCTTCCACTTAACCTTTCCCTGAACACCTGATCATACTACCTCCAAATAAATGGGGCGTCTGACTCGTACATTACCATTATCATATGCAAATAATGCAGTATATCCCGCATGGCATCCAGTCTAGTTTCCAGATATACCGCTGCAAAGGAGCAGAAACCAGAAATCCACTTTGTAAACGTTTTGTACGCCTCCTCACCTATACCTCCTTTACCTGCTGCCTTCTCTACTTCCTTCTTAGCACGTGCCGTAATTGCAAAGATGTCTACATAAAAACCCTTGTTTATTCGGTCCCTTATGCATGGTCTAATCCCGGAAGTAAGACCTATGTTCGCGCAACGCACCTTGTCACTGCCATCTCCTCCTTCTTCATGAGGGTGTTCTGTGCCCCCTAAGTTCCTAACCCCTTTCGTCCTGCCAAAATGCTGCTGCAGCACCTTCATGAGCTTGTGCGGCCCTGCTTCTGTGTCAGATTCGTTGCTACCCGAGGACGACATGGGAGAACTACATGAATGATCTACAGGAGATAAACAATTTAAGTACTCACCGCTGCCTGCTGCTTCCTGTCTGGACGCCGGTGACGCCTCCCTGGTTCCATGAAGCATTGAAGTATCACCTTGTCTGCCCGACTCTCCCCGACCACCAGCAGCAATGTCCTCTCCTCCTAGCATGCTCTGTAATACTGAATGACAAGACATATCAACAGCGGAACTGCTCACCTGCAAATTCATACCTGCGCCTACCCCCTCATTGCTACTTGAGCCTGCAGCGAGACCCGGACCCGGGAATGGAGCTAAGTTGAATCCAGGCGGCATTGGGGATTGGCCAAGCGGTGCCTGTGATTGAAAGGCCGTGGTTTGCTACATTTGCGGGTGGGCATTAGGTACGGCAGGGGTTATCGTGCCAGCGTAGGGAGGGTCTGAGGAGGGGGGAAAGGGCTGTATGGTAAACCACTGACATCATGAGAAAACAACAAAGGAGACGCCCCATCTTCGTATATACCCGAAAAGGGGGGCTGAGCATTGAGGGATGCTGAACCCCTAACATGACTCTGTCCTTGACTAGCTTGTGACTGTGTATTATGATAAGCCCTAGGATAGGGCAACTGTGCATGCAAAACAAGATCCCTTGCAGCATGATCTGCCGGAGCAACTGACCGTGGAAGGCATACCAGAGACATGAGAGGGGGGGCGCTGTTGGGCCTCCTGTTCTGCGGCTGTATCTGCCTCACAGACCCAATTTCTGACCTGGCATATAATGGGTTAACTCCATTTCCCTGGTGCCGGTGACCCACGGGCCTCTGCCCACTTCCCCTCGCCCCCAAAGGGTTAATACCGCTGTTTTCCGCAGGCCGAGCGCTCACAGGAGAGGGGAACCCTCTCCTCGCAGCGTTCTGCCTGACACTCCCCGAAGCTGCAGCGCCTGAGACAGGCAGCACGGCCTCTCTCTCCGGCGCGTGCGACCGCCTATCAATGGCCGCCGGGGTTGCGCCCCTCCCCCTTGATGAACGGCCGCGGCGGGAAGAGCGTCTGTCCCTCCCTCTTCCCCGCCCGGCCGCACGAGTTGCTGTCCGCTTTCCCCCACTGCTCACTCGGCGTGCAGCCATAGTGTCGGTGCCGGAGGAAACAGCGGGCGTCTGGGGTGTGGAGGAGGCCGGGGGGACACTGCGAGAAGGAGAGCCAGCGCCCTCCGTGAATCTAGAGGGGGCAGGGGCACTTCTTTTTGGGCGAGACATGTTTTATGGGCACAATATAATATACAGGGCAAGAATTAGCTAAGGGAAAGGATTAATGAACGATGAAGCAATGAACTTATTAAAAATAAAGGGCAGAAAAAATAAACCAAATTAACGGCTGTAAGACTAGATAAACAGCAGTAAATACAATCCCACCACTATAGAGCTTAAAATCACACAACTACAGAAAGAACAGCTAAATACAGCTAAATCACAAAATGAAGCTACTCAGCTTGACACAGCTATTCCCTGAGGATTTCTGCGACGGAAGAGACCCAGCATCCTTTGCGTGAGAATATATGGGCACACAAAACTAAACACTCCCACAGGATTCTATTGGCTGGAGATAACCAACAACTTAACCCTCAATGGTAAGTGCTATGCTTCTGAACATGTGGATAAGTTTAAGGACGTTTGGCTTTATGTGCCTCACTTTACAATATATCAATACAGACATTTGTGACTAGCTTTTTATTGTTGACAACAATAAACATTTATTAGTATTTCTATATCTTACAAACGTTCCATTAGTATTTCTAATTCATAAATAACTTTTACCTTACATACACCGTTCTAATAAATGCCAATGGAAAGTGCAAGATGTTGGATGTTATTTTGCCCAATTGCCCTCGATCATGAATTGGTGTAATGGTGGAAGGGTGGAATTAGTTCGATCAATATAGCACACTCTACTGCTGAGTGGGTCTTCAGTAAAGAGATTCACGTGTACAGTGTGCAAAGGTGCATTCTCTAACCGCTACAACAACTAGAAAGTGAATCTACAAATGTTGACACTTGCAAAAATTGAATTACACACTATAGCAACCTTATCTACTTTACGTATGTTTTGTGTTTATACAGATAATGGGAATTAATTCACTCCAAAGTATTACAGGTGGCACTCAGTGGGATATGCAGTGTGTAAGGTAATACACAATAATTTTAAATTGCCATTTGACATGTGGTTCAAACATTTATTTATCCATTTTGGACACTTTTGAGACAAGGGGGTTTGCGCCTTATGTTTGAAAATAAACCACAGTCATTAGTGGTTGATTCATAAAAGTGTTTGCACTCAACTTATTTGCGTCAGCTGAATTGCTGTCTTATTCCTGAAAACTCTGTCATGTTGCATTTATTATTAACAGCATGACGGATTACGTGTTATAAAAATGATAACCCTAGACACACACACACACACACACACACACATAAATAACTGTTTACTAAGCAGCAGGAGCTGCAAAGAATTCATAAAAAAAACAAGGAATGGTCTCAATTGCTAATCTTACGCCGAGTTACGAGCATTTGCGTATTGCATTTGACTTTTATACTTTAGTGAGTACGCTCTTAAACCACTTTGTGCTTAGGGTTGACTTGTGGCTGCGTACTTTGGGCCTTAGTATTGGGGGGGTGGAATACCTAACCACTACACTATCGTCTAACACACATAGTAAATGATTTCTACGACATATATTTCAAATAGACACTAATTAAACCGTAATATTGCCACAACACTAACAGCTTAGCTCATTAATTACATCTGTAATAATCGTTAGAATCTAGACTTATCGTACATTGAATCCACTTTGCTAACATGGCAGCTCACTTTTAGACAAAAACACACTCAGTTAATTCGAACGCACGTGTGCTTATAATGATGTCTGTCCTGCATACTCTCCGGCGTACTCACCGGCATTTAATTCACTAATTACAGTGGTAGTTAAAAATACCTTGCTTTAACTTCTGTGTTGTTGGGAGTTTCACAGTTCTGGGTAAGTAGACCGTAGATGGTCAAATGTTTCTAAATTTGCTGTTTACTGCTGTACCTTGCTCAGCACTCAGTAGGTTTATTATTTAACTAGGTGTTGGTGAGCCAGAAATAGAAATTGATGCTGAAAGGTCTTAATGCTAGTAGTTTTTATGTTGAAGGTAAGTTGAAAAGTCTTTGATTAGCTGCAGAGTTTGAATCTTGAGGCCACTGTGTATACTTACTATGCGGCCCTGCATAGAGACCTCTAGAATGTAGTGAAATGAATAAATATTATCCATTTATATTTTGTTATTTGTTACCTGTTTACCCTCCCCCACAGATATCGGATCTGTATTGTGACTTTTTTGTCTGTTGACGTTTGAATTTGAGAATACCCATTTCGAGACAATATTGTCTGTGTGTGTGGTAAGTAGAAACCAGATATTGTTTATTACATACCTTTTTTTAAATCACTTTGCAGTAAGAATGCCCATGCTGTGGTATAGGTTGAGTTATATTATTTGTCTAATCACTTTGTTTTAAGTGTTGGTTTTTTGGCCTAGCTTAAAGACACATTAACACTCTGTATTTTGTGTTGCACTACCTTCAAATTATTACACCAGATCAATTGTAATGTAAGTAATGTGATTTGTGAAAGGGTATATGGTGATGGTAAGTATCACGTTTGCAAGCACTTTGGTGGTGGTTCTATATGAATAGATGCTGTTTGGACAATCAATAGGTTTTGTTTTACTAATTTGTTTTTTATTTTTATCCCACCTTCCACATTTTTGGAAAACATCTACTTATGGACTGTCCTTTTCAACCAAAAAGCTTAAGGATGAATAACGACTACATTGTAAGTATTGGTTGTCTCATTTGTGGCAAAGTAAGAAAAAGCAAAGTGTAAAGGTTTCACCTAAGTGTTTGTTTATAAACTCTGGCTTTTGAACCACATACAGGCATTCCTGGAGTTGGACCACATTCTGTTTCACTAGGGGTCTGTTCCTCGGCCCCGTCCTAACGAGCAACTACGCCAACGTCGCCGTCCGAGGGAGCGCATCTTCAGGCCACGTATCAGCCTATTTGGGATGTCAGATGCGGAGGTTGTCCATCACTATCGGCTTCCTCCACATGTGATCTTGGACACCCTGCGCATTGTGCAGTGTAACCTTGAGCCAATGCGTAACATCCCGACAGCAGTACCGCCTTTGACCAAACTTGTGGCGGTACTGCACTTCTGTGCTACTGGTTCATTCCAGTGCACAGTAAGGGTCGCGGCAGGTATATCCCAGACGACCTTCAGCCGTGGGCTGGAGGTTGTCCTGAGGGTGTTTCTGTCGCGGCTCCGGCAGTTTATCCATCTGCCACTCGATGAGGAGTCTCTTGTGTGGATCAAGCAGCAGTTTGCCACCATAGTTGGCTTTCCGCACGTCATAGGGGCTGTAGATGGGATGCATGTGGCACTGGTCCCGTTGAGTGGAAATGCTTCGGTTTTGATGAACCAGAAGCATTTCCACTCAATAAATGTCCAGGCCATATGTGACCCGTCTTTCCAGATTCAAAACCTGGTTGCGAAATGGGGGGGGAGTACCCATGACTCCTATGCGTTTCGTAACTAATGGTTGTGGCCTAGATTGCAACAGAGGCAAGGGGGTGTCAGACCACATGGAGATGCGTGGCTTCTTGGTAATTATGTGAAAATAATGGTTCTGCCAACTCTAAATTGTTTGTAATATTGTATGCCAAAAATAGATTTTCAAAATATAATATTGTACTTGAGATGTTACTGTTACACAATGTGCTATATAGTGCATGTGCCTTGTATTTATAGTTGCCGCTAGTATAGAGTGATTTATTCAATGTTTAGAATTGTTTGATATATAATGGTAATGTAGGCCTATTAGTGAAACAGACCTAGTAGTCAAGGGTATGTGTCCTGTGAATAGTGGACACCGGCAGGTGTGTAAGTAATAGTTTGGTGTACATTGCAAATCTCCAATGTGAAATGACCTTTGTTTTGCATCCATTAATAGATATGGGTAGTTTTCATAGGATGCTAATTATAAAGTATTATGACTTTGTAACCTTACTATTTAGCATAGAATGAAGTTTGCACTCATATTGTAGTATGTTAACATTATTTTTATTGCAGGTATAGTTGTACTTTTAAATCGTATTGATATTGGTTTATTTTGTCTTTCCTCTCATCCTACATAGGAGACAATGCGTATCCCTTCTGCCCTTGGCTCCTCACTCCTATATTGAACCCACACACAGAGCAGGAGGAGGCATATAACTAGGCTCATAGGGCAGATCAGTCATAGAAAGAGCTTTTGGCGTTTTGAAGGCTCGCTTTAGATGCCTTGACCGGTCTGGTGGCGCTCTTATGTATGAGCCGAGGAAGGTGTGTAGGATAATCGCTCTGTGTGTGGTGTTCCATAATATTGCCATCAGGAGTGGGGCACCAGGGGTCATGGATGAGGTTGCTGGGGTGGATGAGGCGGAGGAGGAGGAGGCGGAGGCAGGGGAGGAGGAAGATGATGATGATGATGATAGACCCCCTCGTGAAGCAGTGCGTGGCTCCAACTTCAGGAGCTATGTTGTTGAGAGATATTTTTGAGGTAATGTATTTTTTACCACTTTCTATAACTTCACATTTCAAAGCTCTGTGGTGAAATTATGTGTTATGCTTAGTCAAAGTTAAATTATATAAGGTATGGTAAGTCTAAATTTGAATATTAATAGACATGGCCTGGTGTGATAGTGAAATGTTTTGCATGTGTAATAATTTGAAAAAAGCAATGGCAACCTGTATTTTACCTTTACAATGTGTGTTTAAAGTTTAGTTTAATGCCTCTAAGTTTAGCCTCAATGTCTTTTGCTAAATGCACCTTTTAATGTGTTAGATTTCATCTATAGGCTAATGTGGCTACATAATCGACGTTTGGTTGAAATGTTTGGTACAGTTTGCACATTCCAGACATTGAACGCTTGCTGCTTGGATTAGCTAAGTCACAAAAGGGCCTAATGGTCTAGTATGTCTATGTCCCCTAGTGCCAAAATGGCCCTGCAAAATATTTAGATAGAAAATGTACCCTAACTCTGCTCATTTAGCCATGTGAGGTTTATAGGTTATTGATCAGCACATATAGTGTGGAGAAGTGCTAATTTATCACACTTTGTGTTTCTTATATCTACAGGCTGTTTATTACACTTGGTCTGGAGTGCTGGCCTTTGTGCCATTGCACTTTCCTTTGGAGTTGGTGGATATTGCCATGGTGAAGGGTGTTGGCAAATGTAAGTACTATAGTGTTATCAGCACTAAAATGTGACTATCAATTGAGTGTGCTCCATACAATAATGACGTTAGTAAGCCTGGAATGTGTGGGTGTGAAAACGAAATGTATGGCCATGTGCTAGCTATGTTACATATGGTTTTGGGGTTTGTAATCATGTCAAATAGTACAATCTGAATCCAAGATATAGCTCAAACACACAAGCCATTATTAGACACTATTGTGTAGAATATTACCTGATTTTTTACACATTTCAATACAGTGGTCAACTTCTTGATTAACAAGTCATCAACTAGATGCCTAAATGCAAGTTAGTTGTGAGCTAATATTGCCATATTAAATGCTTGATTCACATTCAACAGGGCGCGTTGGCGTGGATTTTGAAGTTGTGCAATTCGTGTCTCACTACATGTTGAAGTATTTCTCCAGAGCTCCAAGCCTGCTTATGTCTCTCTTCAGTCTGGCCAGATTGTCATCTCTTCATCCAAGGAACTTTGCCACACACAGACCATTAGCTTCTTTGCTATGTCTCAGGTCAAGTGCAGAAACAGTTGAAGCTGGTTTGCGTTTTGGAGTTGTGCAATTCGTGTCTCACTACATGTTGAAGTATTTCTCTAGAGCTCCAAGCATGCTTATGTCTCTCTTCAGTCTGGCCAGATTGTCATCTCTTCATCCAAGGAACTTTGCCACACACAGACCATTAACTTCTTTGCTATGTCTCAGGTCAAGTGCAGAAACAGTTGAAGCTGGTTTGCGTTTTGGAGTTGTGAAATTCCTGTCTCACTACATGTTGAAGTATTTCTCCAGCGCTCCAAGCATGCTTATGTCTCTCTTCAGTCTGGCCAGATTGTCATCTCTTCATCCAAGGAACTTTAACACACACAGACCATTAACTTGTTTGCTTTGTTTTTGTTAGCACGTTTGGATTCATATATGTAATAAATCTAGCCTATGCTGCAAATGTCTCAGCAATCAGTTGTCATGCCATTTTGTACCATTACTACAGTGCAGTGATTAATCTTTTAATACCTATAAATCCATGTGTAGTGCTTTCCAAACTATTGTGGAACAGGTTGTTTTTTTTAAAATATATTAAATCTATGTGTTTTTCTTTTGTCCTTTGCCACAGATACACCATAGCCTACAAACACGCTCAATGGGGTTAATGTCCATAGTGTGGAGGTTTCTATGTGTGTTTGGTTGCTTAGTAGTAAATTTATTGTACATTTTAAGCTTTTAGAGGGAACATGGGATGTGCCTAGCAATATAGGCATTCCATTACAGGTAAACGTATAGAAATAAAGCCAAAATTTTAGCAGTGTCAGGTCAAACACTACCAACTTTTGGCCCTTGCCCAAACAGGATAACAATCTTCTTCTCTTGTGCTAGTGGCACTTTGTTTCAAAGTGGTCCAACACCCACATGCCAGACACAAACCCCACACTAACAATCATGGGGAATGCGTTAGGGCACTAAGCTAGTGGAGTATTGCTACAAGGCCATAATACCAATATGTGTTAGCCACCTTTGGTGTAGCAAATATTCCAGTCTCCACCCTTTTCTTGGTGTTTTTACAATGTATATTTGCTGGGTTATGTAATACCTCACCTAGGGCCTGATTCATTAGTGATCTTCTTATCTTGTGCAAAAGTTAAGATGCTTATTTTTACGAAGAAACGGGGAGATAAGAGTGAAGTAAAGATGGATTTTCATCGTAACGTAAGAAATTCTTCACTTATGCAGTGAATTTTGCTTCTTATCTCCCTTTTCTGAGCATGAACAGAGTGGATTTGCTTAAGATAAGCAAAAAACGACAGATAAGATCCTTAATGAATCAGGCCCCTAGTTTGCTAATTGGTCAAGCCACCTATATTTGAACTTACAGCCAACACAGATACTCCACATGAGAACTAGTTACATTAGTCTGATTACACACATTGTAAGGCAGCAGTCACTTGACATGTTTGCTGAACCTGACAATGTAGGTCTCCAATGTTATTGTGGTGTAGAAATGTGTAATTGTTTCTCTCTACCATTTTCAGGTATATTGCCCTCTGAAAGTGGAAAGTAGTGACCAAAGTCACATTCCAGCTTTGTTTCTCTTCAAACCCTGTGTGTGTGTGTGTGTGTGTGTGTGTGTGTGTGTGTGTGTGTGTGTGTGTGTAGAGTAAATTGTGTTAGTTTGCGCCCTAATACCACCTATGTCTGTTTAAACATGCTAGTCAATGTTAACAATAATTTGCTGCTATTGCATTTGCCCATGCCTTGGGCAAGGGAAGTACAAATCCTTAATGTACAGATATCCTCCCTTTAGGATGATGGGTCCATGTTCAAATTCCTTTAACACCATCTAATCCAAGAGTGTTGGGCCGAGCACACAGTCATTTGAGGGTTTAATGTCTGGTAGATATTGTTGATGTTTACATTGTTAGGTGAGGCATCCACTTTATTTGGCTTATAGATGGTGAACGTGTGCAATGGGTACCTGTGTCTGTATTGGCAAGAAATCACAACATACCAAACTTCAAATTATAATATGTTGGCCGTTATATTAAATAGCTTGGCCTTGCTTAAATGTTTTCCAAAACTGGAAGGGAGAAAAATCCAAGTGACGTGGCCACTCTAACAATGAATGAATCAGTGTACATAATGTAAGAAACTTTAAGGTCAGTTTGTTTTAATAATGTATTCAAGGTTCCAGATTGGTTTAAACTATCATGGATTGGGGGGGATCAGATCATAGAGTTTAGAAAAGTCACTACAGGATAGAGGCGTTTGGTGGACAAACTACCTCTTGGAGTCTACTTACTTGTATTACAGAGTGTGCTTCTTTGCCTGAGCAAACCATATCTATACTGCAAGGTTTTTAATTTGCTTCTTACATGATTAGTCAGACACACAGCACTACATACACCCTTATATTGTGTCAAACTGTCACGTTAGTCTGTAATTCTTGACCCGAATCAGGACCCTTGGGACTAGCTGGAGCAGGACTGAATCTGAACAGAGCAGCCTGGATGATCTTCCTGTTCATGTTCTTGCTGATTGTCCAATCTAGCAGGGGAATGAGCAGTCTGAAAATGTGGACAGAAACACAGATTTTTTTAATGCAGCCAGAAACACTGGAGCCAATAACTATCCTCTGGAGAGAAGTGTGTTGTTCAGGCAATGAACAGATCACAGCAGCAGGTTTAAATAGGTTGTCCCAAGCAACTATTGGCTGATCACTTCATGGGATCACAGGTGCTGAATCTGTTTGGTCTGGAAGGATCACCTGACTGCATGCAAGATGCCTGTGCACATGCAGCTGAACAAACAGTGTGTGTTTGATTACAAACGGAGCTGTGGAGGACGGGAATGTTGCTGACGACCAGAAGGGACCCAGGTAGCCGTGATATGACAGCGGCTGATGGGGTAAGTGCGCCTAAGATCCAAATGTGAGACCCAACCTATATGTGCTTAGTGCAATAAGGTCATGAGGTTACATTTAAACAAGTGTTATGCTAAAGGGCGTCCGGTGTACCACACACTGTGCATAAGCACTATTTGTAAATATAAATCCCTTATTAGATATTTAGAATTTGCACAGAATCTTACCTGTACAAATTAGTAGTTAACAATAATTGTCCTGTGGCATCATGTCCAAAAAAAACCCAACTAATTTGGTTACCTTAACACCTGTCTTTTGTGGCTCCTTTGTGTCAGGTTACAGTTTGCAAATGCAATGCTTCCTTTACAGGATGATTTGGCCTACCTCTAAAGGTAGTTGCACGCTGTGTTTAAAATAATTTACTCAGGCAAATAAAGAAACACTGTGGCAAAATCATTAAGAAGCTTACCTTGATACACTTCTTGTTTAAGTCTTCTTCAGCAAACCATGGGCCAGAATCATTCGGGAAAGGTAAGGCAAAGTAACTAAGCAAGGCCAAAGCATGTGAGTTTGGAGGGGGATGTAAACTAAAAATGTCATTGGAGACCTAATTTTGGGGTAGGAGAGGTCCTAGCTGACATGAACATTTCAGTGTACAAATAAGCTATCAAGTATTTGTGCGGTACATTAGGATACAGACATTATTGTTTTTTGGGCCCTAAACCTATTGCTAATTTGCACCACTTGCATTTTAAAAGGCTTTTGAGCAGCATACAGAAATATGTATCCTTGACATCTAGGTTCATTACTCAATCAGGGCCATGGTTTTGGTCAGCACACTGATATTAGATACATATTTGTTTGAATACGTTAATGAATCAGGCTGTTTGTTCGGAGATTATACTTTGATTAGAGTTGATAACAAGTATTGTTATTAAAAAAGCATAATGGAATATGCCTTACCAAATAAAGACACATTTCAGTAGTAAGAAATTTTTTATTCCAAACAAAAAGTATACATATTTTTGCCATATATTAAACTATATTTTTAGGTTAAAACAATACCAATTATTTTTTCCGAGCCTTTTTGAAGGGGGTTGCAAGGGAGGCTCCCCTACTCCGACTTCTTGTCACCCGTGATGTAGAGGAGTCAGAGGAACCAGGCAATGGGGCAAGGCAAGCGGGTTGTGTCCGATGAAGTGAAGGTGCAGGGTCAGGGTCAGTGGATGGGGATGGGGCCACGACAGGCGAGGGGGAAGTGGGCACAACAGGGGATTGGCCAAAGCCACGGGCAAAGGCTAAACACATAAGACGACATAGTTGGGGGTCAGGGAGGGAGGACGCGGCAGACACACCAGGGAGGGTGGACGCGACAGACACACCAGGGAGGGTGGACGCGACAGACACACCAGGGAGGGAGGAGTCAGACTCAACATGGAGGTTGGAGGCAACAGACAACTGGGTATGGGGGCTGGCGAACAAATAATCTGAGCTGGGTGAAGGGATTGTGCCAGAGGTGCGTTGGGAGTGGGCATGTAAGATATCACCTATGAGTGTTGCAATATTTGTCACTGAAGTATTTAAATTATCCATTTTGGTGGCAAGTGTCATCAGTAAAGAGGTGTGTGTGCTCATGAAAACGGAGAGTGTGTTAGTGAGACTGGTGATTTGCTGATCCGTGTGTTGGACAGTGCTCGATATTTGTGACAGGTGAACATTCTGTGCATCAGTGGCGTTTTTAAGATTTTGGGCTGCGTGTGTGAGTGCCTGCTGCCTTACATATTCAGCTGGAGCCAGCTGAGCCTCCTCCACATCACGGGCAACTTCATCATGCACTGGTGAAGCAGGCGCCTGCTGCTCACATTCTGTAGAGAGATAATAAGTAAAATAAAGTAATTAGAATCAAAGAGTAAGGTGCGATATTATATTTGCAAAAAAATCTTACAACGCTGATGTAGCATTGGTAAAGTGTCAGCTTCCCTTGAATGTGCTAGCAGCCATTGCCGGTCCCCAAATACATACATTGCCACTTATGGTCATTACATTTTAGGATGAGCCCTACATATTGAGACCATTTGTCTTCAGTGTGTAAATGTAATTTCCTACTATGTGATAGTCAAACACATTGTGCAATTGAAGTTTACCTTCACACACACATCCTGAGAGTTGACACTTTTACTCAGACAGATACAAAGCTTTACAGACATTAAGTAAGCAAACTCATCATGTACCTAGTGGAGCGGCCTCTCCTGTTCGGGATGGGCTAGAGCCTGTGTCTATGTCGCCCACCCCAACTATCTCCACCAGGGCTATTGCAGCCCTTGCCCGCTCCTCAAAGGGTTTTAAAATAGTACGTAGTGGAGGCCCCCCACCAGTGCCTTGAGCATGCCTGTGAATCTCAACCAGCTTCCCTTTCAGGCGTCCTTTATAGTCAGCCCATCTGTGGAATAGACAAACATTATTGCCTCACATAGTACCTTCAACTAAAAATGACACATTTTTCAATAAAATACATTGCACGTTTGCTAATCACACCAATTTAACCTTCACATACAGTAATACAGATTTTGCTCTTTTGAAGCGCGGATAATGTGGTAAACATATTATGTCAATGTGACCAAGGGCCATGGTGTTAGTTTCTGGAAACAAAGGGCCTGATCAACAAATGCATTGGAGACACAAGGTGGTTTCACCTCACAGGTGACTAATGCTACTATGTCACAATATCCATATTTATCTATAGCGATATCTATATATATTATTTGACAAATAGACACAGTCAGAAAAGTTAAATAGGGCTATTATTTTTAAATCGGATTAGTACCTTTTCTGTACTTCAACCTTTGTACGCTCATACGGAGATATTCCATTGATGAGCCGTGTGATTTCTTGCCAATGCGTTTGGCGCTCGCGTCCGGTTATTTGCCGGTTGCCACTGTGGAACCTAGCCAGAACCTCTTCTACCAGCACCTCCAGCTCCTCCTCTATGAAATTGTTTTTACGCCTAGTTGTCAGCCCTAGTGCCTGCACATTACTTGGCCCAGCATCAGGCATATTCCTATTTCAAAGATAAGTCGTGTCTTTATAGGCAATGCACACAGTCAGGTGGTGATACAGAATCTAAGCAAATCCACCCCCTACATAAGGTACCATTTCACAAACTTCTAACTATGTCTAAAACACATGGCCCTTATTATAATAAATAATAATAAATGGCTTGTCTATTTAACGGGCATTAAGTTTGCCCACTACATTTTGACAGACATATTCGTCAAATACTATTACAACATTCTCCTACTACTACTACTACTACTCGTTACTTTTCAAACCATAACATTGGTTTACAGGTTAGCAACGCACCAAAATGAAGGATATCACTCAGTTGCAAACCCAATATTGTGTAATTATTATTAATATTTGGTTACAAATCAGCCAGCAACACACTTAAGTGTGTACTCCAAATGCAATTTGGGAGGTATGTGGCCAAAATAAGTGTATACATTTGGACCCATGTGTCCATCAATGCAATGAGCTAGTTATTATGGTGTTGAACATGGTTAAGGTTAAAAAGAACTTAGCATACTGTAGGCTACTATTGAAAACTTTCCATGTTAAATGTGAGGCCAGGGGCTATTTCCATAGCAGTTTATTTACTGTCCGGCCACACATATTTCATAGAAAATAGTTTGCTACATTAGGAGATACAAACAATTTTGAAATATCCTGAAATTTCTGATAAATTATTATACTTACTTTTTTCCAAAGTTTGCCACAAAAAAAACAAACTATTTTGATAGTCAACTGGGTAATGCGTGGTATGGCCTGCAATAAAAAACAAAATAAATTTTTCAAAGCAAGGAAAGGTAATGTGGTAAACAAAGCTAACCTCCTAATTTGATTATGGATAAGGTTCAAAAGAACTTAGCATACTGTAGGCTACTATTGAAAACTTTCCATGTTAAATGTGAGGCCAAGGGCCCTTTCCATAGCAGTTTATTTACAGTCCGGCCACACATATTGCATAGCAAACAGTTTGCTACATTAGGAGATAAAAATAATTTAGAAATCTTACAATCTCTGATTTAGTTTTGTACTTACTGTTTGTTGTTGGCTTCTTAGGCAAATCATACAAATTTAATGAAATCTTGATTGTGCTCTATCCAGGCAAAAAAGCGAATGAACAGGCACTAAACCAAAGCACAGGTGGTATTAAATGGAGTTTTGAATTAATAAACCAGGTGTACACTCTTCTTCCTAATTGCAGAGCACACAGTACTCGTCTCAGTGCAGGCTCCCGCCATGTTCTTGGTGGGAGAGACAATCAGAGACACAACACAGGTGTGTGAAAGCTCCGCGTGTGACGTGAGCACGCCCATACGTGCTCAGCGAACCAATCGGAACGCAGAGGCCCCCATTTTGTGTGACAGACATTATTCCAAAATGAGAGCTACTATTTTCGCCAGGCGTGAACTGCGAGTCCTTACAGAGGTTATGGACAATGTACCCTCTGGAAGGTATGTGTCCAACGAAGTGAAGGTGCGGGCCTTTCAAAGGGTCCGCAGACACCTCCGCCTCCGATATAATATTCGTCGAAGCACCGTTCAGCTCCAACGGCGGTGGAGCGATCTCCGGCGCCGCCAGCCCCAGCTTCTGGAAGAGCTCCGTCGGGAGATTAGAATAAGTGAGTTCTCTACTAATTGCAAAAACATGTCTACATATATATATTTGCTCTATGGCCCTGATTCATTAAGGATCCTTAACTTGAGAAACTTCTTATTTCAGTCTCCTGGACAAAACCATGTTACAATGCAAGGGGTTCAAATTAGTATTCTGTTTTGCACATAAGTTAAATACTGACTGTTTTTTAATTTAGCACACAGATACTTGATAGCTTATTTGTACACTGAAGTTCAAAGTTGATATTTGTGTGCTACATGTAAAAACAGTCAGTATTTAACTTATGTGCAAAACAGAATACTAATTTTAACCCCTTGCATTGTAACATGGTTTTGTCCAGGAGACTGATATAAGAAGTTTCTAAAGTTAAGGATCCTTAATGAATCAGGCCCTATGTTTGTAATTTGTTCACCCTAAACACCTGACATGGCCTACATAACAATGTGCAAGCACACTATAAAGGTCATGCCCCTTCCAGTGCACCCAAAAAGCTTTGGCTCCTGTGTCCTAAATTTGTCTACTATCCATTTACTGACCTAAATGTTCTTGTGTGACAATTTTCACCATTAAGTGTGGTTTTGGAAATTAGGCATTCTAAGTCTTGACCCGAGTGCTGTAACTTGCTAGTCTAACCTTAAAAACATTTTGGAGTGGAAGATGTGTTGTCATTATTGGGGCAAGATTTAAAAGGCACGTTTCAAATACAAAACACCTTAGTGTTTAGACAGATTTTTGCAAGCTCCCATAAGATGCAAACAGATTACAGAGTGTACTAGATATAGCTAATCAATCATTACTTAACTGCCTATTTAGACACTTTTAGACTGTGAGGTACTCCCAACAAAGGGTGATTTCCAAAGTATACTCAACATTCAAAGATTTTGACCTCCATCCACTAATTCTGTGGTCCTGTAAAGAGAGAACTATTTGACATCATTACCAGGGCCAAGGGAGTTTGCAGACTTAAAATCACGGCCAAATTTGAACAAAACCTAATTAGGTGGCTAGTAGTATGTTTGGGGAGTGTGTTAGACAACACATGCAAATATGGAGCAAGCCTCCAAACTCCACACATATGAAACTATCATCAGGGAGTTGAACTCCTGACCCCAGTGCTGTGAGAGCAAAGTGCTGACCACTAGGCCACTGTGATATTCCACATCTCTATGTAAACTACCAAAAATTGTGCCAGGTCATCATAATCATTTATTTATATAGTGCCACTAGTTCTGCAGCACTGTACAGAGAACTTATTCACATCACTCCCTGCCCCATTGGAGCTTACAGTCTAAATTGCCTAATATATAGACTTTCACACACACTCACATAGACAGAGAGACTAGGGTCAATTTTGATTGCAGCCAATTAACCTACCAGTATGTTTTTGGAGTGTGGGAGGAAACTGGAGCACCTGGTGGAAACCCATGCAAACACATGGAGAATATACAAACTCCACACAGATAAGGCCATGGTCAGGAATTGAACTCATAAACCCAGTGCTGTGAGGCAGATGTGCTAACCACTAGACCACTGTGCCAGCCTGACAAGTCATGTGAAATGCTTTGTGTTCATCATTTTTAGCTCCTTGCATTGTTAGTAGCTAATATTTCTGGCTGCTGACAATGTAAAGTTTATTAAATATGTATGATCACCTGATTGTCATAATACTATCCGTTTTTTTCAAATGGTGATTGTGTTAACATGTCCTTTTGTTTATATTTCCTTGTTTCAAACAGACCGGGCACGCTGGGAACGCCGCCAACGCCGCCGGGCAGTGATGGAGGCGCATGCAGCGGAGGAGGAGGAGGAGGAGCAGGAGGAGGCAGTGGCGTAGGTGGTGGTGGAGTCAAAGTCGGAGGCAGAGGAGGAGGAGCAGGAGGAGGCAGTGGCGCCGGTGGTGGTGGAGTCAGAGTTGGAGGCAGAGGAGGAGGAGGCAGTGGCGGCGGTGGTGGTGGAGTCAGAGGCGGAGGCAGAGAAGCAGGAGGAGCAGTAGGAGGTGGTGGAGGCGGTGGAGCAGGAGGAGGTGGTGAAGGCGGAGGCAGAGAAGCAGGAGGAGCAGGAGGAGGCGGAGGAGGTGGTGGAGGCGGAGGCAGAGAAGCAGGAGGAGCAGGAGGAGGTGGTGGAGGTGGATGAGCAGGAGTAGGTGGTGGAGGCGGAGGCTGAGGAGCAGGAGGCCGACCAGCTGCTTCTGCCGGTGGTGATGCTGGAGGAGGAGAGTGGGCAGGAGGCAGCATCGGCCAGGCAAGAGCCAGAGGCCTTTGAAGATAGTAAGTATTTGCTATAAGTGCTGGACATAATTGGATAACATTGAGATGTGCATTATCCTTCAAAAAAAAACCTGCTTTCACACATGTGGATTTAATGGTAACCGAAATGTCATAAGTTTAAATGGCCCTACACATGTAAATGTCTTTAACCACTCAAACCACAGACAGAGCCATCATAACACATGCCCACGCAGGCCAGGGCCCAACACAAATGTGCCCGATAGCCTTGTGAATGTTTCAGTATATGAATGTTTTTATTTTTTCACTTCAAATGTAAAATGTTTTTATCTGATTTTTTTTCCAGCACACATGGAGGAAGCTGACAATTGGCCTCCCCCCCACCAACCTTGTCCGAGATGCGGAGCCAATTTGCTGCATCCTTTGCAAAAATCAAAAACCACCAAAAGGCGCAGGAGATATGCATGTAAGAGCTGGAGCAGAAAATGGCACATTGGGAGACCTTATATAATTAGTTTGTGTTTTGTTTAAAGTTAACATGTAAATAGTTTGCTTAATTGATGTAAATATTTTGTTTTTTGATATTATCTCCACATTTATATAAATGTACGAAAAAACAACCTTGTTGTATGTCTATTTATTCATCTAATTCACCTACAGGTGGGTGTAAGGACAAAAGAGATTGTATCTAATAATCCAAAAATATAAACATTTAAATAAGATGGTTTGTTTTGAAGTCCATCATGATTTTGCAAGCAGAAAAGATTGTGATTTGCTGTTTGCATTTCATCCAAAAGGAACATGTGCCCTCCACCAACAAGACACCCCTCTAAGAGGTATGACATCTGTAGGCCCTGTGTGCAAGATAAATTCCCAAAGGTCAAATGCCCTAGCTAGTTTACAATTTCCCCAAATCATGTGTCATTGTAGTGATAGTCCAAAGTTACGTTCAAGTGTCAGATCAAAGCCAGTCACACATTGAAGAGAACATAAGGAAACTGTACCCAGAAGTGGCGTAAGTGGTGTAAGGCAGAAGTGCAAGCGAAGCTAATCTCCATGGTACTGGAGTGTGGTAAGCAGTCTGTTGTGTTTTGAAACAGCTGAGTACATGACATAACGTGTACGGCGTGGATCCAGATGAAAGTCGAAAGTCGGATGGCAGCCAATGTAGCACTTAACTCAAAGAAGGCTGTCCCCTACAAATCCCCCCCCCCCCCCCTCTTAGTCCACTTGTAGTAATAAATGTCAGTATGCACATAATAATGTGCCTGTGAACTGTGGGTCCTGAGCCATTGTTGAAAATTCCCACCAAGAATAAATTTTATTACAATACAGAATAATTAGGAGGGCATTTCTAACAATGTAGTACAAATAAAATCTACAAAATAAAAGCATTGTGTGAAGTTCCTGGGTTTGTTAGCATAATGTTTCCAGTCCACACAATAGTTGTGGGTAAGCTTTGTATTTGAACCAGTGAGCTACCTGTGAGATGGATATTTTTGTGAATAATTTGTGTGAATAATGAAGAGTAGTATTAAGTGTCAGTTTCCTGTGTAGCACGCATGCTGTATGGTTGGTGTTGTCTGGGTTTTTTCAAATATCAGGTTGGCCTAGTGGGTAGCTGTCCCACTTTCCATACAGTCACTCATGAGTTCTAATCCAAACAGAAACCTTTCCTCTGTGTGGAAGTTATATACACTCTTGTGTGTATCCTTTATGGAAGAGTATGCTATGCATTCATTTTGCTGAAAAGGCAAAGATGTATTCGCACCACATACATTTTAATACATTCGTTATTCATGTGTTTTTAATGTAGCCATGTCCTGCATTTTGTATACTATACGGCGACTTGATATCGAAATCCTAAACACAGAAAGATCGTGAGCAATGTGTTTGTTACAAGTGTTTATTACGCTAATTAGTAGCAAAGGAAAAACAACCATCCAGAGTGTTGCACATCATTGTTATTTGTCAGTGATTAATGAGTAAGAGCTATCTCGTAAAAATAAGCCCCAGGCATTTGTGTTGTGTTGTGTGTAAACAAACTGTTGGTCCCTCCCACAGTGGGCGTGAGGTTTGCATTGCTTGGCTTGCCGTCAATCAGTTGAGTACCGTCCGTCGCTTGTGCTTGTAGCATGTTTAAAGATCTGCAGGTGGGTGTGTTTCCTAACGTTTGCACTGCTTATTTCCGTCACTTAGACCACATGGGGGTGTGTTTTTGCTGTTTGAGGTGCTTATTTCGGTTTACATCACTCAAAGTATGCAAGGCAGATGCGTATGCGTTTGCGAACTTTGATGAATCGGGCCCTTAGTGTCCAGTCCAAACCCTTGTTACTATGCAAGGCCTTAAAATTAGTTGTGAAGCTGTTACCAATTTTAAAATCTGACTGATAGGCAATGTTGCACGCAAAAAATTGTTTGCTTATTTTTACACACAAGATTTAGCTGGAAATTGGTCTGCTGCATGCCAAAACTGTCAGTATTTAAAAAGAGAGCCTCAGTAAACACTCTCTTGTTGCCCTTGCATTGTAACATGGTTTTGGACAGGACACTGAAATCTGAAATAAGATACCTGTTCATTTAAGAACCTTAATGATTCAGGCCCCGTGTTCTGAGATAATAATTTGCTTATACTTGATAACAAGTATTGCTTTAAAACAACCATAATAGAATATGCAATCGCACACAAACAAACACATAGTTTCATTAGTATAACCATTTTTATTCACAACACAAATCACATATATTGCACCATACATGAAATCATATTGTTTAAAAAAAAAAAAAAAAACCTAGGTAATTTTTTTTTTAGGTTTCTTATATGGAATGGATTTTGACTGGGTCCGACTCTGACTTCTGGTCACCCGTGATGTAGAGGAGTCAGAGAATCCAGCCAAACATGCAAGGGGAACAGATTGTGTCCGACGATGTGAAGGTGCAGGGTCATGGGCAGGGGGTTGGGAAGGGGGCAGGACAGGGTGTTCGGAAGGGCCCACAACAGGGGGTTGGTAAGGGCCCACGACAGGGGGTTGGTAAGGGCCCACGACAGGGGGTTGGGAAGGGCCCACAACAGGGGGTTGGGAAGGGCCCACGAAAGGGGGTTGGGAAGGGCCCATGACGGGAAGCGGGGCAAAGACACGGGCAAACGCTAAACAAAAAAGACAGTATAGGTTTGGGTCAAGGAGGGAGGAGTCAGACACAACAGGGAGGGTGGATGCCACAGACACAACAGGGAGGGTGGACGCCACAGACACAACAGGGAGGGAGGAGTCAGACACAACAGGGAGGGAGGAGTCAGACACAACAGGGAGGGAGGAGTCAGACACAACAGGGAGGGAGGAGCAAACAGACAACTGGGTGTTGGGGCAGTTGTAAAAATATTCTGAACTGAGTGAAGAGAATGTGTCAGAGGTGCGTTGGGAGTGGGCATGCAAGAGATCACCCAGGAGTGTTGCGATAGTTGACATTGTGTTATTTAGAGTATCCAATTTGCTGTTGAGTGTGCTCATGCAAGTGGTGTGTGTGCTCATGCAAGTGGAGAGTGTGTTATTTAGAGTGGTGAGTTGTTGATCCGTGTGTTGAACAGTGCAAGCTATTAGTGACAGGTGAACATTCTGTGCTTCAGTGGCATTTTGAAGTCTTTAGGATGCGAGTGAGAGTGTCCGCACTCTTACATGTTCAGCTGGCTCCAGCTGAGGCTACTCCACATGACGGGTAACTTCCTCCATGTGTGCAGCAGGCTGCTGCTCAGAATCTGTAGAGAGAAAAAAAAAAACTAAGATATTCTATGCAAACAGTACGGACCAATATTTTTATTTGTTATCAAATTTTAGTACGCGTGATTTAGCATTGGTGAATTCTGACATTACATTGAATGTGCTAGCAGCCCTTCACAGTCCCCAAAGGCAGACATTTCCACTTATGTTTTTAACTTTTGTGAAAAACCGTACATATTGAGACATTTTGTCTTCAGTGTCTACATTTCATTTCCTACAATCTGATAGGCTAAGACATTGTGCAATTAAAGTTTTCCTTCAGACACACCCTGAGAGTTTAGACATTTGCTCAGACAGACATAAACCTTTGCAAACATTAACAAAGCAAACTCATCATGTACCTAGTGGAGCGGCCTCTCCTGTTCGGGGTAAGCTATAGCCAGTGTTTATGTCACCCACCCCAACAATCTCCACCATTGTGATAGCGGCCCTTGCACGCTCCTCAAGGGGGTTTAATGTTATATCCATGGGTGGGTCACCCCCAGTCCCTTGTGAATGATGGAGTTGGCGAGCAAGCTTGTTTTTCAGTCTCCCTTTATAGTCTGCCCAGCTGTGGAATCGACAAACATTATGGCATCAAATACCAGCAAAAGAAAAATAATTAATACACAAAACAGTGTAAGATTGCCATTCACGACAATTATTAATGGCACATTGTACACAAATGTCTTGGGGTTTTCAAGCGTGGTTAATGTGCAAAACTGATTATGTAAATGTGCCCAAGGCCCATGCTGCTTTTTAACATCACCTAAGGACATGATAGGGAAATACTTTATAGACACAAGGCTGGTTTTAGCTCACAGTTGCCTAACTAATACTATCACACAATCTACATACATATCTATATATATTTATATATATAGATATGAAACAACTACTATACACAGTCATTCAAATTATCTAGGGCTTTCGGTAAAACATCTTCTTAGTACCGTTTCTGGACCTCATGCAATTTACGGCCAAAGGGCGAGATGGCATTAATAGCTGCTGTTATTAGCTTCCATTGGCGGTAACACTCATGGCCACTAATCTGCCGGTCTTCGGAATGGAATCTAGTTAAGACCTTCGTAACTAAGACCTCAAGTTCTTCGTTTGAAAAGTTTTTTTCCGCATGCTTGAGCGCCCGGGTGCCTGCTCGCCACTGTGGCCTGGCTCCGACATATTCCTATTTGAAAGATAAGGAGATTATTTGTTGGCAATGCAAACAGTCAGGTGCTAATACAGATTGTACGGCCATCCGCCCCCTTAAAAGTTAGCATTTAGCAAACTACAACCTATGTATGAAACACATGCCCCTTTTTATAATAAACATTGTTGCTTCAAAATTTAACCATCATTGACTTTGTCCACTGCACTTTTACATGAATGGCCGAGAAAAACTACTTCTACATTCTGCAAATACTACCACTCGTCACTTTTAATAGCATAACATTGGTTAACAGGTTATCCACACACAAAAGTCAATGATATCACATTCAGATTTTCGGAATGCCCAACCCTATATTGTAGTTTACTAATTAAGCTTAGTGTACAAATCAGCCAGCAACACACTTAATAGTGTGTACTACAAATGTAAAATGTAAGGTAATCGTCTAAATTAGTTTATACATTTGGAGGCATGTGTCCATCAATGCAATAAGCTAATTATTAGTGAGTTTGATAGGGATAAGGTAAAAGTACTAAGCATACTATTGTATTATTTCTCTGTAAAATGTGAGGGCAAGGCAACTTTTGGTAAGAGTTTAATTAAAGCAATGACCCACATATTTCTTCCTAAACAGATGCATACATTAGGAGATACAAACAATTGGTATATACTAAAAGATATCTGCCACATTTATACTTACTTTTTTTTTTTTTTTTAAAAAGCACCAAATTGAAAATGTTAGACTGGGTAATGTTTGGCGTGGCCTGCAAAACAACAATCAAACAGGATTGAAATCCTAGGTCAGGTAATGTGATCATCAATGCAAAAATCACATTATTATAGAGTTGGATATGGATAAGACTATTTGCAGAGGGTAGCCTACTATTGTATTATTCCCCTGTAAAATGTGAGGGCAAGACAACTTTTGGTAAGAGTTTCATTACAGCAATGACACACATATTTCTTCCTAAACAGATGCCTACATTATTAGAGTAAAGCATTTGGTATATATTACAATATGTCTGAACAATTAGAACTTACTGTTTGTTTGTTTTGTAAGAAGCAAAGCAAAGGTTAAATCTTCTATATTCAGCTTTGGCTGCCCTGCAAAAAAGCAAATGACCAGGAAGGAAGGCAAAGTCCAAGTGAGTTTAAATTGATTATTGTATTAATAAATCAGGTGTACACTCTTCTTCCTAATTGCAGAGCACAGAATACTCGTCTCATTGCCGATGTGCGCCATGTTTTTGGTGGGAGAGGCAACCATTACACACACAGGTGTCTGAAAGAGCCGCGTGTGACGTTAGCGCGTACATGCTGAAACAACCAATCACAGCGCAGAATACTACCATATTGTGAGAATGAGTGTCTACAAAAATGATGGCCGCTGTATTCACTCGGCGTGAGTTGAGGGCCTTAACCGAGGGCATGGATGACGTGCCTTCGGGGAGATATATCTCCAATGAGGTTAAACTGCGGGCCTATGAAAGGGTCCGCAGACACCTCCGCCTGTGGTATCACACCCGGAGAACCATCGTTCAGCTCCAACGGCGGTGGAGTGATCTCCGGCGCTGCCAGCCCCAGCTCCTTGAAGAGCTCCGGCAGGAGATTATAAGAAGTGAGTTCTCTATTAATCGCTAAAAACATGTGTACACATATATCTGTGCGATATGTTTAAAAAATATGTTCAGCCTAATTACCTGACATGGCCTACATAACAAAGTGCAAGCACACTATAAAGGTCATTCCCTTCCAGTGCACACAAAATGCTTTGCCTCCTGTCTCCTACATTTGTCTGCTGACAATTTACTGACCTAAATGTTTTTGTGACAAACTTTAGAACATTAAGGGTGGTTTTTTAAATCAGGCTTCTCAACTCTTGACCCGAGTGCTGTAACTTGCTGACGTTACCTTAAAAACAGATTGGAGTGGCAGATGTGTTGGGCAAACTTTTTTAAGGCAGGTTTGTAAACCCAAACACCTTAGCGTTTTTGTAAAATTATTTGAAGGTCCCATAAGGTGCAAACAGATTACATACTTTACTAAATCTAGCTCATCAATCATTAATTATCTTCCTATTTACAATGTGATGCAGTCCCTACAAAGGATGATTTCCAAAGTATACTCATCATCCAAAGTATTTGAAATCCCTCCTTTAATTCAGTGGTCCTGTAAAAAGCTAACTAATTGACATCATTACCAGCCCCATTGGAGTTTGCAGACTTAAATTAGGTAATATTTGTGTCTGCTGGCAAGGCAAAGTTTATTAAACGTGTATGATCACCTGATTTTCATAATACTATCGGTTTATTAAGCTTGTGAATGTGTTAACATTACCCTTTTTTATTTGTTTTACCTTATTTCCAACAGACCGGGCATGCTGGGAACGCCGGCAATGCCGCCGGGGGCGGTGGTGGAGGCGGAAGCAGAGGAGGACGAGGCGGGTGGCGGTGGAGGAGGAGGAGGAGGAGGTCGATGACCAGCAGCGGCAGCCGCTGGTAGTGCTGGAGGAGGAGGAGGCCCAGCACCACCAGCCGGTGGGAGTGCTGGATGAGGAGGAGGAGGTGCCGCAGCAGCACCAGCCGGTGGGAGTGCTGGAGGAGGAGGAGGACGACCAGCAGCACCAGCTGGTGGTGTTGCTGGAAGAGGAGCAGGCTGACCCGGAGGAGGAGAGTTTGGAGGAGGCAGCATCGGGCAGCCAAGAGGCAGAGGGTTTGGAAGATAAGTAGTTGCGATAACTGATGGACATAATTTTATAAGATTGAGATGTCCATTATACTTGAAAATAATCCCTGCTGTGACACATGTTGATTAAATGGTGACATAAATGCCACAGGGTTAAAACATAATATCTCCCTGCAAATTTGATTTACGTTAAACACTCAAACCACAGCCAGAGCCATCCTAACACATGGCCACGCAGGGCAGGGGCATAAAAAATGGGCCCGCTAGCCTGGTTAACTTGTCAGTATATTAATCTTTTGTTTTGAAATTCAAATATAAACCCAAATCTTTTTAATTCCTGTGAGTGGTTGTGTAGGTAGTGGCCCATTGTAGTGCTTTGCCCTGGGGCCTAAAATGCTGGTAAGAGCACCCTGTCCATGCCCCTCTCCCCGGGGCACAACAGATTGCAGTACATCTATCAAAATGCAACACCAAAGCCTTAACAACGTGTATGGTGCATCAGTATCTAGAAGCGTAACATTTGAAAGTAATGTAACAGTACACATCTCTAGTAAGTCCTGTCTGTTTGATAAATTAGATGGGGATATATATTTAATATCTTTTTTGGGTTTATTTCAGCACCCATTGAAGAAACTGGCAATTGGCATCCCCCACCACCGACTGCGGCTGAGATTATGGCCCACATGGGGCAATTTTTGGAGGAGCTTGAAGGCCTCCACAACCATATAGGGCAAGTGATTGCCACGTTAAGATTCAAATTGGCCTACTGGGCTTCATTTCTGTAAAAATATTTTCTTTATTTATAAATTTTATTTTTCTATTTTTTTTTATGTAAATAGTTATAATTGAATCACTTTTAAAAAATCAAAGTGTGTTTAAAAAAAAACCTTGGTGTGTGTGTCTTTCTTCATCTAATTACCCAACATGTGGGTGTAAGGTAAAAAGAGAAAGTATATAATTATCGGAAAAGAGTAACATTTAGGGAGGATTTAGGTTTAAAACTCCATCATAATTTAGAAAGGTGAAAAGGATTTTATTTGGTGTTTGCATGTCATCCAAAAGGAACATGTGGCCTCCACCAGCAAGCCACCCCTGTAAGAGGTATGGCATCTGTAGGCCCTGTGTGGAAGATACATTTCCAAAGGTGAAATGCCCTAGCTACATCACAATTGCCCCAAATCATGTGTCATTGTAGTGATAGTCCAAGGTTACGTTAAAGTGTCAGAGCCAAGCCAGTCACACATTGAAGCAAACATCGAAAGTGTACCCAGAAGTGGCGTCAGTGGTGTAAGGCAGAAGTGCAAGCAAAGCAAAGGTACCTGGTACTGAGCGTTCTGTTTGGATAAAGCAGAGCACATCACATTACGTGTACGCCGTGGATCCAGATGAAAGTCGGTCTGCAGGCAATGTTGCATTTAACTCCAAGGAGCCTGTCTCCTACAAACTACCCCCCTTAGTCCACTCATAGTAATAAATGTCATCATGCGCATAATAAAGTGCATGTGAACTGTGGGCCCTGAGCCTTTTCGGATTTTCCATCCAACAAATGATTTGCCTACAATACCAACTATATCTGAGGGCATATTTAACAATATGGTTGAGCATGTAGAAACAAATCAACAATAAAAAATGAAACCACTGTGTCACGTTCCTGCTTAGCATAATGATTCCAGTCCACACATTAGTTATGGATATGCTTGGTATTTGAACTCGTGACTGCTGTGTTGTGAGTCCACAGTGCTAACCAGTGAAGTACCTGTGAGGTGGATATTTTGTGAGTAATTTGTGTGAATAATGAAGAGTAGTATTAAGTGTCAGTTGCCTGTGTAGCACGCATGCTGTATGGTTGGTGTTGTCCGGGTTTTTTTACATCTCAGGTTGTGTTAGTGGGTAGCTGTCCCACTTTCCATACAGTTATCCATGAGTTCTAATCCAAACAGAAACCATTACTATGTGTGGAGGTTGTATACACTCTTGTGTGTATCCTTTATGGAAGAGTATGCTATGCATTTAGCTGAAAAGGCAAGATGTATTTACACTACATACATACAAACATTTTAATATATTCGTAATTCATGTCTTTTTAATGTAGCCATGTCCATGCACTTTGCTTACTATACGGCGACTTCAAATCCTAAACACAGAAAGATTTTGAGCAATGTGTATGATAAAAGTGTGTATTACGCGAATTACTAGTAAACAAAAAACAACGTTCAGATTGTGCCACATCATTGTTATTTGCCAGTGATTAATGAGTAAAGAGCTATCTCAAAAAAATAAGCCCCAGGCATTTGTGTTGTATTCTGTGTAAGCAAACTGTTGGTCCCTCCCACATTGGGCGTTACGTATACATTGCTTTACTTCCCGTCAATCGCTTGTGATCCGTCGCTTGTGCTTGTACCATGTTAAAAGATCCGCAGGTGGGTGTGTTTTATTGCGTTTGCGCTGCTTAATTCCGTGCCTTGAGTGTAGAAGACCACAGGAGGGTGTGTTTTTGCAGTTTGAGGTGCTTATTTCACTGGCGGAGGTGTTTGCATCACTCAAAGTATGCAACACAGATACGTGTGCGTTTGCGTACCTTGATGAATCGGGCCCCAGGTTTTTATTTTTATCAACATCTTGTCCTCCTGCACATATCATATCAGTTGCAATGGACATAACTCCTCCAGCACAGATCATAATGGTTACAAGTGCAGCTTGCTCCAAATGCCTCATTCACATAACTTCAGCAGATGTTAAGCTCTATCTATAACTATCATCCACACACTCATCTCCCGCCTCGATTATTGTAACCTCCTCCTCACTGGCCTCCCCCACTCCCGTCTCTCCCCCCTCCGCTCTATACTCAATGCAGCCGCTAGACTCATCTTCCTCTCACGCCGCTCCTCCTCGGCCTCCCCACTCTGCCTCTCCTTACACTGGCTTCCTTTCCCCTATAGAATCCTCTTCAAGCTCCTCACCACCACTTACAAGGCTCTCTCCCACTCTACCGCCCTCTACATCTCTAACCTCATCTCCATTCACACTCCTGCACGCTCCCTGCGCTCAGCCAATGATCGCCGCCTCTCCTCCACTCTCATCACCTCTTCCCACTCCAGAATCCAGGACTTTTCCCGGGCAGCCCCCCTTCACTGGAATGACCTTTCTCGTTCCATCTGTCTCTCTCCTACTTTGTGCTCCTTCAAACGTGCACTGAAAACTCACCTCTTCCGTAAAGCCTACCAACCATCTACTTAACCACCTCACCTCCTCCATTCGCTCTCCCATCTCTCTTCTTGCTCCCCTTGTGCCTGTTCTGTCTAACCTCCCTTAGGATGTAAGCTCACATGAGCAGGGCCGTCTTCCCTCCTGTCTCCTCACCTGTTCTTCTACTCCATGCTTATTGTATTAGCCTGTGTGGAGCTTCTGAAGTATTGGTATTTTTGTTTATTGTTCTTTACTGTTTCACCCTGTATAGTCGTCTGTTTGTACTGTGTACGGCGCTATGGATACCTTGTGGCGCCTAACAAATAAATGATAATAAATAATAATAAAGCTCTTTAGTACTTCTTCACTCCACCTGCATATTTCTTGCTGTGTCCATTATGTTTAATCACCCAGTTGCATACACGTTGTTGCTGGGTGCAGTAGTTCTACACACTCAATACTATTTGGCTCACTCCATTTACATTTCACTGTGTGGACTCCTTTCCTCCACAGCAGTGACTTCCCCCATCACATTGTGTAGCCTCCCCTACTTTGGCTCCTGCTACCACGCTGCCTCTATAGCAACCCCCTCTCATGGTATGTAGGCAATTTAAAATGGGTTTTATACACATGGTCCTCTCTCACAATACATATGACTTCAACCAATTTCACTAACCCCTTTCAAAGGTTTATCTCTCCCCTATGCTTCACTTTCAGGCAGTGTTATCCAAATGCCTCCCAATCATTCTGAGACCTTTGCTGCTGAGACGCTCCTCCTCTTTTCCTCATCCAGGGGCAGCACCCTGAACTATTGCATTCACACCCATGCACTAGTGCCTCTTCTGAGGTACTCCTGAAGATAGGGATTCCCCTGCTGCATTTTCCACCCCTTTCAAGGGCTTTTGTTAACTGGGAGCTCTCTTTAACCACACCATTCTACTCAGTAAATATACCCGCCATGCACCGCCACCTCTCAATCTCTCATATATTAAGGGAGAAAGCTCAAGTAGGGACACAGAAGCAAGAAATACAATTGCAATAAGCAGTGAGAGGGAGTCAAAGAAGACTAACATATCCACACTAAAACATTTTGTAACATTTTTGTGATTTCTTCAAGGTTTTTTGGAGTGGAGATAGGACCCTTATGGGTTGGGGAGTAAAGAATCCTCCCTTAACATTGGTGAAAGGGTACCTGAAGACTGTCACACCCTAAGGGCTTTTATTGCTTTGGTTGATTGGGGGTAATGGAGTCCTTCTCCTTTTGGAGGGCCCAAAGACCCAAGCCACCTTGCAGAGTTTTAACACTTTGCACAGGGTGAGCAGAGCACACACCGTATGAAAAAAATCTGTTCAAAACAGAATACATCACTGATGTATCATGGGGGGTTTGTGTAGAGAGGATAAGAAGTTTTTGAACTGGACATATTGACAAAAGTCCAGCATTTTGGAGGCAAATTGCCACCTAATTGTTATTAGTGTCCAACCCAGGAGGAAAATGTAAAAACCCTGTAATGAGTAATGATCTTGAGGTAGACTTTGACTTGGAAAATGTATGATTAATAGCATCTCTAATTTTTATGCTAACATGGGAAGCATCTGGAAAAGGAACAGAAAATAAGGAACAACATGCAATATATATAATCATCACTCTCATTAGTTACATAAAGTGAGGTAGATCTCTTCTCGGTAGGTCATTAATGATAAGTGGCAGGCAACAGGCAGGCCCAGGGCCACATGTGGCCCTTTGGTCCATCATCTGAAGCCCCAGCTCCTTCCTCCTTTATTATAAGCATGGTTAACAATTCTGCCTCACAGCACTGGGGTGATGAGTTTGATTCCCAAACAGGGCCTTATATGTGCAGAGTTTGTATGTTCTCCCCTTGTGTGGGTTTCCTCTGGGTGCTCCAGTTTCCTCACACACTCCAAAACCAAACTAGTAGGTTAACTAACTACTAAATTTGCTAGTTATATTTATAACACTTATTTAAAATTCCTCTTCATATGATGTTTAGTACTGTATGGCCCTTTTGAAGTTTAGAGGGCTGTACCATGTTTACCTTGTGACATCTAAAGTGATTCATGTTGCGCTAGCACTGTTATAGATCAGGAAAATATTAGGGGAATATTGAATAGTTGCAGATATAAAGTGATGTATGATCGGGAGCTAAATGGGTCTAATAATATTTCAGTATGTGTTTTCACTTGTTGTCATACCAGATATTTATGTTACCAAGTGTTTTAACAGCTAGGTAGGCAGCAGACTAGGCAGGTAGGCAGCTAGGTCCAGGGCTGCTCTATGTAGATACTTTCTCCCAGGTTCCATGGTTCAGACCTGCCTGAAATCTAGGGTTTGCAATGTTTTAAAGGGCAGGTGAGTGGGAATGTCAATGGAGAAACCACAATCACAGACACTGTAGCTTCTCATTGGTCCTCCTGCTCATACTCCTATTTTGCAAGTATTTTTATTGAGGTTTTTTAGTTACAACATATAAATAACATATTTAACAACTAATCTAACTAACATCTATCTCTGCCTATGTCGCTATAAACATTATACAGTGATATATAGTGAACTTTTAGGGTGATAATATCATCACAGCATTTTCACTACACTCCAGGTCAGATCAATTGAAGCTGCACAGGGCTGAGAGTTATCCATCCACCTGGTGACTCCCCAAACCCACCATATCATCCTGATGAGGGTGGATAACATAACTTGACTCACACCAGGGGTGCCATATCTTATGGTATTTATATATGACCTTTCTTCTATTATACATGAACCACTCATGCCTCCATACTTCAGTAACTAGATGAATCCAGTGTGGTACACTAGGTGGTTCAGTCGCCATCCATCCCCTAGCTATAATAACCTTAGCCAGGTAGGTTAAGGTAAATATATATTTGAAGTGTGGTTTACTTAAAGTTTGTTCTAATGTAGTGCCAAATAGACAGATCTTAGGGCATAACAAAAGGATCACAGATAGTGTGGAGGAGATGCAGTCCCATATTTGGCCCCAGAATGACTGGACAACTGGACATGACCATAAAAGATGCCAAAATGTGACCTCAGTGATACCGCACCTGGGGCACTCCGAAGAGGTGCGCTGTCCAATCACAACAATGTTCTGCATAAGTATTGTTTAGTGTATCACATTTTGTATTTAAACCCATTCCTAATTAGAGATGCTCACTGACCCCCGTGAAGTGGTTTTGGTTTTGGTTTTGGATCTGGATTAGCTTTGTGTTTTGGCTTTGGTTTTGGTTTTGACAAAACCACCCTAGAGTGTTTTGCTTTTGATTTTGCTTTTGGATCTGTATTTTTTGGGAAAAATTGCTAAAATATGCTAAAATCACATATTTAGCTCTTTTTGATCCTACATTATTATAAACCTCAATAACACTAATTTCAAGTCATTTACAGTCAATTGTGACCACCTTACAGGTTACAATATTATATTCATACACTTTGGGACAAATACTGCAGTAATCTTGCTGGATGGTAAGCGACAGAGCAATGACTCAAACACACGGCAGTTCCTACCACATCTAGGACACATTGGCACATAGCAGTGGCAGAAAAGAAAAGTGGGGCAAGATGGAATTGTTCTTGGATCATGAAACCAGTTATGGATAGTTTGATCGCTCCACCTGTTTCTTGGATAACTGAGGTAATTTTACAGCTAATACATGGTAACGAGCGCTGACCCCCCCGGGATGCGCACTTTTATCAGACACACATCAATCCAGGATGCCAGACAATGCACTAAAAACAGGCATTGCAACTACCAGCAAAAAGCCAGTTCATCAGTGAGCTTCGAATCAGCCCCAATTCTCACAAATTTATAATTTAGTTAGGTACTTTTGATGAAAAGTGCATATTACAAACACTTGCTGAAAAAGCTGCAAAGTGGAAGGTAATACTGTGACAGGATGGACCGCCTATGCCACCCTGTCTGTTGTTGCTGGGAACCGGCTGGGCTTATGTTGCCACGGTTCCCTTTCGTTATCTCAAATGCGCCCTCTTGCCGCAGTAGGAGGGACTTACAAAGGCTGCTACCACTGGACTCCTATATCATCATCCAGAACTGGGTTTCTTCTGGGTCACTGAAGCTACTAGAGTTCCTCGTTGCTGGTGTACCTGGGCTGGTACCCCTGACCTCTCAGGATAGATCAGGGTTGATTTGGATGGATCCCCCACAGCCTATCACACTGACCAGGGCGGCTGGGTAGTGGGCAGAGCGGTGGTACTGGAAAAGCTTGGGTCCAAACCTCAGACAGCTGGCCAACGAATTAGAATTCAAGGTCTTATCTGTAGATCACAGAAATACAGCAATATTGAAGATGTTTTCAACCAGGTCTTGAAGCAAGATGTATATTTGCTCTCACACACTGGTGGGAGAAAAGGTCAGATGAAAATCAGAAGAACAAGTTTCAATTACAAGCTAGTGCCTTTTATACATTTCAGACACAGGCTATTTTTAGCATCAGAATATACTCTATTTACACAAACATGGATTTACATGCATTTGAAAGCTAACAAAATTTGCGCTTATCTATGAAATTCACTCTGGACAAAAGGCCACACAGTAAGCACCCCCTGCTGGGCCTTTGGCCAGAGCAATTCATGACACTTTATCGCAAAAGCACTTCCTGCTATCAGACTCCCTTCCACATATGCCTAATTGGAGGTTTCCACTAGCAACCTTACAAATTCTAAACAATGACACTTCCATACAAAATACATCCCAATGCACCCAAGACATCCATCCACAAAGGCTTATTGTATCAGATATATGCATCAGAACTAAGGCATATCCTTTAGTAAGGCGAAAAAAGGAAAAAACTGTTTCTACCCTGGTCTCGGAAATAATGATTTCCTATCTCAGAATATATACAATACAAAAAATAAGTGCATATGCAATTATATAAATATGCGCCCTGTGCTATTTTCTTTAAATAAATTCATACCAGAAGTTATTTATCAGTGATCCAGTCACAAATACATATACACGTCTGTTTAGATATCCATGCTTACATTACTTCTGCAAGCAACGTTGTTCTTTGTTATTAAAACTTTTGTCTTTATACGGTTCAAAAAAATTAAAAATAATCCTCCACCATTCTTTGGATGTTGATAGTTGATAGTAGGATCAGGTGGAGTTACAGCAGACGTGTTACTAATTCTGGCAATTTTTTTTACAGTAGACAAGACCAGGGGGTAAATGTATCATAACCCGATTTTTTTCAACTCACGGGAGATCGGCGTCTTTGCAGCTTAAATTTAAAGCGGCCCTGCCTTGTAAAGGTAAGTTTCCCTTTACAAGACAGCGCCGCTTTAAATTTAAGCTGCGAAGACGCCGATCTCCCGCGAGATGAAAAAATCGGGGTATGATACATTTACCCCCAGATGTCAAAATGTTGTGTTGTGTCATCTGCATCATCAATGGTTGTCTAAGATTTTTGCTAAGCAAACAACAATATATAGCACATGTAGGTAACACTGGCACACAGCGGTAGCTGAAAGGAAAAATGGTGCAAGATGGAATTGTCCTTGGGCCCTCCCAAGCACCCTTATGTTGGATCTTAAAAAGGACATGCACACTTTAGCAAACCAAGCACTTCATTCACAAAAGTGCCACTCCTTGTGGCTGAAGTGCTTGGTTTGTTTGGGCCCCCACAAAACAAGGTAACAATGACCTTAAGCCACCTAAGGTAACAGTGCTGTTAATTAACTCTACTGTGGCAAGATGTTGTTGTCATCATCCTCAGCCTCATCCTCACCCTCATCAGTATGTATATCATTCTCACACATTATTTTCCCAACAGCTTGCCTTGAACTCGCTTCAAATGGCGTAACATGGATGAAGTTCCTTGATGGTTAAGGTCCCTACCTCTACTGATTGTGGCTTTACAAATGCCACAAATTGCTAGACAACTGTTGTCAGGATATGGGTAAAAATAATTCCACACATAAGAGGTGGATTTTTTGGTCTTCTGTCCACGCATGACGATGGCCTTCTTCTTATCACGTGCAAGAACTGCTTCCACTGGTGCAGGACTTACACAGACAACATTATCCTCATCAACATCCTAATTAGCGACCTCGTCAGTTACACAAATATCCACCTCATCCTTTTCCAATTCCAAAGTGGCATCCTCAATTGGTGTATCACCGGCTACAATCGGGCGGTTCAGGCACACATCAGCAGAAATGCTGAAAGGGGCCTTTTTTATGGATGCACTATCTGAATGGTCACGATTACACATAGCACTTGTGTATGTGGAATGGCATGTTGGCAAAAAAAAATTTTGGGCAGATAACTTTTCATGGATTCCAGCTCTTTTCTTCTTCACCACGGTTAAAGGTGTTTTTTTGAATGCTTTTTTCCCTGACTTAAAAACACTAAGTACTTTTACATAGGCTTTACCAGATGACGTACAGGGATTACTATCATCAGGACTGGTGGCAGCAGCTGCTTGCTGCTCCTGCTCTTCTGTGTACTGCTGTGAATCCATTTGGATAACACCCTACACTTTTTGGTGCAAATTCAGAAAAAAAGCCTGCATGGACTTGTATATTTGTATTTCAGCAATGACAAATTCAGCAATGGAGCTCTTGTCTTTGGGTGTATATAACACCCTACACTTATTGGTGCAAATTTAGAAAAAAAGCCTGCAAGGACTTGTATATTTGGATTTCACCAATGACAATTAGCAATGGAGCTTTCTTGAACACTGCTACCACCCTCCTCTTTTTCTGCACGTTTTCCTGCCCAACTGCTCTCACTCTTTCCTACCTCTTCTGTATCCCTCTCTCAAATGGCGCTAGATCACCATGGAGAGCGGTATATATAGATTCCAAAACTCGCGAGATCCGAGATTTGACGACGTCGCAATGATGTCTTGCCTCGTTTTGGAATCCGAAAAAGCGCAAAAGTACCAAGCCGAGTCGGCTCAGTACTCGGATGCCCTAAGTTTTTCGGGAAACCGAGCCCGCCCATCTCTATTCCTAACATTTTTTTTGCTCTGGCCTTAGTGTCACACGCTGTAGATCTTTGTTACCTGCCTCAAAATATACATGTGAGCAAAGACTGCCCTGTTCCTATAGTGCAGTGTTTCCCAAACTCCGTCCTTAAGTACCCATGCAGGTTTTCTAGATCACAAGTGAAATAATTAGTACCAACTGTGGATCTTTCAAAATGTGCCAGTCAGTAATGAATCCACTTGTGCTCAAGCTAAGAGATAGGGAAAACAAGCACTATTAGGAGTTCTTGAGGACTGGGAAACACTGCTCTAGTGTGTCTAGCAGCCAATGTAAACAGCTAGCTTTTGTTCACTATTACAATCTATTACAAAGTCTACTAGGTACAGGAATGTCCTGGATGCGTTCATTATTACAAGTCGTCTTTACTATAACTCATTGTCACTGCATGAGGTCCTATAGTATATAGGTGGGCAATGCATCTCCTTACACACATTTTCTTCTCTGCCCTGGCTACTACTTGGGTGTTGCATAAGTGACCAGAGGGTCCCTGCCCATGCAAGTTTTACAGCAATGTTCAGTGGTCACCAGCAGCTGATAAAGCTTTTTCCATTTTGAAAACTAAGTTCACGTCAGCTCCTATATTAATTTATCCTGATCCTACACTCCCATTTGTTTTGGATTCAGCTATAGAAGCAGTAATTTCACAAAGAGTAGGAGAAAAAATGTTACTTCACCCCTGTGCTTTTTATTCAAGGCAAATGACTGCTCCTGAAAAAAACTATGATGTGGGAAATAAAGAACTTCTTGCCATTATAGCTGCTTTTTCAGAATGGAGACATCTTTAAGAAGGTGCAAAGCATCAAGTGATAGTCCTCACCGATCACCGGAATTTGGAATTCCTTAAATCAGTAAAAAGATTATCTCTCCGACAAGCTCGATGGGCTCTCTTTTTAAGCCGTTTTGATTACCTAATTTTCTATAGACCTGGATCGAAGAATGGAAAAGCTGATCCCCTCTCAAGAGCTTATGCGGAGAATCCTCAACAGGTAAAGCCTGTTCAAACAATAATTCCTGATTCAAATTTTTTGGGGGTTATTTGTACAACGGAGTTATTAACAGAGATCAAGAATGGATATTATATGGATTCTACCCTCATGAATCCTCCAAAAAATGTTAAATTATCTTATGGCAACAGAGTCTGGCATATGGCACATCAACTATACATTCCAGAAAAAGCACGGTTAAAGGTCATGCAACTATTCCATGACTCTAAATTAGCAGGCCATAAAGGACTTCAGGAAACTCAAGAACTGTTAAGCCGTTCATTCTGGTGGCCCAACTATAAGGAAGATGTAGCAAAATATGTATCCTCTTGTACAACGTGTGCCAGATTTAAGACTCCTCGTGCTTCTCCTTTTGGACTACTACAACCTTTGCCAATACCTACACGTCCATGGGATCTCATTTCCATGGACTTTATTGTAGAACTTCCGAGATCTAAGAATATGACCACTATCTTTGTGGTAATTGACAGACTGACAAAGATGGCTCACTTTATACCCTGCCAGGGTACTCCTACAGCAAAAGAAACAGCCGACTTACTTATAAAAGAAGTTTTTCGTTTGCATGGCGTTCCTAATGATGTGGTGTCAGATCGAGGCGTTCAATTCACATCACGATTTTGGAAACAGTTTTGTAAATCCCTTGGCATTGTGGTGAACTTGTCCACTGCATTTCATCCACAGTCAAATGGACAAACGGAGCGAACAAACCAAACACTTGAGCAATATCTCAGATGTTATATTTGTCACCTACAAGATGATTGGGTTGATATCCTCCCCATGGCTGAGTTTGCATACAATAATTCTCAACATTAATCTACAAGATTTAGCCCTTTCTATGCTAATCTAGGATATCATCCAAATATTTGTCCCAATCTACCTTGTGACTCTCCAATTCCTGCTGTGGAAGATAGACTGATTATTATGCAAAATAATCTTGAATTATTAAAAGAGACTTTGAAAACTGCTCAAGAAAGATATAAACGTGGTGCTGACAGATCACGAAGGGCTGCTCCAACTTTTAGTATTGGTGATGAAGTATGGTTGTCAACTAGACATTTAAGAATGAAGGTACCATCTGCTAAGTTGGAAAGTAAGTTTATTGGTCCATATAAGATCATTGCACAGATTAGTTCAGTGGCTTTTCGATTGGATCTTCCTGATTCCATGAAGATACATCCTGTTTTTCATGTATCATTACTAAAACCTTCAGTTAAGAATCCATTTCCTGGCCAGTCCCTAGTTACACTATGTCCTATTACCCCCCCTGAGCCAACCATAAGGGTTAGGTCACAAGGGCATAACCCTCCAGCCCTCCACCAATTGTCCTTCCCTCCCAGCCCATTTCTGCCCCATAGTAGTGGGGGATCTGCATGGGGGTGTCACGGGCACTAGGAGTTGCTTACCAGAGTTTCACCAGATGGAACTCTGCTAGGGAGGCGGGGTTATGGCACGCACCTCAAAGCAGGCAGGTGAATGATTGGAGCGACACAACAGCAGGAGAGTAGAGATAGTCTGAGGAAGTCAGCGACTTGCAGCTATGGTTAGAGGAAAGTCAGCGACTTGGAGCAGTAAACTGGAGGCTGAAGATAATGTAGACACGAGGAGTGGACGTGGATAGGTGATGGTAGGTAGAGGAGGAGTCAGTGGTCTGCGTACAGCAAGTTGTACCACTGTAGTGATGGGAAGAATAGTACTGGTGCAGGTAGGTAGCAGGGTAGTCGGTGGTCTGCGTTCAGCAAGTTGTACCACCGCTATGGTGAGGAGTCTGGTCCAGGTGTAGGTAGGTAATAGGCGAGTCAGTGGTCTGCGTATAGCAGGTTGTACCACCGCTGTGAAAGGAGGACTTGTCCAGGTGCGGGTAGGTAGCAGGGAAGTCAGTGGTCTGCGTGCAGCAAGTTGTACCACTGCTGTGAGAAGGAATGAGGACTTGTCCAGGTGCAGGAGAGTGAAGTTGAAAGGCAAAGTGTGGCTGTATGGAAACAGCGCGAGTAGAGCAATGTCTTGTGAGGCAGAGATGGAAGTAGTTTGGAAACTGTACACACGAGTAGAGCTGGAAGCAGTTTGGAAACTGCACACAGGAGTAGAGCTGGAAGCAGTTTGGAAACTGCACACAGGAGTAGAGCTGGAAGCAGTTTGGAAACTGCACACAGGAGTAGAGCTGGAAGCAGCTTGGAAACTGCACACAGGAGTAGAGCTGGAAGCAGTTTGGACACTGCACACAGGAGTAGAGCTGGAAGCAGTTTGGACACTGCACACAGGAGTAGAGCTGGAAGCAGTTTGGAAACTGCACACACCTATAGAAGTTCACTGGGAGTGAGACTTCAAGATCAGGCCACTACCTAAGGCTGCAGGTGCCTTAAGTAGGGAGGGGTGATTGATCCATCAATCACATTAGTGGTCAGGTGTAGTTGTTAAAGGGACCTGCGCATGCCCAGTGCGACAGGATGGTGGACGGCCGCGGTTCCACACAGATGTGAGCGGGAAAGATGGAGAACCACGTACCAGAGTGGAGGCACTCACACTCCGGTGAGTGACAGGGGGTCTCATCATGGTAGGGGTCATCAGGGGTTTGGTATGTCCCAGTCCCACACCCCACCTCACTGGGACCAACATCACCATATGGGGGGGGGGCACATTTCCCACCAGGCACACAAGAGATTTTGGAGACAGTATTCAGGCGCCGGTGTGGCCCTCTTTCCACCGCCAGCGTCTGTCTCCCCCGGCACCTCGCCCATACACGTCACATCGGGCCTCTTCCCCGGGGTACGTGGTGGGGGGGTCTGCGTACGGGGGTAGGTCTGATAATTTTGTAGTCGATTATCACCATTCCAGCGGCGGTAATTTTGGTCTAGGGCCCCTTCCCCTTCTTGGGCGTGTCCCCTTAGGGGATAGCCGCCTGCAGCGGAGGCGGGAGGAATTTTCAGCGTTCCCCAGCCCCATTCACTTGGCAGCCCCTAACCTCTTTTTTGAAGACAGGGATATTAACACAGCGCGGCGGCGCTTGGACTATTTGCCCAGATCTCAGCTGACTGTTCCCCTTTCCGTTTCAGAGCCTACTGTTATGAATCTGGAGACGAGGGTCGGCAGTCCCGACCGTCCGGGTTCCGAAGTTCTGGATCAGATGACGGCAGAGCGCAGGGAGGAAGCGATCCAGGACACGTCAGGAGGACAGGCCGCATCTGCGTCGCTAGGGCAGACATCTGTCGGTGACGGGAATCCTGCTCCTGCTGGTGAGTCCAGTTCCGCTAACATACATAAGTCACACTTGTTGGATTCACCCGTCCTCTCTACCGATAGTGAGTCCTATGGCTCGGGTGATAGACCCAGGAAACTAATTAAATTGTTGGAGTCTGAATTGTTAGGTAAACGGAGTAAGCACGCATCCCATTCAGGAGACACAGACCAACCAGCGGTTCATAGCGAGTTGGGGCAGGTAGAATCCCTTGAAATCACACATGGTATTAGGCCCAGTGTGCGGGATAGAATCAGAAGGGCCAAGTACGTGGATATGTACGCATTAACCGGTAAGGGTAAGAAGGCCCTGGCAGCAGCTTGCGACAAGTCGGGCATGGGGGAGGAGAAGTACAGATCCACAATATACCTTGAGTCCAGGCCCAATGAGCAGGCGGAGGTGTGGAGATATATGCACCTGATTAGCGGGATGTTCATAAAGGACGGCCCGGTAATCTGGAGAGCATATGACGAGCTTTTCAGGAAGCGGATGGGATCTAAAGACATTGACACGTGGTTGGAGTTAATGAGGCCTAGTAATCAGACTGCGGAAGGTAGCGCAGGTAGGAGGTTTCAAGGGCCGGGGAGGGCGCAAAATGCCCTCCCCCCGAAAGGAAGGTGTTATGATTTCAACGCAGGGGCTTGTCAAAGGGGTTCACTCTGCAGATTCAGGCATATTTGCACATCCTGCGGCAGCCATCACCCAGCCGCCGATTGTGCCAAGGCTCGCGGAAGTGGAGGAAGGGGAAGAGGCGCTGGTTTGACTCTGCCGAGTCAAGGGGCCATCGCCAATTGATCTGACCGAGCTGGACAAGTGGCTGGCGTGGTTTGATGATAGGGATACCGCGGCCCTACTCCACGACGGCTTCCATTTCGGCTTTAGACTTCCGGTTCAGGATAGCATTTCCACAGCAGCTCCGGTTAATCTAAAATCGGCGCTCGCTCTCCCGGAAGTGCTAGACGAGAAAATAGGCAAGGAGGTTGGTTTGGGTCGCATGATTGGCCCGTTCCGACTCCCTCCTATTCCCAACCTGATTTTGTCCCCGGTAGGCGTAGTTCCCAAAAAAACAGAAGGAAAGTTTAGACTGATCCAGCACTTGTCTCATCCCGCTGGTCAATCTGTGAACGATGCAATTGACGTTAATCTAAGTTCAGTCAGTTACCAGTCGTTTGAATCGGCACTAGCGCTGGTGCAGGAATGCGGCAGGGGCTCATTGTTGGCCAAAGTGGATATCGAATCGGCCTTCAGATTGTTACCCCTTCACCCTGAGTCGTATCAATTCATGGGTTTTCGGCATCGTGGTGGATACTATATCGATCGCTGTCTTCCTATGGGTTGTTCGATTTCGTGTGCACTATTCGAGAAATTCAGCTGTTTCTTGCATTGGTGCATTCAGGCGGGGACGGGGTGTCGGTGGATTGCGCATTATTTGGATGACTTCTTGGTGATCGGGCCTCTTGACTCCACGAGTTGTCGCGATACGCTTTTTTCCACGGAGGCTTTGTTTAGGGTGTTAGGCATTCCCATTGCAGCGGACAAGACGGAGGGCCCTACTACGTGTTTCTTATTCCTCGGGATCGAGATTGACACGAATGCAGGGATCTGTAGGCTCCCAGAGGATAAGGTTACAAAGATGTACGAGGCCATCGCAGAAGTGTTAGAGGCAATCGCTAGTTCCCTGAGGCAGATACAGTCCTTTTTGGGGCGGTTCAACTTTGCTTGCCGGGTCATCCCCATGGGGAGGGTCTTCTGTAGGAAGCTGCAAAGAGCCACAGCAGGTAGGAGTAGGCCACATGCAATCATACGTCTATCCAAAGTGGTTAGGGAGGATCTGCAGATATGGCTCGTCTTCCTTAGGGGTTTCAATGGCAAGCATATCTGGCCGTCACGGTGACAAACGCTGAGATCAACTTGTTCACAGACGCTGCCGGAGCATTCGGTTTTGGGGCTTATCTCGACAGACACTGGTGTGCGGAGGGATGGCCCGAGGAGTGGCATAGGGACGGGATCACTAAGAACTTGTTGGTCCTCAAGCTATTCCCGATTGTGGTAGCAATCGAACTGTGGGCTCCTGCATTGCGGGGTAGGCACATAGTCTTTTGGTGCGACAATATGGGGGTGGTCCAGTCCATCAACAAGCAGAGCGCCTCGGCCCAACATGCAATATTGCTGCTGCGTAACCTAGTTTTGCGCTGTTTGCAGAATGACATCTCGTTCAGGGCTAAACATGTCCCGGGGGTGCAGAATTGCCTAGCTGATGCGTTATCTCGCTTCCATTGGAGCAGGTTTTGCAGCCTGGCTCCTCAGGCGGATGGTGTTGGTACCCCGTGTCCTCCTTGTGTTTGGCAGATCATCAAGCCGGCATAAGAGGGCTCGCGGGACAGGCAATAGCTCCCTCCACCCTGAGAACATATCAGTCGGCGTGGAGACGTTGGTCGCTTTTCAGCAGACAAAAGGAGCAATCCGAGGCAGGTCAGCGAAATGCCATGCTAGCCTTTATGTGGGACAGATACTCTGAGGGAGATTCAAGGATCACTATGGCATCCACCCTGGCCGGAATATCATTTATGGCTAAGCTGCATGGTTACCCTGACATCACAAAAGAATTTTTAATTAATAAGGCCTTGAAGGGTTGGGGGAGAGTCCGTCCCTCTCATGCCGATACTCGTTTACCGATTACCTCTAACATCCTGGAAGATCTGATAGGGAATGTGGGGTTGGTTACCTTAGATAATTACGAGAAGCTCTTATTTAGTTTGGCCTTTTCCATGGCTTACTTTGGAGCCTTTCGCATTTTGGAGTTGGTAGCCAGGTCCAGGGGGCATCAGGAGTCAGGTTTGAGAGCGGAGCATGTCAGTCTGGGCGAAGGGATCTTAGCCTGCAAAATAGTTAGATCTAAGACTGATCAGAGCAGTAGGGGCACATGGGTTCAGTTAATCTCTCAGCAGCTATGTCATATTTGCCCGGTGAGGTTAGCGTCACTGTTTATGAGTAAAAGACCTCAGGCCAAATTGTTTCTGTGTCATTCTAATGGTGTCCCTCTGACAAAATATCAATTTGCGGCCATTTTAAAAAGTACCTTGCAGTCCCTTAGTTTAAACAGTACCTTTTACGGGACACACTCATTTAGGATCGGTGCAGCTACATCCGCTGCCTTGGCGGGTTCTTCTAACGAAGCTATAAAAGCTCTGGGGCGATGGAAATCTACGGCTTTCAAGTCTTATGTTAGAATTGACAAGATTGTTGACTGATTGTTGTAATGTTTAATCAATTTTTGGCCTTTTACAGTGCTTTTCTTTTCTACATTTCTTTCTCTCCTGAGTCTTCAACCATCCCATCCCATTTTCCTTACCCATCCCATCTTCTCCCTCCATTCGGTGGGCTACCCTGGGCTTTTCCGCTCGCCGCTTTAACGCGGGGGGCGCAAAGGGATTTTCATCCGGGTTTCCCTGGGCGTAAGTCCTGATTAGTGGTGTGCTGCCAGGGTTTTTCCGGGTGTTGTTTACCTTCGCCTGGGTGGTCTGCCCCCCATATGTGTGTTCCTTCCCTTCCCCCTACTTGTGAACCGGTTTTTCCTGCATACTATTCTTCTGATACCTTTGTATACCAAGCCTGGCTGTCTTCCCAGCTTAAGGGTATGGTTGTTAACACGGATTTTCTGCTTTCAGGTGATGGTGTTCCAGCTAAGATGGTGTGGATCATCGGTCATTCATTTGTTTTTTGGGCCGCTGGCCACCCCGGGTTTAAGGTTATCCCGAATCACGGCGGTACGGTTATAAGATGGTGGGGAAAAAGAGGTTTAGGCTGGCCGGATCTTATTCCGTGGTTGGTGAGGCTCATTAGACAACAAGGCCCACCAGATGTACTGGTAGTACATGCAGGAGGTAATGATTTGGGAAAGGGAAAGTCCTTAGATCTCATCATCAAAATTCGGGAGGACCTGCGACGAATACACGAGGCGTGGCCAGACATCATTATTGGTTGGTCGGCACTAATTCCCCGCTTAGCATGGAGAACGACCATTCCCTTGAAAAAGATGACGGTTATGGTTAGGAAGTTAAATAGCGCCATCCGGAAGGTAATGCGGTCCTTGGGAGGTATAGTCATAGACCATCGGGGGTTGGGGGTGGAGTCACCACACCTTTTTAGACGGGACGGCGTTCACCTTAATGAAGAGGGTATGAGGCTCTTCATAGATAGGATTTGCGGGGGAGTGGCGGCGTGTTTTGGTTACTTGGTGGCGGGCTGCGGCGTCTGTGGGGCGCAGCGGGGTAGGAAGGCACTGCGTTCAGCGGCTGATTAATGGGCGCACAGGTAGTTGGTCGTAGGTCACTGCCCCCTTTGAAGCATCAGTAACTCCTTTTGGTCCTTTGGTGAGGAGGGTCCCTGTTCGGCTCGGTGAGGGAGGGCAGTGTGAGTTGTAAGGGGCAGTCACTCTGACGCCAACTCAGCGCTAAATATGTAGGGATTTGTTCCCCATGGTTTGCGGACTTACGGCGGTTTGCGCCAGTCCACTAAGTGATCTTGTGTTATCAGCTCGTGAGCTGTTCCGCAGTGCCCTTTCTCCGCCACCATAGGTTTAGTTAATATAAAATCCTTACAATAAAATTCCTGCCATTTTTTAATAACTTATCCAGGTCTACGCGTCTTTATTTGCATGCAAATGTTTAAAGTTTAAGGTTGATGTGAAGTTTGTGGGAACATACACGGTGAGCCCTTTATATACTCTACAGCACTTTAACATTTGAAAACGCATAGCAAAAGGACAAAGAGCTAAGAGGGCCTTGCACCTAAGCTTACAGTCTATAGATCAGGAATGACGTAGATAAGATCATTATTACAAGTGATCTTACAATGCTCAGGTGCAGGATTGACCTGGATGAGGTACCACTGCACCCCTAATTTTAAAATCAATAAACCAATAAATAAATAAAACATTTTTTATTTTTTTTTAAAAGAGTAAATTTAAAATTGGCTTAGAGTGATAATTGCGCATTTTGTATAGGTGACATGTAATCATACATAATAAAGTGAGTGCTACGCAAAATAAATGTTGCAGCAACCTATGAAAAGGGAGTTTGCACCAACCTATAAAATGGAGCTAACCCACAAATGTTGTATGCCCAACAATAGTCCCTTCTATCTTTATTCCATGTGCAGTCACATTTTATTTTACGTGAAAAAAAAGTTTCAAAATTCATTTATGTTGAGTACTTTGTCAGACCATGAAAGAGTACCCATAACTGGTATCACTGTACTCAAGAGAACAAACCAATAAAAATGTGCAGTAAATTTTTGGAGTAGATCTGATTGGGGGAAAGTAGTCGATAAAATAAAAAAATATCAGCACTCCTTCTGAGCATGAAATTTAGTGTGGTCATTAAAGTATGAAAAATGCCAGTTCATTGAGGGTTTAAGCCAGTGGTTCCCAAACTTTCTCAGCTCGAAGCACCCTTAGGGTCACCATAATTTTTCCAAGGCACCCCTAAGCAAAAATAATTTACCGGGTAGTCCCGTTTTTTAAGTAGTTGGGTCAAAATGACGTAAGATTTATTTAGACCCCTTCACCATCACATTGTGCCCCTTTATCATATCACTCTGTGTCCCCCTCTTCGCCATCTCACATCCTGTATCCCCCTCTTCACCATCTCACTCTGACCCCCCTTCAGCGTCTCTCTCGGTCCCCCTCCTTCAGCGTCTCTCTCTGTCCCCCTCCTTTAGTGTCTCTCTGCCCTCCTCCTTCAGCGTCTCTGTCCCCCTCCTTCAGCGTCTCTCTGCCCTTCTCCTTCAGTGTCTCTCTCTGTCCCCCTCCTTCAGTGTCTCTCTCTGCCCTCCTCCTTCAGTGTCTCTCTCTGCCCTCCTCCTTCAGCGTCTCTGTCCCCCTCCTTCAGCCTGTCTCTCTGTCCCCCTCCTTCAGCTTGTCGCTCTGTGCCCCCTTCAGCCTCTGTGTCCCCCTTCAGTGTCTCTCTGTCCCCTTCAGCCTCTCTCTGTCCCCCTTCAGCATCTCTCTCTGTCCCCCTTCAGTGTCTCTGTGCCCCCTTCAGCCTCTGTGTCCCCCTTCAGTGTCTCTCTGTCCCCTTCAGCCTCTCTGTGTCTCCCTTTAGCCTCTCTCCGTCCCCCTTCAGCCTCTCTGTGTCTCCCTTCAGCCTCTCTCTGTCCCCTTCAGCCTCTCTCTGTCCCCTTCAGCGTCTCTCTGTCCCCTTCAGCCCCTCTGTGTCCCCTTCAGCCTCTCTCTGTCCCCTTCAGCCTCTCTCTGTCCCCTTCAGCGTCTCTCTGTCCCCTTCAGCCCCTCTCTGTCCCCTTCAGCCCCTCTCTGTCCCCTTCAGCCCCTCTCTGTCCCCCTTCAGCCTCTCTCTGTCCCCCTTCAGCCTCTCTCTGTCCCCTTCAGCCTCTCTCTGTCCCCTTCAACCTCTCTCTGTCCCCTTCAGCCCCTCTCTGTCCCCTTCAGCCTTTCTCTGTCCCCCTTCAGCCTCTCTGTGTCTCCCTTCAGCCTCTCTCTGTCCCCTTCAGCCTCTCTCTGTCCCCTTCAGCCTCTCTCTGTCCCCTTCAGCGTCTCTCTGTCCCCTTCAGCCCCTCTGTGTCCCCTTCAGCCTCTCTCTGTCCCCTTCAGCCTCTCTCTGTCCCCTTCAGCGTCTCTCTGTCCCCTTCAGCCCCTCTCTGTCCCCTTCAGCCTCTCTCTGTCCCCTTCAGCCTCTCTCTGTCCCCTTCAACCTCTCTCTGTCCCCTTCAGCCCCTCTCTGTCCCCTTCAGCCTCTCTCTGTCCCCTTCAGCCTCTCTCTGTCCCCTTCAGCGTCTCTCTGTCCCCTTCAGCGTCTCTCTGTCCCCTTCAGCGTCTATCTGTCCCCTTCAGCGTGTCTCTCAGTGCCCCCCTTCACTTACCTTCTTCCCTGACGTCTTCTCTGCTGCTGCTCACTGAGACTGCCGGACATGATGAGGTCACACCCCCGGCAGTCAGTGAGGAGGAGGATTCGGCGCTGGATGATGGGTAAGTTGTTTTTTTTTTTGTTTGTTTTTTCTATTTTCTTTTTTTTTTCTAGGCGATTGCGGCACCCCTGTGACAGCGCCGCGGCACCCCAGGGAGCTGCGGCGCACAGTTTGGGAACCGCCAGTTTAAGCTCATACACTTTTGTTGAGAGAACATTTATTTTTAAAAACAAATAGGACTCCAAAAATATCTGAGAAAGAAGATGATGTCATAATTATGAATCACATATTTTGTATGTATATATACACACACAATACTTATTATCAAGAACCTGATCATTTGGCCCTGAGTATCAAGCATAATGTCTATTTTAAAAAATAGATGTTTTTTTCTATTAATTTTCAGTTAATTTACAGTGAATTATTTGATTTACCTAAAGTTATTTCAACACCAATACATCTATAATAAACCTCTTTTTATATCGTCTATAACATTATACCATGAGCACATAGATAGTAGTAGTCAGTACAAATGTAGAGCCTGATTGATTAATAAACGCAAAACGTACATAAAGTGCTTTTTTATAAAAAATAAACTAAAAAATGCGCATACATTGGTTATATGCATGTCCATATTCAACAAGAAGCGGATCTGAAGATATGTCTGTTGATGAATATGGGTCTAGGTCCGCTATGCTCTAATAGACAATACACTGCAGGATATGTCCAATACATATGTGGAATATAAAGTCCAAAATGAATGCACAGAAAAAAAGTTATTTAATGTCACCTATTAGTAATATAGTCATAATGACCAAACATTAAAAAATAAAAAAGTTGCTGTTTTTTCGCCCCCCCATGAAAGACATTTATTAGGATGTTATTAATGTCTACTGTACATAAAATACATTTTTTCAGTTGCTCCTGATTTCAAATACATCACTAAGCAAACTCATTACTAGTACTCAGCATTTAGACCAGAACTGCAGCTGGTGCTAGTGATACGACAGATAATGACATCCCTTTGAGATGCCCAAAGCGTGGATCTGACCCTGCTGCCTGCGCTTGATCTTGACATGCTGTTGCTGCACTTTGACTACATGAATACGCCCATTCCCTGTTCCATTCCATCCCTGAAATAGTAAGCTGTCATAAGTTCTGGGCATGCACAGAGTAATTCTGCACATTTTATGAAACGTATCGACATTTACGCTCCTTCATGAATCAGGTGAGCAAAACTATAGTGAACAAAACTATGAGTGTCCCCAGTCAGATGGTCATTCTGAGCAATCTAAAGTGCAATTCCGGAAAAGCATCATTTGCATTTTACTGTATCCGTATGTGATTATTGTGCATTGTTTACTTTCATTTATAAAATTGTTGCCATGTTATACAATATAAATGTTGTCAAACATATCACACCACATTTAACATAAAATTTACAACACCTTGGCAGCCCTTAAATAAAACCAAATGATAATTTTTTACTCTTCCCTATTTAAAACAATGCATTTCAAATGTTTTGTATATACAATGCATACTGTATTTTTGTCCTTTGAATGCAGAATAAATACCTGCATAGTTTAAAAGTACACTTAAAACACCAGAGGGCATTCAAGGGCTACTGAATGTTCCTGTAAATGTTCCCCCTTCCATTTTGTACAATACCAAATGAGCCGTTCATCTCTTACACACTGCTTGCTATTTTTACAAGAGAGTCCCCTATAGACGAAGGCAATTAAATAGTGACAATGTTGCATTCGAGCTTGCACTTACCTGAAGGGGTTAACATGGCTGTAGACCCGACCAGTGATGTTGGGGGGATGGTCTTGTGTCTTTGTATAGTATGCTGCATTTCCTGTCTGAGTCACTCGGCTGGCAAGATCCCTGAGGGAGTGCACGTGGAGACAGAAAAGGCTTGCTTTTATTTCTTAACTGTTTTTTCTTGCTGTGTACTTATTTGGTCTTTGTCACTTATTCTTATTTTCATTGCTGTCCTACATTAAATTTCATTTTCTTATTTAGTTATTTGTGTTTTTTTTCCTTTTTATTTCCTTTTTCTTTCTGTGCTTTTTCTGTACCCCTTTAATTTTTTGTGTCCCCGTACTCCCTGTGTGTTCACCATTATTTTGTCATGCCCCATCCGAGGAGAGCCGTTGTGAAGCCTGCTCGGCTTCGATCCCCCTCCCCAGGCGATTCTCGTCGCCATTTTGGGGATGGGGGCGCGGTCGGGGGCAAAAGCGGGGCCTCCGGGGGGGCATGGTCCGTGCCCCCCGCCAGAGGAGGGAGTCATTGGTGGCCAGTACGCCTCCTGCCTCCCCAGGGATCCGGGGTAGGAGGAGGTCTGTATCGCGTTGGCTCGGCGGTTCAGTCTGAACCGCCGGGAGCCGCCAGCATGCGCAGATCCTGGGCGCCAGTGCAGGAGTTCACTCCCGCCGCTGGAGCTGGGTTTGTGGCTGAAGCGGGGCGCAGAGTAGCTGCGAAGCGGCGGGTGTCTTTAGAGAGGGGGGATCAGGTATTGGGGGCGCAAGGGGGGGGACCCCTCCTCCCAAAGGTTACCTCAATATACTGGAGCTAACTTTCCTAATATACCACCAGGGGGAGCAGGTGAGCGTTTACTCAGTAGCACAGGGGTGGCATTGCCATTAACCCCCCTGTGCTGGCTGAGCGGAATAGGGATAGGGGAGATGGGTGTCAGGCTCCACATCAATTAAATTTTCTGCCCAGCCCCTTTTTGTTGACAAGCGCTAGAGGGTCTGCTTGGGGGGCACAATTTCAGGCCCACCCCTTGTCTGCTCGTAGGGCACTGTATCAGACTTCGGCGGGTGGGGAGGACCCGTCCTGGGAGTGGAGAGCCTTTTTCGCTCGAAATAGGGCCAATGTCCCGGGGGCTGGCAGACAGGACCTTGCTGGGGCACGGGGAAATTGGCACTCATGGGACTTGCCCGGGTTTAGGGAGGAGGAGTCAACTTTCTCTGGTGAATCGTCAGGGCAATGTGTAGGTCAGATGCAGCGGCACCAATTGCCACCTCCCTCGTACTATAGGCAGGAAAGGGAGAGCGGTTGACAGGGGGCCCCAAGGCAGGGAGGCAGAGGGGACGTTAACCTGGGGTATGACTCTTTCGCTGAACGCTTTGGCGAAAGAGTGTTTGATTATCATCATGGGGACACAGAAATAGCAGCGCAGCGGTTTCCGGCAGATGATAGAGCTAGACAAGTGGCTTAAACTATATGATAACAACGATGCTGCAGGCACGATTCGGGAAGGTTTTAAATTTGGTTTCAGAATCCCTTTTTTGAGAGAATTAGAATTACCATGGCCCCGTAATCTTAAATCGGCCTTTACATTCCCAGAAATATTAGACGAAAAGATAGCAAAAGAAGTTCGGTTGAGGCGCATGTTAGGGCCTTTTACAGACATCCCTATTCCCAACTTGGTAGTGTCCCCGGTAGGCGTAGTACCCAAAAAAGCAGTGGGTAAGTTTTGACTTATTCAGCACCTGTCTTACCCTTTAGGCGAATCTGTGAATGACGCTATTGATCCGGCGGTCAGCACTGTTCAATATCAGTCATTTGAAGATGCTCTTTCCCTAGTGCAGGAGTATGGAGAGAGGTCCCTTATGGCCAAGATCGACATAGAGTCAGCTTTTCGCCTGTTGCCGCTTCATCCTGAATCATTCAAGTTTATGGGTTTTAGACATTGCGGCGGTTTCTACGTGGACCGCTGCCTACCCATGGGCTGCTCGATATCATGTGCCTTGTTTGAAAAGTTCAGCAGCTTTCTCCATTGGTGCATTTAGGCTGGAACAGGACACAGGGGGATAGCTCACTACTTAGATGACTTTTTGATCATAGGTCCAGATAAGTCCCGCGATTGCTTAGAGGTGTTAAAATCAACGCAAGCCCTATTTACCGTGATGGGGGTCCCCATTGCCCACGATAAAACGGAAGGCCCCACACAGTGTTTATCATTCCTAGGCATTGAAATTGACTCTGAACAAGGTTGTTGTAGGCTTCCGGAGGCGATCCGGGTTACTCTGGTTTCCCGTCATATCTCGCTAAAGAAAGCTCAGTCTCTCCTGGGGCTTTTTAACTTTGCGTGCAGGGTGATTCCAATGGGTAGGGTTTTCTGTCGTAAGCTTCAAAGAGCCATAGCGGAAAAGAGTAGACCCCATGTGGCGGTACGCCTGTCACAAGAAATAAAAGATGATCCCCTGATATGGCAGAGGTTTTTGAAGGAATTTAACGGTAAAAGGATATGGCCCACCCCACCGGTAAACAATCCTACCCTGGAGCTTTACACCGATGATTCGGGCTCACAGGGCTTTGGTGCTTATTTGGGCGGGCAGTGGTGCGCAGAGGCGTGGCCAGAGGCATGGCGTAGAAGTGGTTGGGTAAAGAACATGGTCGTGTTGGAGCTATTCCCAATTATTGTTGCCATTGAACTGTGGGCTGTTTCTTTGCGGGGCAAGCACGTTGTTTTTTGGTGTGATAACCTAGGAGCAGTCCAGTCCATTAATAAGCAAAGTGCGTCCTCCCCGCAAGCGATAGCCCTGCTTCGTCACCTGGTTCTTTGCTGCCTAGAGCACGAAATAACATTGAATGCACGTCATGTTCCTGGGATTGAAAACGAAATAGCGGATGCTTTGTCTCGTTTTCAGTGGACTAGATTTCGGGAGCTGGCCCCTCAGGCCAATAGTTTAGGCATTCCCTGTCCCTCTTGTGTTTGGCAGATCATCACGCCGGCATAAGAGGTCTAGCAGAACGCGGCCTAGCACAATCTACGTTGCCGGTGTATCGAGCAGCGTGGCTGCAGTGGGTCCAGTTCAGCAGCACCAAGGACCAGTCTGAAGCAGGTCAGCGGGATGCGGTAAGTCAATTCATGTGGTTAAAGTATAATGAGGGCGCGTCTAAGGCCAGTATGTCATCTGCCCTGGCGGGTATTTTGTTTATGTCACTGCTGGTAGTTGTCACCAAGGGTTTTCTGATATCTAAAGCGCTTAAAGGTTGGGCGAAAGTGAGGCCGATCACAGCGGCACCCGATCACTACTCAGACATTATCTCAACTGATGCGGTCCTTGGCGGATGTAGCAAGGGATGAGTATGAGGTCCTGCTTTTTCGTACTGCTTTTAGCCTGGCATTTTTTGGGGCTTTCAGGGTCTCCGAGTTGGTTGGGCAAGCGAAGGCTCATGTCCCCGCAGGGTTACTTACTGAAAACGTGGTCATACGTGAGGATCATCTTAGCTGTAAAATAACCAGTTCCAAAACGGATCAGAGAGGAAAAGGTTGCTGGTTACAGATGCAGGCCCAAAAAGATAAAAATATATGTCCGGTAGAATTAACCACCCATTTTAGTCAAATCAGGCCCGTTAACCCAGTTTTTCTAGTACACAAAAATAGGGCGCAGCTAACAAGGTACCAATTCAACGCGGTTCTGAAGCATGCGGTTGAGTTCCTAGGTATAAACCCTTCTGTTTACAGTTCTCACTCTTTTAGAATTGGAGCAGCCACCTCCGCGTGGTCATCAGTGAAAGCTATAAAATCACTTGGTAGATGGAAATCTGCGGCCTACCAAGGTTACATTAGGCCTAATGTTTAACGTGTGACCAATTGTAGTGTGAATATGTTATTATTGGCTTGTTGTTGTTTTTTCTGTGGTTTTCTTTTGTCTTTTTAATTCTCCTTTTGCCTTTTTCTGATTATCGTTTGTCACTGTCAAGTACATCTAGAGCTAGTTCTACAGTACCTTTTGTTTGGTCCTCCTACTCCCTTCCCGATTACTCAAGGCTTATCTGCTCGTCACGTTGAGCGAGGGCGCGAAGGGATTTCTCCCATTTTTTCTCCAGAGGCCTGATTAGTGGTGTGCTTCTGGGGTTTGATCGGGTTTTACTTTCGTGTGAGTAACTTACCGTTACCCAAACCCATTTCTGCCCTTTTTCCGTTTCCTTTCGCCAGCTATGCTCAATGCTCATCTGATGTCGATGCCTTTGTCAATCCCTATGTGTAACTTGGTGCTGTGTGTGATGGTCAGGTAAATATTGCAGTACTTAACACTTATCTCTTTTTTAGATGCTGTGGTAACTGCGAGAAATATTTGGATCATCAGGCACTCTTATATATTCTGGGCAGCTAACCAGACAGAGGTTCAGACGAGGTTTACCAGTATAGGGAATAGCCAAGTGTATTGGTTAGGTAAATGCGGTTTGGTTTGGAGCAATCTATTGCCTTGGTTAAGGAAGCTAATAGAGCAGTGGGGAGCCCCCGATGTTCTAGTTATACACCTGGGAGGGAATGATTTGGGTAAAGGTAAATCCCTAGACCTAATTATCCAAATGAGAGAGGATTTGCATTATATTAAGTCTACATGGCCAGCAATAATACTCGGCTGGTCCGCCATGATCCCAAGGCGGTCTTGGAGATCTGAAATCCCGTTAAAAATATCCTTATAATGGCGTGGTAGCTTAATAGCGCACTTCGGAAGGTTATTAGGTCCCTTGGTGGATTTGTGGTGGATCACCCGGAGATAACAGCAGATAGGGTGAGTTTCTATAGGAGAGAGACAGTGTGCACCTCTCGGACGAGGGGTTGCTTATTTTTATGGAGAGCATTTGTTTGGAGTTGAGGAGAGTGCTCGGTTTGGTTGGTGGCATGGGAGGAAGGCACTGTGATCAGCGGCTGATATATACGGCTCTATCGTGATTAGTCGCAGGTATCTGTCCCCTTACAAGGCAATCGCTAACTCTTGTCCCTTCCGAGGGGAGGGGCCTCACCCGGCTCAGTGAGGGAGGGGGAGTGAGTAATGAGGTGAGTGCAGTTTACTCTGACGCCAGTTTAGGGCCGGCCAAGCAGTGCGGTTATGAGAGAAGTGGGTGGATTTAGGCTATATTGCCATGTCCACGCTTGGTTGGGTATCGCTGGAGCTGATCAGCAGTGCTCTTTCTCCGCCACCCGGTTTAATTAGGGCAATAAATTTCGTCAGTTTGCCACTTTATTCAAGTCTCCGTGTTTTTATTGTATATAAGTTGGTTATCTTATTCAAGGTATGGTGAAGGTGATGAAGGGCATACACAGTGAACTATTTAGTAACAATTGCTTGGTGTAATCCTGCCATAGATGCTTGGCAATATTCAAGCTGGAATCTGTACTTGAAAGAGGCAATTGCAGAAACAACTGATCCTGAAGGATTAGAGTTGGATTTGCACATTCATTTACTGTGCTAAGCACTAATATAAAAATGTAATGTTGTTGCAGGAATAATACAACATATGCTTAATGGTTATATTTTATTATTTACAGTCATTTTATCATATGCAGTATCTTGGGCATATACAGTATAAGATTGCTAATTTTTAAGTATGTTAACATAGTGTATTATTCTGAGCCAACAAGTGGTGTCACTGTTGTTTTAGACACACTGGAGCTATGAGGCTAGTAGAAAAGAAAGGATTTATGAATACAAAACATTAAAAACTCATTCAAGTGTTTTCATTTTAAGGGTAATGAAAGACAGATTCTGTTCCTTGGCCAGAAGCCATGACAAAGATTAATTTTACTGGTCCTTGGATCTCACTAGAAATACTACACACTGTCCATACTGTTAGCCAGATGCTTTTAGTGGCTGTAAACTATCCTCTATTCTTTGGAATTTATGATGTCATTGATGTGAGATATCACTGTCACATAAAAAACATTACACTTTAATAGAGGTAATGGGGACTATAGTAAAAGAGCATACATTTAATTTACTGTGATGAAACTGAAGCATTTCATTCACATTCACATAGGAAAATGTTTCATGGGTTATATTTTGTACGTATATGATATTGTTATAAGTAGTTTAAAATGCAAGGCCCTTCCACAATGCACCTATCTTATTTTATTTTTCCAGATTGAATCGCCTGATCCTGACTCCGGGCCTGATTCATCAAGGAACGGATATGCCGTTTTTTGTGGATGATACGTGATTCGCCACTGCGCATGCCCAGAAAAGGGAGATAAGAAGGGAAATCCATTAAAATCCATTACGCAAGCTAATATAATCCGTTGCGTAAGCTAAGAATCTCTTAAATTTAAGTGAAATTCCATTGCAACTGCACTTAAGAAGTCTTCTGACCACTTGAGAAAAAAGGGTTGGGAATAGGAGGGGAATAGGCGGAGATCTTAAATAAGTTAAGAAGAGTAGGCGTTACCTCCGGCTCTGTTGGATAGTTAAGTTGAATTGTATCTTAACTCCTTGCTGAAGCTCAGGGTCATGTTTAGATCCAAAGCAGCTAGCTAAATAACAACAATTAAACTGTTCTAAAAGCATTGCTCATTTAAAACACTCTCGACTAAATATGCACAACAGACATCATAATACACTTCCCATATATTAATTATTTTTTTGGGAAAATGTATTTTATATTTATATCAAACATTAAACATTGTGTACATTTTTTTTAAAAGGAACCTCTTTTTAATTACATCCACAATTGTAATAAATTGCAATGTAAAGTGGTTGATGTGTCAACAGTTAGGTACTGATATTTGGGGATTAGGCTAAACCCGGAACTGCAGGAATGCCGGAACGCCGGAATGAGCTAGCTTATAGCTCCCTCTGCTGCTTGGTGTCTTGAGTAAAGCTTGCTGTTTTCTATGCTTGTATAGTGCATTTTCTGCTACATAGATATGTTCTCTGTAATATGTGGAACAACTATTACACATATTATATTGCATATATATTGTATATCCCAGCTATATATTCTAGTTATCCGTTCTACCTGCCTTAATGTATGTCGGAATGGAGCGCTGAGTGCATTCCTCATCCATTCCGGCTGCCGGAATGAAGCGCTGAGCGCATTCCCCATCCATTCAGGCAGCCGGAATGGAGCACTGAGTGCATTCCCCATCCATTCCAGATGCCGGAATGTATTGGCTCAGGTACTGATAGTCCCATTCCAGCAGCCAGAATAAAATAAAAAAATATTTTATATGTAGCTGTAATATTAAACATTGTGTATTTTTAAAAACAAACAACCTCTTTTTAATTACAACCACAATTGTAATAAATTGCAATGTAAAGTGGCTGATATGTCAACAGTTCGTTGCTAGTGTTTGTAACAAAACACCTTACAATACGTTAGTATTGTATGTAAAAAAAAAAGTTATGAGAATTAAACGGGTGATTTGTGCAAACTTAAACCAAGCGTACTCTTACACCATGAACATCCACACAAATATGGGAAGGATATTTATTGATCCCACAGAGACAAGAGCGTTGGTGAGAATTCAAATTCAGGTTTGCACTGTTGCAAGGTGGATTGTCTAACCCCTAGGTTCCCAAAGTGTGTGACGCGGCTTCCAGGGGTCCCATGGCACTGTCACAAAGGTGCCATGGCCAGGGGATGGAAAAACAAAACAAAAAACAACTTATCAATCCGACGGTGCCCGGGACCCAGTATCCTCCTCCCTCCTCGCTTCTCATTCAATGTCGGGCGTGACGTCATCACACCCGACATTCAGTGACAAGCGGCAGGAGAGACGATGCTGGGTCCCAGGCACCGCAGAATTGGTAAGAAGAAAGAAGAAAAGACAGAAGAAATAGAAGAAAGAAGGTCAAGTATGATAAGTAAAGAAACAGAGGGGAATAGTGATAGGAAACTGCAATGGAGAGGCAAAAGATTGAAGGAGGGGGCAGTGTGAGGATGCAGAGGGGGTAGAGTGAGGATGCAGAGGTGGCAGAGTGAGGATGCAGAGGTGGCAGAGTGAGGATGCAGAGGGGGCACAGAGAGTGGATGCAGAGAGGGCACAGAGAGTGGATGCAGAGGGGGAACAGTAAGTGGATGCAGAGGGGCACGGAGAGCGTGGATGCAGAGGGGAACAGAGAGTGTGGATGCAGAGGGGCATAGAGAGTGTGGATGATGATGCAGGGGCACAGAGTGTGTGGATAATGATGCAGGGGCACAGAGTATCTGTATGATGATGCGGGTGCACAGAGTGTGTGGATGATGATGCAGGGGCACAGAGTGAGTTAGCTGTAAATTATTCTTTGACAGAAATATAATATTTTTTTTTATAAAAATATTATTTTCCCTTGGCTTTATGTGTATCTTTGCAGACAACTAAATAAGTGTTTCTGTGCTGACCTAAATACTTATTACGTTTTTTGACCCAACTACTTATAAAACGGGACTGCTCTGTAATTATTTTGGAGGGGTGCCTTGAAACAATTATGGAGATTCTAAGGGTGCCGCGATCTGCAAAAGTTTGAGAACCACTGGTCTAACCACTACGCCAATGTGCAAGTGTTGAAAACAATATGTGAATGAAACAGAATAGACTGAAAAGCTGAGCAGCAACTTCTGTCATAACAAGCTTTTTTCCTGAATAAATTTTAATTAATGTCAATACTTTCAAATATTATAGACAGAAATCATTGGTACATGTACAGCTTACATTTTTGGATATGGAAATTCAGTCATGTATACTAATAATAATACAAATTAATCATACAAATTATACTAATAATTCTTGAACATTTTTTTTTTACTTTGTTTTTTTGGCTTTCATCTGCGGAATAGTCGTATGTCTTTGCAATCAAGTCATTTTTAACTGCTCCTTCTCTGTGCTGTAGTTGCACACAACTTTCAACATGCCATTTAGTCATATTACACAAAATGTAGCAGGAATCAAAGTCATGAAGCCACTGATGCAAAGGGGAATGTTTAACTACTACGCTAACATGCAGGTGAAAACAGTATGTGCATGAAATTGACTATAAGGGAAAGCTGAGCATCACCGTCTCTCATAACAAACAGTTTAATGCCAATAATTTTAATTCATGTAATAATCAATCTATTAGATGCTTATTATCCAATCTACAATGAAATATTGGAACCCTCAATGCTTGGTACATGAACAGTTAAAATTTTGGGATAAGGAAATTCACAACACATGCATTACTGCCAGCATGAATGTTGAAGGAGAAACACTAAAGTATTACACACACACATTATCTTGTTCTACATAGCGAAAAATGTGCCTTAGTAAAATTAATAAATGCAGATGTAAAGGCAAACAATTCGCAATCATAAATATACACACTAGCCGTATTATACGGCAAAACATATACTAGCTTACTCTTCTATAAGTGACACAGTGGAGTACATCCACAGAAACATGGGAAGATACAAAGTTAGTACAAATACAGGCATGATTCTGGGTTTAAACTCATGACCATGCTGTTGCCAGATGGAATGGCTAACCATCACACTAACGTCCAGACTAAAGTATACATATGTTATATAGTCTATACTGAAATAATAGATCATGCAACATATCTGCAATTGCGAAACCTGATTCTTTACACAGAAGGAACACCTAAGTATATTAGCAAACGATGTAATCAAACGAACCACATACACTTACATCATTTTTTTCAATCAAATGCAAAAATATGCCTAGTGGTTTTTTAGGCAAAAACAAACACAATCGCTCTCTAAACGCACCTGTGTCTGTCGTCATCTGAACAGTGTCAGTATATGCACCTGCAGATAGATAATTAATTATGCATCCCTTTAAAATCGCATTTGCTGCACTGGTTTTTGGTTGGGAATTCAGTGGTTTTTGGTGAGTGAGACAGGCGAAAAGTGCAGTTTAGAGGTATTTGGAGCAGTACCTTTCAGAAATCAAAGTATGTTTTAAGAGCTAAAATAGCATTGCAATGTGTTTTATTGTTTAAAACACCTATGCTAATTTAACTATAAGCTTCTCTAATTTGTGAAGTAAGGGGTTTACATTTGATTGTATAGATTGGAATTTTGATGGTAGGAGTAAGGTATATAAAATTATTTTATATGGTCGACCTTCTTGCACTGTGTATTGTCACTTTGAATAGGTTCTGCATCTTAACAGAATTATTTATATTTTGTTTCATTTTGTGGCCCCTTTTCTTGTCTCTATTTGTTACCTGCTCCCCCTCCCTAACAGATTATATGAGAGAAAGTTTCGAAATTTGGTTTTGACTAAGGTGCCTTGGCTTAATTTGCATGTGGTAAGTATGCAGTGGCACCCACTCATGTCTGTTGGCTTTCTCTTTCTGTATCTCTCTGGTGAGGTTGTCTCTGATGTCTTTGCTCTTTTTACTATGGCTTGAGTGTTGTAGCCTTTTTTTATTTTTAATTTCCCCTTTTCTTGTCTCTCTTTATCCCCCTCCCTAACAGATTATCTGATAAAACTTTTTTTGGATTTGCACGAGGTGTCTTTTGTGTTTTGGTGTGTAGTAAGAATCCAGTGGCACCCACTCTTAGGTCTGTTGGCTTTCTCTTTCTGTGTCTTTATGGTGACGTGGTCTCTGATGTGGAGTCTTTGCTCATTCACTAGGGATTCTGTAATGACGCAATGTTTTTTTCTTTTTTCAATAATTACTGACTGTACTTGCCAAACCCAAAATAGAATGTCAGGTTAGCTCACGAATAGATGAGTGAAATCCTGCTGTCTCTGTAGGAGTTAGCTGGACTTTCCTAGAGGCGCGGAGTCTAACAAGGTGGAAGGTATTCACCAGAGACTCTCGCGAGGGAATTTGGGATTCAACGGCTTCCACCCTGCAGGTCGCGGCCCTCTGGAGAAGTTCCTAGTGAGACAGATAAAGAATACTTGATAACAAAAGAAATCCAATTCGAACAACAAATGGTGATAATAACGATTACCAATTTATTGTAAAATATAATACAAAGTTCACTGAAGGTTGAGTAAACTGTATATGATGATAACGATAATATACAGAGAATAGGAACCATCAATGAAATTCAATAATGCAGACTGAAGGCTAATAGCAAATCACCACTATACCACTTAGGAGTGGAACATTATACAAAGTTCAATGAAGTACTGGAGATGAACAGTTCAATGAATGCAAATGGAGGAGCGATGAATCACAGCTCACTATAAAGATGACAAGGAGCCAGCATAGACAACAATGTAGATAAAATAAATAGCAAGTGTTGTACCCATGGGTAACCACCACAGGATAATAGAACAATGCGGCAGTAGTCAATAATGCAGGCCGAATAGGTAGCAGATGTTGATCACAGTGATTACCACAAGTAGTGGAACTGGTCCACAGAGAACAGCAAAGTCCAGAAACACACAGCAACGATGAGCCACAGCTTACCACAGAGATGTGTAATGGAACAGCAGTAGTCAGCGGTGTAGGCAGAGTAGATGCAGGGCATATATTTTGTAGTAACCTCTGTAAATGTTGTCCCCAACACTTAGGCTAGGACATCTTCAAACCACAATGCCAAAAAATTGTCCAGACACAATCACCATTTTGCTTGGAATTGTGGCCACAGACAAATGCAAAACACAAAGTCCACACAATCAAGTCCAATGCCTTTCTGTCATACGCAATTTCAGCATCTGTTGAAGTCCTTATCAACATTACCTTTAAAACCGGTTTTGTTCAGCAGTTACACAATGACACTATCCACCCTTTTCACTTTTGACAGACTTCCTAAACTATTATTGACATGCTACACATCAACTATATTGTTTTTGTTCCAGTCATAAAATGTTCCATTCCAGCCACACACATATACACACTTCTAAGCATACTAAATTGCGGGTGAAGACACAGATTGTTATCCTGCACACACCTGTCATATATGTATTTTATAGTTTTCAGATTAAATCTGGGGGACAAGCAGTATTGATCTAAACTCGAATGTTCATATCGGATCTGGGTGTCAGATTTTTACATTGATTTACAATAGCATGCACATTGCAAATGGTCAGAGAAAGAAACAAACATTAGACTTAATCCAGAGTCAGGATGGGAATATCTAAAAATAGGATCTGTAAGTGTGTGCAATTAATAGGTTGGCCCACTTTTTGCCATAGTAAGACCAATGCCTGCTTCAACACATACTTGCCAACTTTTCCTCGCTGGCTTCAGGAAGATCCCGTGGGAGATGGTTGTTCGGTTGTCACAGTTTTGGCAAATTACAACAGGGGGTGGGGCTAAGAGGGTGCGATATTTGCGGCATTAAGCCCCACCCCCATTCACTTATCTATTGTGGGGGCGAGAACCAGGAGGTTGCCCGGGAGGTCTTCCAGAAATGAGGGAGTCTCCTGGACATTCCAGGAAAGTAGGTAATGTCGAAGTCAGCAAATTGGATAAAGTCATTTCAATTGATATCGAGCAAACTTGATTGTCTTTGTCTGAAATTATGCGTAGAGCATGCTACGGCGTGGAAGGGAGTATCCAGCCGCAATACGTGGCAATAACAGTTTTTACACTTTAGTATACATTCACACCAACACACACATTTGTAAATAGTACACATTAATCGTAGTTGCAACACATAGTTATTTATGTCGAAATATAGTAGTGTTTATGTGCAATATTATAAGTTATATGCATATTAGTGATACATATGGTTCAGGTTAAAGGAAATGTGTCATGTCTAATATCATATTAATCCCCTTTACATCAGCAGCGGTTCGGTGCATTCGGCGAAGAGATCGCACATTGCTTACTCTAGCTATTGATGTTAGGGAATAAACCTTTAATATGATATTAACTGTCAAATGCTAATGGATTTATTGTAATTGGAGTTTGGCGAGAAGAACAGAGCAGTTTGGCGGGAAGAACAGAGCTCATCCCCTGGAGAGACCCCCACCTTTGGATTCCTTAGATTGAATCAGCCTATGATGTGTAACCCCCTGGACCTTCCTGATGCCTGGACCAATAGAAGCAAGCTATACCATCTGCATTGTTTTACTGTATCTCTGTTTGCATATAAGCAGTAGCTCTCATGTAGTGTTCAGTCACCTTGACCACAGACTTCAGGACTGAATGACTGTTCACTGGATCCAGAGCGCCTGCGATAAGTAACGGCTGTACTTATTATTATTTCGCTTGAATATATTGTGCTACTTTTTGAGAATAAATCTTTGTGCGTTGGAAACACAAATCGAGATTCGGCAATCGTTATTGGATAGCCACAAAACGCTCATAACAATATGGGGGCTCATGAGTTTGGAGGTTTCGTTACGGACGATACGCAAGACCAACGGATTTCGGTTCCGCAACAAAGGGTGGAGACGTGTCATATACGGGTAAGAACACAATGTGTTCAAAACCTGAATTTTACTCTGTGTTATGAAACCGAATGTCCGTTTTGCATTATCTAAGGTACGCTAACTGAATCTAGGGACAAAAGAGAAAACTGTTTATTTTTACTGTCGTGCGTTTTAACTGTATTGCATTGCTACTTTTATGTGTACTTCCTGCTTTGCATATGCAAACTTCCGGTAGATTTTCCACGTGGTTAAACAATCGTTTTGATAGTTATACATGCATAGTACAAATCACTTGTGAAAGTCTTTGAAACGTTATTACTATTGTTGGGAATATTGTTGATTTTCTGCGCAGAAAACTAAGGTGTATGTGATTGTTGATTGTATGATTTTGAAGTGAAAGTTGATTTACTGTTGAAAAGACAGGGATATCGGTTTCCGCTTGACGAGGTGGGCTGGACAACCGAGGTAGTATACACAGCAGGTATACTGGCAGCAAAAGCTAAAAGAGGCTTTTGGAACTTTCTGCCCAAGAGTAATTGCAAAGTTTAGCGATAGTTAGTATCTTGCTTATTGCAACCGTGCTTGTGACTTGGGTTCAACGGTCCTAGGAATTACGCTGGTAGAAACAGGTAAAACTCCAGAAATACCAGTTCAGTAATACTCAACAGATTTTGTGGAGAGCCAGGATATCGAGGAGCTGATATTTCTGTTGTCCATAGTGATATTTCTGTGTTAAAGTGAGGTTGATCAAATCAACGAAAATGAGAACTAAACATGATCATTGTTTAAAATTGTGGCAAATGGAAGGCAACACGTGGCAGAGCAGCGGGTGCACAGCGGAAGTAGGCGTGGTGAAAAGGGTGCGTACGGCAGAAGTAGCCATTGAGAAGCGTGCAGAACTTAGCGCAAGCGCGCCCCCGCCACCCTATGTGGCGGGAGGGGTAAGTACAGCCGTTATAAAAAATGAAAAAAGATAAATTGCTAAGTTATATCCTGTTTTAAGTCAGTTTAAAGCAAGTGTATCAGAAGAAGAAGACGAACCCACTGTAATTTCAGCCATTGCCCATGCTGTTAATATGCTAGAGGTTCATCGTAAGTATGGGAAAGGAGCAATGGCTGAGGTAGGTGAGAGTAGTGTGACCACTAGGAGGGATAACATTCTAAATACTGAAACAGCAAATCCAGTAGTGACCTCTGAAGACAGTGAACCAGTGGGTACGTATCCAGTCCGCACAATATCAGTTCCCAATGGGAAGGCGGACAAGGATGGTGTAGTTCCTTTAAATTTTTTTACAATGCATTGTCCCTGGACTAGATCAGAATTACGTTCCATTATGACCGAATTTCCAGATCCTAGAAAAGAGTTGGCTAAGTGTCAGAAATTTGTTAAAGACTTAGGAAATGCACACGAACCAACCAATAAGGATTGGCGTGTAGTGTTGAGAGAGTGTCTTCCTCCCAATACTGACATACAAAAATGTATAGTTTGTTGGATGAAGATGAAAACCTTGACGGATGAGATTAACCAAGAGAATATAGAACAAATTGTCAAACATTTAGGCATCTATTTTCCAGTAGTGGTAAATTGGAGTAAAATTTTCACCATTAAGCAAAAAGATAGTGAAACGGCAGCGGACTATTTCTCTAGGGCTCTAGCATCAATGACACACTTTACCGGAATAACTGACATAAGAGAGGATCCACATCACAGGGAAGTAGCTGTAGGAGTGTTAAAGGATGGTCTTAGGGAAAATTTAAAGACCAGAGTACAAACCTCATTACCTAATTGGAGAGGTATCACAGTAGATTCTCTTAGGGAGTCTGCTGTGGAACATGACAAAAATATTTTTAGAAAGAAAGAAGAGAAAGGTGATAGGTTGATGACGGTGAGTATTCAGGCTTTAGAGGGAATGCGCACACAACCACAAACATACCAAGCATACCACACAAGCAAAAAGGTAATGGTATGTTTTGCCTGTCATAAAGAGGGACACATAAGGAGATTCTGTCCAGAAGCGAGGAAAGAAACACCAAGGGGGGAAACATATAGGTACCCTCCAAGGAGAAACACACATAGGCAAGAAAACACACAGCTACCTGCGCATGTTATAGCAGTAAATATTGCGCGGGAAAACGATAATCAGCGCTAGGGGTCAGGTCATACCTGTAATCTACAGCCAGTGAGGTTAACTGAGAGTCAGAGAGAAGACCCAACAATGATAGTTGACATAGCTGTTAGGAAACAAACTTTTCTTGTAGATACAGGGGCGGCCAGATCTGTGATAACCTCTCCTTTTAATCTACAGGTGACCAGTAAAACTATTCCAGCTATGGGGGTAACGGGAAGAATATTACATTATCCTCTAATTAAACCCGCTGAAGTTACTATCGGGCCTCTGCATACTAACCATTTGTTTCTTTTAGCTGCAGCGGCTCCTACTAACTTGCTAGGGAGAGACTTGTTATGTAAAATGGGATCTGTCATATACTGTACTTCAGATGGTGTGTTCTTAGGTATACCAGAGAAGGTCACGCATGAGGTACAGGATATGTTGGACACCCCTCAAAGGTTATTGTTACACTCTACTGTTAAAGACCAAAGTCCACCTCAAGTAAAGGGGATGTTTCTGGAAATACCAGGTTCACTATGGACCAAAGATGGACAGGACACTGGATTGATGGCAAACATAGCCCCTGTCATGGTAAATCTAAAAAGTGGTAGGATAGCTCCAAAAATCCCACAGTATCCATTAAACTCGGAGGTGGAATTAGGGGTATATCCTGTTATTGAGAGGGTGTTGCAACAAGGGATTTTAATTCGTACATTCAGCGCAGCAAATAGTCCCATTTTCTCTGTGAAGAAGAGTGGGGGGAGGGGCTATAGATTAGCCCAGGACTTAAGGGGAATTAATAAAGTTGTTGAGAGCCAATTCCCCATAGTGCCGAATCCAGCTGTCATCCTCATGCAGATTCCACCGTCTGCTAGTCATTTTACTGTCATTGATCTATGTTCTGCTTTCTTCTCAGTCCCTCTTCACCCTGACTGCCAATATCTATTTGCATTCTCCTACCGGGGAGTGCAATACACATGGACCAGACTTCCCCAGGGGTTCATTGACAGCCCCAGTATTATCTCCCAAGCCTTACATGACTGTTTGCAATCCTTTCAACCCTGCAACAGGTCTGTTCTAATTCAATATGTAGATGATTTGTTACTGTGCTCTGAATCTTTAATGTCATGTTTACGTGATACTAAATTGTTGTTGCTCCATCTCTCACAAACAGGGCACAAGGTGACAAAGGATAAATTACAGCCATGTCAGACTAAGGTCAAATACTTAAGACACTGCCTCACCAAGGGGCTAAGACACCTGACAACCGACAAGATTGAGGCTATACAACACATGACTCTGCCGCAGAGCCAGAAGTAGATTCGTACCTTCCTGGGGATGTGTGGATACTGTAGATCCTGGATCCCAGGTTTTTCTATTTTGGCATTATCATTGCAGGAACTAGTCTCTTCCTCGAAACCAGAACGTGTCGCACACACAGAAGAGTCAGAGCAAGCGTTCTTTAATCTTAAAGATAGCCTGACTAGAGCACCTGCATTGGGAATGCCTGATTATGAAAAGCCTATTGAGCTATACTGTACGGAAGCTGATGGTTGTGCAGCAGGTGTCCTCACACAGAAACTTGGTGATGCTAGCAGACCGGTAGCATACTACAGTGTGCAATTGGACACTGTAGTAAGATCACTCCCAACATGTCTCAGAAGTGTAGCAGCAACTGCTCTTCTGGTAAGTAAAAGCAAGGACGTCGTATTAGGACATAATTAAACTGTCTATACACCTCATGCTGTATCAGCCCTGCTAAATTCAGCTCAAACCAGACATGTTTCATCAGCTAGATTCACAAAGTGGGAACTAGCTCTGATGGCACCCTCAAACATCACCATCAAACGATGTAGCACCTTAAATCCAGCGACATACCTTCCATATGTGTCTCTAGAGACACAAAGGGTGGGAGGTGAGGAGACCCTGGTTGATGATAAGTTAGGCAAGAGTACTGATACGCATGATTGTATGGAACACCTGAACCAGACCTTTACTGCAAGGCCCGACATACGTGACACCCCCTTAGAAAATGTAGATTTTACATTTTATATAGACGGGAGTTGTCATAGACAGACAGAGACGGGAGAGCTATGTACTGGTTACGCTGTTGTAGACAATCAGGATGTGGTAGAAGCTGAACCCCTTGGCCCAAGTGGCTAGTAGCATTAAGGAGAGCGTGTGAATTGGCAGAGGGTAAATCAGCCAATATATATACTGACTCTAGGTACGCCTTCGGGATAGTGCATGATTTTGGGGCCCTTTGGCATCTTAGAAACTTTACGACAGCAGCAGGTACACCAGTGGCACACTGACAACACATAAAAGGACTTCTGACAGCGATACAGTTACCCAAGACGGTAGCCGTCATAAAGTGCAAGGCCCATACCTTTGAAGAAGACCAGGGGGTAAATATATGAACATGCGGGTTCTTCAACACCCGCGTGTTCAGCGTGTTCGGCGATTAAATTTCAAGCGGCGCTGCATTGTAAAGGGAAACTAAAGTATGTGTTAGTATGTATTGATGTGTTTTCTGGTTGGGTAGAAGCATATCCAGCAGCCACTAATACTGCTGTATTCACTGCAAAGAAAATTGTACAAGAGTTGTGTTTAGGTTCGGTATCCCTAGAATCATTGAAAGTGATAGGGGTACCCATTTTACTGGTGATCTCTTCCAGAATAAGTGTAAGCTCATGGGAATCAGTAGCAGACTTCACACCCCTTACCGACCACAAGCGAGTGGTAAGGTGGAGAGAGTAAATGGTACTATAAAGAACAAGCTTGGTAAGATAATGGCTGAAACTGGGTTGGCGTGGCCTGAAGCTTTGCCACTAGTCCTCCATAGCATTCAAACCACTCCTAGACCTCCTCTTAATCTGTCCCCCTTTGAGATACTGTTCGGCCGACAACCTCATTTGATCGTGAGTCCACAAGACGACTTGAAGTGTAATAATGAAGTGACTGTACAATATCTTATAAAAATGAGTAGACAGCAAAAGCAACAACAACAAAAACTAAAAATGCTGTCACCTGGTATGTCAGAAACGAACTGTCATGATGTTGAACCTGGGGACTATGTTATGATCCGCAATTTCTTACTTTCAGGTTGTTTAACAGACCGTTGGGAAGGCCCGTACCAAGTGCTGCTGACCAGTACTACATCACTGAAGGTTACAGAGAGAGACACTTGGGTCCATTCCACCCACTGCAGGAGAGTCAGTAACCCGGAGGAAGTGCGAGATAAATCCGAGACCGACGACACAGATCTGTCACTCGTAAATCTGTTCCAGGAGACCTAAAGCCTGTAGTCAAGACACCTGAACCAGAGACGTTGCATCAGAACTATCTTTCCAGCGATGTAGTGGCGGTCTTTGTTTTTCTTTTGTTCCAGGATATTCCTTGTTTTTCTTTTTCTAGGACATTCTATTTTTGTGAAGGAGGATGGAGGACAGAGGAAGGTTCTGGCAGTGATACAGATGAAATGGAGATCAAAGAAAAGTTATTAGAATACCCAGAGCAGCCCATTATCAAGCTTGGTCCAGGGGTTATGAAAAGGTCTGCTAGGTCGGGAACTCGGAGACAGTGTGAGGGGCTATTGTCTGATGAGTATTGTATCTGCAAGTTCTGTGACTCCCTAGTTGAAGAGAGATGCATCCAGCGATGCCAGTCCACCGGTAATCTGAATGTGGGCGGGCATCCTCTGGAGGATTATCACTCCTTGGTGGGTAAGGTCCTAAACCAAACCGAGTGCTGGGTGTGCTCTCACCTGCTGCAGGGGCAGCATAACATAGGACTGGTGCCATTCCCATTAAACATCTGCGAAGTACTCGAATTGAGGGGTGGGAGGCCCATAGAGGGGAGGTACAATAACACTAGGTCCCCTAGTATAACGCTTCGACAATACTCTGTAGACAGATCTTTGCTGTGCCTAAATATCTCTCATGCAAAGCGTCTGGAGAATTGGGAAGCTGACCTATTAGATCAGACAATGGCTCGCCACGCTCATTTTGGAGGGAGACTTGCAAGGCCACCAATAGGCAGGAATGTTGATGGAAGTCACAAATTAGGGCGTATAACCAAACATAAGAAAGTATCCATTGGAAAAGTCTCTATAGATAATTGTAAGAATGTCATCCATGCTGACACGTGTCTTGAGCAAATGGAGACACTAGGCATGGGTAGTTTTATTAAAACTCTGTGTGATATAATTAATGGACATACTGTTCCTTATGTTCTCCCTGATGATGTGTACTTTGTTTGTGGGAGGAAAGCTTATTCCTGGGTGACTCCGAGTTCCAAGGGCTTGTGTTTCTTAGCTATACTGGTTCCTGAAATCATGACTATTACTCATGAAGAAATGGTTGGTATTCACAAGACTACATCACCACCATACATACACACACAGTATGAACACCGTGGCAAGAGAAATATGATTCCTGGTGAGGAACCCATAGCTACAAAATTGATTAGTGAAACCGCTGGGTTTCAAGTTATGGTTGCTCTAGATCTCACCAGGACCGCTCGGGGAATGTTAAACTTTAAATATATTCAAGACCTAACTAAATTAATAGACAATATCACTGAGATGTATGATGACACTTTCAGGTATACTGGGAGGGAGCTACAAGCGTACAAGAAGGAGTTGGTGCAACATAGACTGGTACTAAATTATCTCACCTCTATTATTGGTGGGTACTGTGTGACACTGGCCATCCAGTTCGGTGTCAAATGTTGCATGTACATCACCAATAATACGGATGACCCTAAGGAGGTTATAGACCGGGAGATGGATGAAATTCTGCAACTGAAATGGGAATTTCGAAAAAAACATAATTCTTCGTTATATGAGGTCGGGGAAAAGGTGGCAGGTTGGTTCTCATGGTTGAACCCATTGAAATGGTTCTCTGGTTTGGGGGAGTGGGTACAGGAAATGGTTGCTAGTGTAGCTCCTTCTCCTTATACTGGGTGTCATCTTAGCAATTGGTTTATGTGTCAAATGTTCCTAATGTGTTGAAGTGTGGAAAACAGTCCTCTGGGAGAAACACTGAGAATGAGACTGAAAGGGTGGTGAAAGATACCGAGATCACGGTCTGTGAAGAAGTGTTGTATAGTCCTGAAATTGAGACGGTTATTAGGTGATAGGTCATAACACTATCAAAGGGTGGAGCTGTCGAAGTCAGCAAATTGGATAAAGTCATTTCAATTGATATCGAGCAAACTTGATCGTCTTTGTCTGAAATTATGCATAGAGCACGCTGCGGCGTGGAAGGGCGTATCCAGCCGCAACACGTGGCAATAACAGTTTTTACACTTTAGTATGCATTCGCACCAACACACACATTTGTAAATAGTACACATTAATCGTAGTTGCAACACATAGTTATTTATGTCGAAATATAGTAGTGTTTATGTGTAATATTATAAGTTATATGCATATTAGTAATACATATGGTTCAGGTTAAAGGAAATGTGTCATGTCTAATATCATATTAATCCCCTTTACATCAGCAGCTGTTCAGTGCATTCGGCGAAGAGATCGCACATTGCATACTCTAGTTATTGATGTTAGGGAATAAACCTTTAATATGATATTAACTGTCAAATGCTAATGGATTGATTGTAATTGGAGTTTGGCGGGAAAAACAGAGCAGTTTGACGGGAAGAACAGAGCTCATCCCCTGGAGAGACCCCCACCTTTGGATTCCTTAGATTGAATCAGCCTATGATGTGTAACCTCCTGGACCCTCCTGATGCCTGGACCAATAGAAGCAAGCTATACCATCTGCATTGTTTCACTGTATCTCTGTTTGCATATAAGCAGTAGCTCTCATGTAGTGTTCAGTCATCTTGACCACAGACTTCAGGACTGAATGACTGTTCACTGGATCCAGAGCGCCTGCGATAAGTAACGGCTGTACTTATTATTATTTCGCTTGAATATATTGTGCTACTTTTTGAGAATAAATCTTTGTGCGTTGGAAACACAAATCGAGATTCGGCAATCGTAATTGGATAGTGACAAAACGCTCATAACAGTAACTATGTGTTAAAGAAAAGCAGCTAATGAATCTCTAGAGACTGAAGTGTCTTTTACATTTCTGTCTCCATTACTAAAGTCATGTTGTCTTACCTGTCAGTCTTTGATTAAATCTTGGTCTCCATGAAAATGGCCACCTTTATAGGCATCAATGCATGGACATAGGACACAATTTCTAAACTGTGTCATCATGCCACAGATGATGAAGCCAACCACGTCTTGTACTGGCTCAGCATCAGGGAGAATGCCAGACTCTTCAGGGAGTGAGGGAGATCACCCCTATTTCAGAGAGTCTCCCTGACATTCAGGGAGAGTTGGCAAGTATGCTTCAACATATTTCCAAATGTAAGGTATTAAATTATTAATATTACATTTTTATTTATAGGGCGCCACTAGGTGTCCGTAGCACCGTACAGGGACAAACGAAATTACAATACGAGGAGAGACAGCACAGTACAGTAAACAATAAGCACAGTAACTCTGTGAGCTCAAAGCACAGCAAGGGCGGAGGAGGGAAGAGGGGAAGGTCTGCATACGACGGAGCCCAAGAGGGAGGGCACGGATGATAGGGAGAACCCAGGGGGGGAGAGGAGGGAGCGGGAGGGGATGGGGGGAAGAGGGTCCTCGAGGAGGAGGGCAAGGTTGCTGGAGAGAAGAGTTAACAGTGGTGAAGACAGGAGGAGAGGTGACCCTGCTCAATGGAGCGTACAATCTAAGGTAGACAGACAGACAGAGAGTCACGGGGGATCACAAGTAAGGTATCACAAGTACTTGCAAAGTGTTAGACATAATAGCACTATGAGTCAACAATTTCATTCACCTTACACAGCAGAGTGGCCAACCTCCAGAATCACAAGCAAGCAGTAAGTAATGACTAATGGCACACGATCCCATAGGGGTTTTCACCAAGGTGCATTTTTAATTATCTCTATTCACTCAGCAAAGTTTTGTGTGCCTAAGTAGCTACTAGGCGAGGAATATGCCATGGCTGCATCCTGTGACCTATTGGGACTGTGTTATAAAGGAAAGGAAAGCACTACCAATCTGGCTAATGTTAACTGTGCACAACCATGTCACAAAGCGAAGGAGACCCCAAAAAGTAAAATCCCAAAATGAAACACAAATATGAAAAACAAAATCACATTGTCCACCCAAAGCACTCAACACAAATTTGTACAGGCCCTAACCCTACTACAAATCTTCCACCCATTCCCTAAGGATTTTTCACATATATTTTAATGCAAGTTAACTCAAGGACAAAACTGACCCTATACCGTTTAAGATGTACTTTTTATCTCCATGTCCCCATAGAGAGTCTGCCCTAGCACACACTAACACTGGAAATTCAGTATGTCTGTTTTCATTCCCATAGCATGTCTTTGCTCTGCACCATACTGTGGTTGGATATGAGCCTTAAGATTATTCATATAGGAGACAATGTAACATTATCTATTAGACTGTAGGTCATGTTAGACTGAGACTTCCTATTGTTGACTTATGGCAAAAGGGTAAGTGTATGTGTATTCGCGATCTGTAGAAACATACATCAATAAATCGATTTTCACATTTCGACAATTTAGCCTTAACATTATCTAGTGTTGTTAACATAAACAACTGGAGATCTAGCTTGGGCTAGTGACCTGTCCTCTGTAAAAAAAATAGTCAGGCAAGTGTTTCAAACACAATGAACTAAATAACCAACATTACATTATGTTGTAACTATTTATATAGATTGTGTATAATTAGCCCTGCTATTAGCATTGATAGTTAGTAACACATTACAGGGTATCAAAGAATTTTTTTAATATTGTGTTTTGATATATATAACAAGGCAAACTAGAGGATGTTTTGTAGGGTATTTCCAAGCACAACAGGGTGACTTTCTATGCCTGATGTAATCATCTTAAATATGAAATGTGTATTGTATTCCTGTGTCATAATATCCTCAGACACAGCAGACAGTCAACACCTGAGGCTCTTCTCAGAAACATCTGGCTGCTGTAGAAGGCATTGGTTCTGGGCAGCTGACGGAGGATGGAGATTGTAAGAAGGACTGTGACTACCCTTGTTCTTAATCCTTTGGCTATAGTTACCCCATTTTGGTGATTCTGTGTACTTGCCAAAAGCAAGGTGACAGTGATGCCGGACCAGTGCCCTGCTGGCAGGCACTGGGGCTTCGCACTACCAGGAAAGCGTAAGTCTTTATTTTGAATTTCAAAGATGCCCATAATAGGACCAGCATTATATTGTATGTACGACTCTTGTGTCCATAGTGCCTACCTGTAATTGAAATTCCTGAACCATATGTCGGTTTTGTGCCTGTTGTTGGGGCAGCACAGTGGCCTAGTGGTTAGCACTTCTGCCTCACAGCACTGGGGTCATGAGTTTGATTCCCGACCATGGCTTTATCTGTGTGGAGTTTGTATGTTCTCCCCGTGTTTGCGTGGGTTTCCTCAGGGTGCTCCGGTTTCCTCCCACACTCCAAAAACATACTGGCTGCTATCAAAATTTACCCTAGTCTATCCCTCTCTGTCTGACTTTCCCTCTCTGTCTATCTGTCTGTGAGTGTGTGTCTATATTAGGGAATTTAGACTGTAAGCTCCAATGGGGGCAGGGACTGATGTGAATGAGTTCTCTGTACAGCGCTGCAGAATTAGTGGCGCTATATAAATAAATGGTGATGGTGATGGTGATGATGATGATGATGATGATGATGATGAAAGAGACCATTGGTAAAGTAAGATATCTGCCTTGTTGGAAGTATTTACACACGTACTGGGGAACCCTGTAGGCTGTTCAGCCTTTGGTACACAATGTTCACTCACACAAACATATATATGATACACTGGAAGTGCTGCAAATTATGTCTCTATTTAGAAGCTAAGTTAAAGTAGGACAGTTTAACCACAATCCACTAAATGTTTCAGGCCTTCACACTCTACAATTTACAAGTAAAGCACACTAAAAGGCACCTTTTTATGCAAAACTGGCAAATGGATTTTTTGTCTAAGTACTAAAATAGCAATCTAAGGTCCGAAAATAAACATGTACATGCAACACAGAGCACAGGACAATGAAACCTTTGCTTGCACTACATCTAAGTAGTACACACATCTCTGGACCATGCAATAAGGGACAGACAGCTCCAAATTATGGTGATTGGTTAGAAATGCGTCAAATAAGCAACCATGATACTCACTTTTAAATGTTGTAGTGTACTCTGACGTTACACACTTATCCATGTGGAACAAACTATTTGAGTGTCCTAAACTATGCCTCGTAGTTTACTATGTACCTTGAAGCTTGGGGGTATTGTCTTGTTGTGGGTGAATGCTTGGCTATGTGTATTATTTCGCTCCACCAAAACTTTTCCCAAATAAGACATAGGATTAGAGTTTGCAAACACTTTTGCAGGGCCATTTCAAACTGAAATGTATTGTAAGACACTTTGAAATGAGTGCTTTAAGTGATGTAGGCTCAGTGTACTGATGTAACAATGTACTGACAAACACCAATATGTATGAATTTGTCCAGAAAGACTAATATGTCTATAATAACCAACAACCAAACAGTTATAAATTTAAATGTAATTTATTTTTCATTACACTCTATATTTTACATTTTAAAAGAATGACAAATAATAATAAAAAAATATATTATTTTTTTTACGTTTTTTTGCCACGCTGTGATCTTTCAACTAGTGCCTGGCTTCGAGTAACCAATGATGTGGAGGGCTCAGAGCAAGCATCCGAACTTTCTTGGTCAGCAGGTTGTGATCGATGGCGTGACAAAGGGTCAGGGGGATAGCCAGGGGGATAGGCAGGGGATCAGACACAGCAGGGGCAGGGGTAGCAGACACAGAAGGGGCAGCAGACACAGAAGGGGCAGAGGCAGCAGACACAGAAGGGGCAGAGGCAGAAGACACAGAAGCAGCAGCAGACACAGAAGGGCCAGAGGCAGCAGACACACAAGGGTCAGGAGCCGGAGAGGTTGAAATAGGAGAAATATTATGAGGAGAGAGCTGGTGGTCTGGGGAGGAAAAGGTAGTGTGTGTGGTATGGGTTGAAATGGGTGAAGAAGTGACAGTTGGTGGAGGGCGTTGGGAGTGGTCGTGATAGATTTTATCCAATAGGGTGCCAATATTTGATAGTGTATTATTTAAAGTGGACAGTTGGGTGCCAAAATTGGTAAGTGTATTATTTAAAGTGATGAGTTGGTTGTCAAAATTTTGCTCCATACGGGTGAGGGTGGTTGAAATTTCAGCAACATGTATATCTAGGGATTCAGTGGCGGACTCAAAATGCTGACTGTTGTGCGACAGTGTCTGCTGCCTCAAGAGTCCTGCAGCCTCCATCTGAGGGGCATCCGCATCACGGGCAGGCACCCCCACTTCTGACCTGACAACAGCCCCCTCCTTTGCCTCACGTCCTGCCTCCCCCTCACGTTCTGCATATAGAGAAAAAGAAAATAATAACAAAAATTACCTTCTAAACTAAGCAACCTAAAAAAAAGCTCATTGGCCAAATATTAATTCTGGCCAAGTGTGATGCTTCCATGTTGACGAGGATGACTACAGGGAATTTAGCCACAAACATGCATTGGTATTCCAAACTAGCAACCATGTCTATTAAGTATATGTTGTTTTGACATTTGGAAAGAGCCATATTTATGCTTTGAATTAGATTGGAACAACACATTAACACATTTGCAAATCAGTATGGACATTTCATTCCCTATTATGTGCTGCACAAAGAGAATATGACTGGAAAGCTTGCATTAAGGCACACACTGATAGAGGTGCCACATGTTCCTAAACACAGCATAAACATTAACAGACAGAAATATAACAGAGGGATGGAATGAGACCGAGGTGATATAAACGCTGAGGGGGCAGGCAGAAGAAAAAGTACAGGCATACCAGGAGTTAACTTATCTGGGTGGTGGTAGAAATCTGAGTTACCAATCAGTAGAGCCGGAAGGAGAGGGGTTAGGTTTCCAGAGGAGGCTTATAACATATAGGAAAAGGATATGACATCCTCTTGCCTCTGGAATTGTTAGAGTGAGTATCTGCTCTCTGCTGTCCTGGTGAGTATTGCTGTATACTGTTTTATGCTGTGTTACTGTGTTAAACTGTTATATGCTGTGTAATACTGTGTGATTCTGTTTTATAGCGGTGTTTTTCTTTTTAGTACTTTATTTTCTGTGGTCTGTGTTTTTTTGCCTTTTCCTTTATATTTTCTCATTTTCCCTGCTTTTCATTGCTATTTCTTTCCCTTTTCTTTGTCCTATTTCCCCCATTTTTCTGGGTTTACCCCCCCCCCCTCCTTCTTGCCTTTCTATCCTCTCTCACCCCTTTTCCCAGGCTTTCAACATGCTCCGTGCTAAACGGGTCCATTTCCCCCCCCCATCGCCTTATTGAGGCTTCCCTTTCCTCTGTTCTCCCTTCCCCCCTCCGGGATGGGAGCCGGCAGGCCGGGTACATCCGCAGCGACTGCGGCGGCGAAAAAGGTTTCTGCGTATGCATGGGCTGTCAAGTGCAGGGGTCCTGGCGGCCATTGTAGTATCGGGCACCCACGGAGCGCCCGTCAGTTTCACCGTTGCCACCAATGTTTTCCTGGCTTCTGTTGATCCTCCCCCCGCCGGGGACCAGGTGGTCCTTGCTGTGGAGGGGGGAGAGGCTGCAGGCTCTGCCGTTTTTCTCCAGGGGGCTGGAAATGTTATAAACCCCCCCAACATAACTTCTGGCTGTCAGCAGTCCCCTGCTGCAGCGTTTTCCCAGGCCACTGTACCTTTTCCCCCTGGCAGTTCCCCCATCAAACGGCGCTTGTTTCTGCCCTCCTTACCTCCCCCCTCATTGCATCCAGTCCCATTCAGGTCCCTTCCACTTCTTTGTCCCAGCCTCAGCATTTTCTTTTTCCATCTTCCCCCCCTCCGCCCTCCTCTGGGGCACTCTTCACCCCTGGGGTTCTTTTTACTTCTCCCCCCCCCCACTCCTCCCCGATTCCCCAGTCCCATTTCTGTTTCATTGCCCATTCCCCCTCCAGTTGCTGCAGTGTGTGCCACACAGAGTCTAGATACGGTTAGTTCAACGGGGACGGGCGCTTTATATCCAGAGGGACACATGCCTTTTCCTCCCAGGCGCGACCCCGAAGCATCTATGGGGCACACATTTATGTCTGGCCCCCCCGGGGCTGATTATCATCCTCCATGGGCTATGGGTTATGGGCCGGGTCAAGTACCAACTACAGGTTTCCATCAGTTTCCCTTACAGTGGCAAGGGTCTGGTTCGGTTAGGGGGCAACAGGGTCAAGGGTTTCCGAATCTTCCTTTTCCATACTCATACCCACCTTGGGGGTTTACCCCACCTTATCTTCCTCCTCCTTCGGCTTATGGGCCGTATTTCTCGGGTTCCGGCTGTCCGGGTAATGTAGTGTTAACGTCAAGTGCTTCTTCCACAGGGGCCGTCACCCTAGGGGCGGCAGGATCGGAGGGGCCTCAGGTTCTCGTTTCCTCACCGGCAATGCTTAGGGCCTAGCGACGTGCAGCTGACGTCTGGGGGGCTGGTTTCAGGGCAGGGTGCAGCGTCCTCCCCAGCCGGTCTTCGGGTCGTTCCCTGCACGGCGGCAACAAGTGCACGGAGTCGGCAGGCAAGTGCAGTGGTGGCATCTAGCCAGAGTGTTAGTGATCAGAGTTTGGCACTGCCTGTGAGTGCGGGAACCGGGGGTCCCAGGCCGGAGGGCTCTTCTTCTGTTCCCCCATCTGCAGGTCTGCAGGGGCATGTGAGATCCGGTCGGAGATCTGGGCGTGCTTCTTCCACGGAAGCCCCGTCATTGGCCACGGTGGGCCCATCATCCGGTGTGGAAGGAGGTGGCCGTGTAATCGGTGAGCATGCCAGCGGGGGGTCTGCTTCTAGCTCCGATTTAAGTTCTTCAGCCTCAGAGAGTGAGGTTCCGGCCAGGTCTGAGAGAGCAGACGCAAAGTTGGTGAGGCTCCTGAGGAGGAAATTACAGAGATGCCACCGTAGGGCGGAGGCTGGAGGCGGGGGGCCTCGGGAGGACAGTGGTACCTCGGGAGGTGATGTTGTGCGCTGTGCTAATACAGCGGTCCTCCATAATATCAGGAGCAGTGTGCGCAGTAAGATACGCGCTGGTTGTTTTGTGGACATGTTTGCCATCACAAAAAAGGCTAAGGATGGCTTAATAGCAGCACGGTCACGCTCTGGCGTGGGAGAGGAAGCATATAGGAGTTTTCAGAGTTGGTTGGAGGGCTTCCTAGTTTTTGCTGCATGTTATCTGGAAACCAGGCCAGCTGAGCACATGAGCGTGATTAAGTACATATACTTAATACAAGGGATGTTTACCCGATCCAGGGGTATTATGTGGAGGCGGTACAATGAGGCCTTTCGGAGGAAGCAAGATGGAATGTCAGTGATGGATTTTGGGTGTAAGTATGTGGAGGTATGGTTGGATGTGACACAGCCGAGGATGGCTGGTACTGATGTGGGTATAGCAAGACAGAGGCAGCCCCCGGTGCGGTTTAGTCAGCCCTTTCGAGGGAAGTGTTTTGCTTTCAACGGGGGCCAATGTGAGAGAGGTGTAGCCTGCAGATTCAGACATGTGTGTTCAGCCTGCAGTGGGGGTCACCCAAGGAGGGAGTGCTCCAGGAGGAACGGTCCTGCCACTACTGATAGAGCCGCCACTGGAGACGCGACTCGGTAAGGCGGCATCGCCCATTGTATTGGTCGAACTTGGGAAATGGCTGGGGTGGTACCCTGTTAGGAGGGCTGCTGAGTTTTTATGGAATGGTTTCAATGTTGGGTTCATATTGCCGGTGACAGGTGTGGTGCAGACTGGTACACCCCGGAATTTGAAATCGGCTTCGGAATTACCGATGGTAGTGCACGAGAAAGTGTGTAAGGAGGTGTCGTTGGGCAGAATGTGTGGCCCCTTTTCGGTTCCCCCGATTCAGGATTTAGTTCTTTCCCCTGTGGGAGTGGTGCCAAAGAAGGAGGTGGGGAAGTTTCGACTAATCCAGCATTTATATCACCCGCAGGGCACATCTGTGAATGATGCGATTGCAGAGTCTGAATGTTCAGTCGGTTACCAGTCTTTTGAGGATGCCTTGTCGTTGGTTCAGCAATGTGGCGCGGGTGCGCTGTTAGCTAAATTGGACATTGAGTCGGCTTTTAGGTTGTTGCCCCTGCATCCGTCTTCATTTTGGTATATGGGTTTTCGGTTGTCAGATGGGTTTTACGTGGATAAATGTTTACCTATGTGGTGTTCGGTGTCATGTGTGTTTTTTGAATGTTTTAGCACTTTTCTCCACTGGTGTGTTGTGGCCGGGTCTGGGTATCAGAGTGTGGCCCACTACTTTGATGATTTTCTGTTCATTGGTCTAGCAGGGACGGCAGTGTGTCAGGATTTGTTGTTTTCTGCTCAGGCGCTGTTTAGAGTAATGGGAGTTCCGGTGGCAGCGGACAAGTCGGAAGGCCCGACTGTGAGATTGTCATACCTAGGCATTGAGATTGACACGGTTGCGGGTTGTTGTAGGCTTCCAGCAGAGAAGGTGGCTAAGCTGAGGGGAGTAATTGAGACGGTTCAGGGTAAGTATAAAGTGCAGTTGAGGCAGGTGCAGTCGCTGCTTGGTCTTTTTAATTTCGCCTGTAGAGTCATTCCCATGGGGAGGGTTTTTTGTCGGAAGCTAGAGAGGGCTACGGTTGGCATTACAAAGGCAAGGCATTTTGTGAGAATGTCCAAGGAGATTAGGGATGATTTAGCTATGTGGCGTTTGTTCTTGGAACATTTTAACGGAGTTTGCGTGTGGCCCCGGCCTGGCGCCAATAACGTGGAGTTGCAATTGTTTACTGATGCTGCTGGGTTTTCCGGGTTTGGGGCTTACCTGGATGGGGAGTGGTGTGCAGCAGCTTGGCCAGGTACTTCGCGTCAGGAGGGCCTCACGAGGAATCTCTTGCTGTTGGAGTTGTTCCCCATCATTGTAGCTATCGAGTTGTGGGGTGTTGTCTGCTTAATAGAAGTATATTGTTCTGGTGTGACAATTTTGGGGGTAGTACATGCTATTAATAATCAGAGGGCCACCTCCCTGCCAGCTCTGCAGCTGTTGAGACATTTGGTTTATAGATGTCTGACTCTTAACATCACTTTTAGGGCAAGGCATGTACCTGGGGTAGATAACAGTATTGCGGATGCTTTGTCTAGGTTTGATTGGAATAAATTTCGTTTGTTAGCCCCTCATGCGAATGTGTCTGGTGTTTCTTGCCCCGATTTTGTCTGGCAGATTATAAGGCCGGCATAGAAGGCGTTCGGTTGCACCTGGGACGTTGAAGAAATATCGGGAGGCTTGGTCGTCCTGGGAGGGGTTTTGTGGATCTGATGAAGCTCGAGGTAAGATGAGGCGACAGTGCATGCTTGCATATGTGTGGCATTGTTTTCAGGCGGGTAGATCTAAAACATATATGGTGTCTGCTTTGGCTGGTATTTCGTTTTTTCTGCAGATTACAGGTAGTCGGGATGTTACCAAACAGGCATTGGTGCGCAAGGTTTTAAGAGGTTGGGCTAGAATTTCCCCCCCGTTAGAGGATAAACGTAGACCGATTGATAAGAGAATGTTAGTGAACCTTTTGAATGTTATCACGGTTGTGGCGACGGATGAGTTTGAGGCGGTTTTGTTTCGGCTGGCGTTCGTTATGGCTTTCTTCAGGGCTTTTAGAATAGGTGAGTTGGTGGCCTCGTCTAGGACGGCAGTTGATTCGGGCTTGCTGTTTAGGAATGTTGTGGTACAAGATGAGAGTATTGCTTGTAAAATTCATAGATCGAAGACTAATTCATTGGGTAGGGGGAAGTGGGTCAGGGATAGGTCTCCTGCTCCCGGTGATAATTGGCTTAGACATAGTGATGGTCTTCCCCTTACGAAGTTTCAATTTTCAGCAGTATTCAAGAGTTGTGTGGTTAAGCTTGGTTTGAGTGCAGCGGACTATGGGACGCATTCCTTTAGGATAGGGGCAGCTACGGTAGCGGCGGAAGAAGGTGTGTCTGAACAGAGCATTATGGCTTTGGGTAGATGGAGGTCTAAGTGTTTTAAGAGGTATGTGAGGCCAGCTGTGGCGTTATAGGCTTAGACAGTGCGATGTAGTAATGCTGACCCATGACGTTGCGTTGCTTACCTTGTTGAAAGGGAGCGCGGAGGGTTTTGCCATTTCTTTTCTCCGGGGGCCTGATTGACGGTGGCACCCCACGGTTTCCGGTTTTACCTCCGCATGGGTCACCCTGCGTCATGCGCGAATGTGGTAAATTTTTGTTTTCCGTATTAATTATATTATGTTTTGTCATTTCATTTACATGCATTATTACTCCATGTTGCAGGTGCACGTCAGGATGGGAGGAAGATTTGGTTGGTCGGCCATTCATTTATTTTTTGGGCCGGTAAGAGCGGCCCTGCTCATGATTTGAGGAAATTCCCCCGGGCAGAGTCAATAAGATGGATAGGTGTTAGGGGAATGCGTTGGGCGTCTTTGTTGAATATCCTAAAAGACAACGAGAGTAGGTTTGGGCGCCCTTTAGAACTTATTATTCACCTTGGGGGGAATGACCTGGGTAAGTGGTCCAGTTTAGAGCTCATTGCGCAGATAAAATCCGATGTCGGGCCCATTAAGCTACATTCGCCAACAGTTCGACTAGTTTGGCCCGAATTTACCCCACGACGCAATTGGAGAGGGGCGGTTAAGCCAGCTCGTATTGAGAAAGCTCGTGGAAAGGTAAATAGGCCCGATGGTGTGCACTTGTCTGATTTGGGTATGGCATATTTTATAGAGCAAATTTTTGATTTTCTTGTTTGGCTATGAGAGGTCAGTTGGTGGCGGGCTGCGGTTCCTGGTGGGGAACCTTAGCTGTGGCGGTAAGCAGCCCAATCAGCGGCCATTTTTTTACATTTAAGGCATAGTTGGCACTCTCCCCTTAAAGGGGTTGGGCAATTAGTCAGAATAGCCCTTCGGGGTTAAGGGGCTCTGCTTAGGCGGGCGGGACTCAGCTAATATGCTAAATGGGGGAGTTTGGCTTTTTACGCCTAGTTGGGTCCAAATTAGTTTGGACGGAATTTACAACTCGTAGGTGTGGCCTGGATGCTGATTGGTCTATTTATATTGGCCACCATTTTTTTCCCCAGCAGGTTTGCCCTTAATAAATTCCTGACCTTTCAAACGCCAATTCAAGTCTCTGTGTCGTTATTCTAGTTTGTTAAGTTACTCTGGTAAAGGTAAAGATGGGATAGTATGTTGTCCACCATAAGCGGTTTATTATTAAATGTTCCTCATGTACCTAAGGGAGATAGCGCCCGTGTTAGGGGTGGGTCACAGCCTGTATCAATTCGGCCCATCCCAACAATAGACTCCTCAGAAAGGGCCGCACTTGCACGCTCCTCTAGGGGTGTTAGGCTTAGATCTTCTGCTGGCCCCCCATCGGTTTGCTGAGCATGCTCAGCAGCAATTTTGTTTTTCAAACATTGTTTATAGTCTGCCCAGCTGTCGAAATTTTTTAAAAAAATTTGCCTTTAAATGGTTTGATGGTCAAAATCATGGCACATAATCAATTTACTATTTACACACAAATTCACACTACAACTACACTGTTAAATGTGTGTGGCTTTTCAAGGGTGTATAATGGACCAAATTTGACCTTTACATTTGTATAAGTACACTTTGAGGCAACCATGGGTATTTTGTAGTTTCAAAAAGGGTTTGACAGACAAATGACTTACACAGGCACAATATGTATCAAGCTCACAGTCGTCAGACTTGTACTACGTTTTGAGGCATCAAAATTAAATTGTGGTTTAGAACAAGCAATTTCATTGTACCGTTTCTGGACTTCATGGGTCAGACGCCGACAGGGAGCTATTGCATTCACTTGAATGGTTATTTCTTCCCATATCCCAGATTTTTCACAAGCTGACCGCCGTCTGTTGCTGGCATATAATTTGTCCACCATTTGCTCAACAAGCACTTGTAACTCCCTGTCGTTAAAATTAAGGGGCCACCAGGTTCGTTCAACTGGACGTGGTGATGAGCTGGTCCCAGCATCAGACATTGTGATTTATAATAGAAATCGATTGTGAACATTGACAAATCAAATGTTAAACTTTGTAATTTTGAAAACCCCACCACCTTAATTGAGTTTATTGCATGCTTAAACTAAACAATGTATTCCTCAGACTCTTACATAGTTTGCAAGTACATGCACCTAAATATATATAAATGCTTGTGCTTTCTAAATATACACCTGTAACTTTACAAAACATGTTAAAAAAGGGGTTATGGAAAGTCACAGAATCATCATTTTCAAAACACTTCCACTGCTCAGTTATGACTTTATCACATTGTTATTCCCCCGATAGGTTTTGGAAGCAAATCCTTTTAAAAATTGTGCAAATGCGACTACAGAAAAGTGTAAAGGAGAGTGTAACAGAAACAGCACCAGTTAAAAAGTCCACACAAGAAAGTTTTGTAACTTTAGAGATCCAGGTGTCTGTAATTGAGATTAGCCGCATACACTTCCCAAACAAGTATAATGGGCCTCAACCTCCTTCTGAGGTCCAGATAAATGAAGGTCAATTGGTCAGTTTCCATTCTTATCATTAAGTAATCAAAAGTGTTTGAAGCATGGAGAACTCACCAATCTCCAAGTCAGATTCCTGAGCAGAGCTAATGTCAAAAAACAATTTGGTTTGAAATCTAAGGAGAGGGCAAAAGAGAGGCATAAGGATGATTGAGAGTGTAGACAATATTGTACATACATGCTTTTTGGACACCTAATATAGTGGCTATAGACATTTCAATTAATCAGACCAACAATGCTATAGTCTGCTTACTCTTGGGTTTTGTTTTGAAAACCCATTAGCAGAGTGTTTCTATAAATGTGACACTTTGCCTGTGCATATAGAGTAAAACCACACTATTTGAAAGTCACCAGCACAGTAACATTGCTTTATGCCTAACAAGTTTGGATCCTATTCTGAAGCAAAAATGTTCTATCTATTGAAGCATATCACATCAAATAGTACTTACTGTAATACAGTTTGAGCAATCACACGAAAAAATAGCTCTATCAATAAACTCTCTGCTACCATCAAGATCCTGCCACCCAAAATTCGGAAATGAGCAGGAGTGAAGGAAGAGCCCAGGTGAGTTTAAATCCAGATTTAAATGCTAGATCAGGTGTACATGAGTGTCATCCTCATTGCAAAGCATGGCAAACTCATCTCTTTGCTCTGTTCTCCATCTTTTTGGACTGACAGGCAGCCATTTTATACCCAAGTGTAGGAAAGATCCGTGTGCGACGTGAGCTCGCCCATGCATGCTCAGAGAACCAGTCAGATCGCAGAGTACTACAGAGTATTAGACAAGAGACAAGATGAGGTCTGCAGTGTTCTCGAGCAGGGAGTTGCGGGTACTGACCGAGGTCATGGACAGCATGCCCTCGGCATGGTACATTAGCAATGAGGTGAAGCTGCGGGCTTATCTACAGGTCCGCAGATACATAAGGCTGCGATTCAAAAGGCGATGGACAGTTGTCCAATTACAACACTGCTGGAGCGACCTTCGTCGCCGGCAGACGCAGCTCTTGAATGAGCTCAGGGAGGAGATTGTGAGATGTGAGTTCTCTATTAGTCACATAAATTAGTGCTTAAACATACTTATTTAGTATGATTGTCAAAAAACCTTAACCAAAATCACATGATTGGGACTACCACTACATATCAATTTTCCTCCACACTAGAAAGGTAACTCCCCATCCAACGCAACCTGCTTTTGCTCCTGTCTCAAAATTTTGGTGCCTGAACATTTACTTTCCTTAATGATTGAGGGTCAAACTTCAGAACATTAAGGCAGGTTTTGGATTCCAACTCTTGATCCCAGTGCTGGCAGCCAGAATTGCTACCCACTAAGGCAACTTGTTGACCTTACCTTAAAAACATTTTTAATATTACAGTGGCAGATGTGTTTTTGTTATTGCAAAAAGATTTGAACGCCATCTTTGAAAACCATGTCCACACTCACAGTTATCCTTAGATGATAATTACATATCAGCAGGGCAAACAAAAATACATCCTGTATTATATATGCCTAATCATTCATTCATTATCTGGCTGTTTGAATTATGATGGGGCCCCAAAAAAGGAATATTTCAAAATTACAGACTTAAACTGAGATAGTCCACATCCCAAAACCAAAAGCAAACATTTGTTACAGGCCATGTGAAGTGGTGTGTGTCTGTCATGTTTATATCCTTTGGAAGAAAGTTAATCTTTATCTTTGATAGCACCAAAAAGTTTCACAATGTCTGATCACATTATTATCGGAATATATCTATATAATTGTTAAGCACGTTAATCTTTGAACAATACACTTATATGTTAATTTTATTCTAACAGACCGTAGACGTTGGCAATGACAGCAGACCGAGAAGGAGGAGCAAGAGGTGGAGGAGCCAGATGGGGAGCCTCAGGAGGAGACGGAGGGCTGGGAGAGGCAGAGGGCGAGGTGGAGGAAGAGTCTGAAGCGGAGGCTGATGCGGAGGAGGTGCAGAAAGTGGGGGTTGCAGAGGCCTTGGGAGATAATGGTTACATTAAAGCCTTTACATAATTTTATAACATTTAGGGCTAGATTTACTAAGCTGCGGGTTTGAAAAAGTGGGGATGTTGCCTATAGCAACCAATCAGATTCTAGCTTTCATTTATTAAGTACTTTCTACAAAATGACAGCTAGAATCTGATTGGTTGCTATAGGCAACATCCCCACTTTTTCAAACCCGCAGCTTAGTAAATCTAGCCCTTAATGTCCATTGTACTGGTAATAAATCCCTGATGTCACACATGTTCAATTAAAGTTCACATAAATGTCACAGGTTTCCATCATGATGGGACTACAAAGTATTTGTTGAAAATACACTCTGCACGCCCCCTCCCCTGGCCACAACAGATTTGTGTATATCTATAAAACTGCCACACAAAAGCCTTAGGCCTCTTGCTCAAACTGTATTTGGCATGCCATTAGACATTGCTGTCATTTGAAAGTAATGTAACAGTACACATCTCTGCTAACTCCTGTCTGTTTTCCAAATTAGTTGGATATGGTTTTATTTGTTTTTAATTTTTCTTTTGCCTGTAGTACCACTGTCCACCAAAGGGGCCACTGTGGTACTTAGACTGCACTTACCTCTCTTGTTATTACTGGAAGCTTAATCACCTACTTCTGGCCTATATAAGCCTGCCTGTCCCAAGCAACCTTTGCCAGATCATCAGGTCACACAACCTGATGGGAAGCAATCCTTTGACTCCTGGTTATTCTTAACTGTGTGTCTGACCTTGCGGTTTTGCTGTTCATTCCACTGCTGGAGACACAGCTCATTATCTAACTGGTTTCTGAGTTATACACCTGTTTGAAATTCTGTGCTTCTCAGTGTAAACTGTACAGCTTACTTCCACCATTACCTTCTGTCTGTTCTCAAGTGTTTCAGCATTACCTGGCTTCTGAGTCTCACCACCTTTCCAAAGGTATCCAACCCAGCAACCCACATGCTACTCGTCTCAACACCTCATCCAGAGGTATCCAACCCTGCAACCTGCAGGCTACTCATCTCACCACCTTCATAAAGGTATCTAACCCTGCAACCCGCAGGCTACTCATCTCCCCACCTCTCCAGAGGTATCCAACCCTGAAACCCGCAGGCTACTCGTTTCACTTTCCCAAAGGATCTCTGCTGGAGTACTGCTAAATTGTACGAACCCTAGGATTCGCATTGTAAAGCCCTGATGCCCGTGTGGAACCGTGACAGTAGGAACTGGCCAGACTTTTCTTTACTATGTCAGATCCCAATGTGGGACCCTCTGCTAAGGACATGCTGCAGCATTTGCTCATCAGAGTGGAGCAACAGGACGCAATTCAAATGCAGCTTCTACAGGAATTTCAAAGCCTTGCGGCTCATATTGATTCCTAACAAGCTAAACTTGCACCCCATTTTTCTCATCCGATACTGGTGGACGAACCCATCCAAATTGGGCGCTCCCGCCTAACCCCAGAGGAACGTGATAGAAGACTCAAAAACAAATTGTGCCTGTACTGCGCTGATCCAGGACATCTTCTGAACGCCTGCTCCAAGAGGTCAGGAAATGTCAGACACTAACCTGCTCAGGAGAGGTCAGATAAGGGCTTTCCAAAACCTCTCCCTCTGTTGAAACTCCCAAGATCTGTTTCTTTCCTGTTACCCTCCACAGCCCTTTGGTCCCATTCTTAACTTTGTCCTCCTGGACTCTGGGGCAGCTGGGAACTTCATTTCTTTTCCTTTGGTTTCACAGGTTTCCATACCAACAGTGCCCCTGGAAATTCCAGTTTCCATGACAGCCATCAATGGGTCCCAAATAGGCAACAATATTGTGGAATTCCGTACCAAGCCTATCATCCTCCAGGTCGGAGCGCTTCATCGTGAAGAAATTACTTTCCATGTGCTCCCATCTACCACTATCATTTTGCTCCATGTGCTCCCATCTACCAGTCCCATCATCTTGGGACTACCATGGCTCCCCAGAAAATTTGGTCCACCTCTCAGATTCTCTACTGGGGTTCCGTGTGCTTCTAGAAGTGTCTTACTTGAGTTCAACCTCTCAGAGCCATCTCTACTTCCACTGAATCCAAACCCACGATCCTGCCCAAGCAATATCATTTGTTTTTGGATGTGTGTGATAAGGTTCGCTCGGAGCATCTGCCACCCCATCGCTGAGTATCATTGAGTATACCCACTATCATTACCTGAGACTTCCTTTTTGTGGGAGTATATTAAGGAGAACCTTCTACAAGGTTTTATCAGACCTTCATCATCACCTGCTGGAGCAGGCTTTTTCTTTGTAACAAAAAAGGATGGATTCTTGAATATCGTGGACTGAACGCCATAACAGTCAAAAACTGATTTCCCATCCCGCTCATCACTGAGCTTTTTGATCGTATCAAGGGCGCTCGAATCTTCACCAAATTGGACCTACAAGGGGCCTATAATCTTATTCGGATAAGAGCCAGAGACGAGTGGAAGACGGCATTTAATACACGTGATGGCCATTACGAATATCTTGTAATGCCTTTTGGTCTGTGCACTGCACCTGCTGTATTCCGAAGTTTTGTCAATGTAATATTCAGAGACCTCCTCTATGTATGTGTCGTCGTGTATTTGGAAGGTATCCTAATCTTCTCTCCTGACATCACCTCCCACCGTCTCCATGTGACAGAAGTTCTCTCCATGCTTTGCCAAAACCATTTGTTCTGTAAATTGGAGAAATGCTCCTTTGAACTCCACCAAATACCGTTCCTGGGTTACATCGTATCAGGATCCGAACTACAAATGGACCCAGACAAGGTTAAAGCAATCTTGGATTGGTCCCTTCCACTGGGTCTGAAGCCTACTCAGCGATTCCTTGGCTTCGCCAATTATTACAGACGCTTCATCCAGGGCTACTCAATTGTGGCCCTTATACGAAGGGATGCAACCCCAAATCTTGGCCATCAACCGCTTTGGAGGCCTTAAAAATGCCTTTGCCTCTGCACCCATACTCAGGCAACCCGACTCCTCCTCCCCATTCTTTCTGGAGATCGATGCTTCTAACATGGGCATTGGAACTGTGCTCGCTCAAAAGTCTCCCCAAGCTGAATTCCATCCTTGTTCCTTGTTCCTTCTATTCTAGGAAGTTTCTTCTGGCACAGAAAAATTATGCCATAGGGAATAAAGAGTTGCTGGCTATCAAGGTGGCCCTGACAGAATGGCGGTATCTTCTCGAAGGTGCAAGGCACCCGGTTACAACTTTCACCGACCACAAGAACCTTCTATATTTCCAAACCGCACAATTCTTAAACCCCAGGCAGGCACGCTGGTCACTGTTCTTTTCCCGCCTAGAGCTCCGTATTAATTTTAAGCCTGGGAACAGAAATAAAAGAGCCAACGCTCTTTCCCGTGCATTTCCTGCGCACATGATTTTGGAAGACGAACCGTCTCACCCTATCTTGGGCCCTAAATGCCTAGTGTCCGCTACTTAGATCAAGTCTCCTGTTCCTCCATCTGGGAAAACCTTTGCATCTTCTGTACTCTGCCACAAGCCCCTGAAACACTTTCACTCCACCATTTTCTCTGGTCACTCGGGCATTCGCAAAACCCTGGATTTGTTATCCAGAAATTACTGGTGGCCTAGTCTTCACTCCCATGTAAAGGACTTTGTTTCCTCCAAAACAAGTCCACGCATCAGCTTCCCGCTGGCCAGCTACTTCCATTGCCGGTCCCTCAGGAACCTTGGACCCATATCAGTATGGATTTTATTACCGATCTTCCACATAGCAAGAACTGTATGTCATATGGTTTGTGGTTGATCGATTTTCTAAGATGGCCCACTTCATCCCACTTCCTGGTCTTCCTTCATCTCCAATCCTAGCGTCCCACTTTGTTAAGGAGATATTTCGTCTGTATGGCTGTATTCTCGAAATAGTCTCGGACCGAGGTGTTCAATTTGTTACCAAATTCTGGAGGTCCTTCTGCAAATTGATCGGAGTCAAATTGAATCTATCCTCTGCCTACCACCCTCAATCCAATGGGCAGACCGAACAGGTGAACCAGGACCTAGAGATGTACCTCAGGAAGTTTTCTTTCACCAATCAGGACAATTGGGTGGATCTCCTAGCGTGGGCTGAATTTTCTCACACGAATGCCTTTTATGAATCTACATCTAAGTCTCCTTTTATGGTGGTCTATGGGCACCACCCTTTCCTCCCTAAATTCACAAGGTTCCTGCTGCTAATTCACTTAACCACAACTTTCTCTCCATATGGACTCAAGTAAGATCTTGCCTTAAGAAGTCCTCTAGACGCTATAAATTGGCCGCTGACAAGAAATGTGGGGTGCTTCCTATCTTTAAAGTTGGAGATAGGGTGTGGCTCTCCACCAAGAATATACGCCTCAAAGTTCCTTGCATGAAGTTGGCTCCGCAATTTATTGGCCCATACAGTATCTCTCAAGTCAGTCATTAATCCGGTCTCCTTCAAGTTGTGGTTACCTGCTTCTCTCCATATTGTTAATTCTTTCCATGTTTCCCTGTTGAAGCCACTGAAGATCAATCGGTTCTCATCAACATCCTCTTCCATTGTTCCTAGTGTCCATTAAGAGGAGGAGTTTGAACTTAAACAAATTTTAGATTCCAAGTATTTCAAAGGCGGTCTGAGATACCTGTTAGACTGGAAGGCTTCGGTCCTGAAGAGCGCTCCTGCGTTCGTGCTTCCGATGTTCACACTCCTCGTCTGTTGGAAAAATTTCATAAAAAGTTTCCCATGAAACCTTGCAGTAGACCTGCAGTGCCCGTCTTTAAAGGGGGAGTACTGTCACTCGCCGGGTGATAGGGCAGCGCACCCGATCCCCAGGCGCCGCCGTCTTGGATTCTGGTCTGCATATGCGCAGACCCGCTGCATAGAAAACCTCTTGCTGCTTTCCTATTGGCGTGGCTATTTTGGCACCAAATATAAAAGGCACCTCCTCTGAACATCCGGAGTCTGTTCCATTAGTTACCCCTTGGTGCTAGATGTGGCTTCCTGCATTCTACTTGTCTACAGAGCTGACGCTCCATCCAAGTACCTGCATATCTTTCCAGTTGTCTACAGAGCTGACGCTCCATCCAAGTACCTGCATATCTTTCCAGTTGTCTACAGAGCTGACGCTCCATCCAAGTACCTGCATATCTTTCTACTTGTCTACAGAGCTGACGCTCCATCCAGGTACCTGCATATCTTTCTACTTGTCTACAGAGCTGACTCTCCATCCAAGTACCTGCACATCTTTCCACTTGCCTACAGAGTTAATGCTCCATCCAAGTACCTGCATATCTATCTACTTGTCTACAGAGCTGATGCTCCATCCAAGTACCTGCATATCATTCTACTTGTCTACAGAGCTGATGCTTCATCGGCTGCTCCGGTATTTCATCTATTCTTCTGCTGACTGTTCCTTATCTCCTGACTTCCTCAAAGGGTCTCGCTCAGTACTCTAAGCAGGGGCCATGACCTGCAAGTCAGACGCAGCTAAGACCATACTGCTTTGCGGCGGTTCCTGGTGAACACCGTCTCCTCGTTAGATTCCGCGCTCTGCTGAAGTAGCACTAAACTGTACGACCCCTAGAATTCGCATCGTAAAGCCCTGATCCCTGTGTGGAACCGTGACATTTTTCTAATAAACCACTTCAGTCAATTACCTTCTCTCTGTGGTCTTACCTTGGGAACCCTGACAGTATGATCTGGCACAACAACCGAGCCTGCTGCTGCACGCTTTCTTCCCTTGTGTAGAGGATTCCCAGGGTATTGGCTTACTCCGTATCCAACATTCTAAAGACCATGGCTACTATTTCCTCTGAAAATCCCCTGTTCTAGATGCTTCAAGTGGACATTCTCCAACTACGCACTCAAATCTCGCAAGTATATTCTTTGCTAAATAAAGTGCTTAAGCAACTTCCAGTTTCCATCACTAATACATCCTGCTCGAGTTCCTGCTTTTGTCTTGAAAATTCTTTTCCCAGGGACAAACTAGTTACTGCTGTACACGCTTCTGTGTCTGTATCTTGCTATAAGGAGTCTAATTGTGCTGCTAACATATCCCTACCAGCTATGTCTGCCTCTGACTCTTCGCAAGCAGCACCTTCTAATAATCCTACCACAAAATCGCAGTTAATCGAGAAACCTGTAGCAAATTCCAGGTTCTCAGGTGCTCCATTCCCCCACCTGACCGAGGAAGAGCGATGGCACAGAAGGACCAACAAACTATGTCTTTACTGTGCCAGTGATGTACATTTTTTACAGTACTGTCCACTTCATAGAACACAACCATCTTCAGCCTTTGTCTGCAGCTCTGAGTCCCAAGCTTTTGTCTCCATTACAGAAACCTTGTCTGCTTCCGTGAAGGCCTCGTCCCCCCAATCCGTTCCAGAGGGGGTGCTGCCTTGGCAGTCTGTTCCAGAGGGTGCGCTGCCCTTCCAGTCATCTCCAGAGAGGGTGCTGTCCTTCCAGTTATCTCCAGAGAGGGTCCTGTCGATCCAGTCATCTCCAGAGAGGGTCCTGTCCCTCCAGTCATCTCCAGAGAGGGTCCTGTCCCTCCAGTCATCTCCAGAGATATTGCCGATGCATGCGGTTCAGCCCGAGTTACCACTCCATGCGGTTCAGCCCGAGTTGCCACTCCATGCGGTTCAGCCCGAGTTGCCACTCCATGCGGTTCAGCCCGAGTTGCCACTCCATGCGGTTCAGCCCGAGTTGCTACTTAGTGCTGTCTGTGCTGAGGCTTCTCACAGTGCTGTCTGCACTGAGGCTTCTCACAGTTCTGTTCCTTCCAAGCCTGGTGGCCAGTTCAGGTCTGCTTCCAAGCCTGGTGCCCAGTCCGGGCCTCCTGCCAAGCCTGGTGCCCAGTCCGGGTCTCCTGCCAAGTCATCTGCCCAGTCCGGGTAATCTTCAGCCAAGGATGTCCTGCCCGAGTCCCCAGGGACGTATGTTCAACCCAAGATCACCAAGGATCATGCTAAAGCGAAGTAATCCTCTGTTCCAGATTTCCGACTAACTACCTTCAATGGGGATATTCAGCAATTTAATGCTCTTATTAAATTTTGTATACCCTATTTTCCCTCTGTACCCGACCTTCTAGATACCCAATGAAAGCAAGTGTTTTACCTATTATCAAACTTTACAGGGAAAGATCTGGAATGGGCAAGCCCCATAATTGAATCCTAAGATCCTATCCTGTATGATTTGCAGCTTTTTACTGATGCAGTGATCAAAGAATTTGCCCCAGCACTTGCCAATTCTACTCCCAGAGCTTCATCTATGCCACTTTCTTTATTTCCGGCTACTCCAACTTTGAGTTTATCTTTTTCTTCGCTCCATTTCCAGCAACCCTCTAAAAGCCATAAAAAGAAAGGTAAAAAGAAGAGAAGTGTGACTTCAGGATTACTGCATTCTTTGGACATGGTTTATGTACCTTTTCTGCCCATGGATGAGGATTTTCCTAATATATGCCCAGTTCTGGACTATGACTCTGACTTATTTGACCATTCCTGGTAAATTGGGCATCTAGAATCCGCCTGTTTAGGAGGGGATACTGTCATGACCTGCATCCTGCAGCTCCTGTCTGCAGGTAATTTGTTGGACCTTTTGTATATATTGTATCAACCCACAGGCTCCTCCTCTCACCACCTCTTCCAGACGTATCCAACCCTGCAACCCGCAGGCTACTCATCTCACCACCTTTCTAGAGGTATCCAACCTTGCAACCTGCAGGATACTGATCTCACCATCATCATAGAAGTATCTAACCCTTCAACCCGCAGGCTACTCGTCTCACCACCTCTCCAGAGGTATCCAACCCTGCAACCCACAGGCTACTCCTCTCACCACCTCTCCAGAGGTATCCAGCCCTGCAACCTGCAGGCTACTCCTCTCACCACCTCTTCAGAAGTATCCAACCCTGCAACCTGCAGGCTACTCATCTCACTAACTCTCCAGAGGTATCCAACCCTGCAACCCACAGGCTACTCGTCTCACTACCTTTCCAGAGGTATCTAACCCTTCAACCCGCAAGCTACTCATCTCACCACCTTCCCAGAGGTATCCAACCCTGCAACCCGCAAGCTGCTCTTCTCACCACCTTTCCAAAGGTATCCAATCCTGCAATCCGCAGGCTACTCATCTCGCCACCTCCTCCAGAGGTATCCATCCTGCAACCCTTTGACTACTTCATCTTTCCATCACGTTACAGCATTGCCTATTCCACTGTTAAGAACTGCCTTACCAGTTTTGCATCTTCAACCGGTATTACCTGTGATTCTAATAAGCTACTTCATTCAATTACCTTCTCTCCGTGGTCTTACCTTGGGAACCCTGACACCAACCCTGCAAGAGGTAGGCCATCTGTTGTAATAACATACACATAATGTGCCCTTGGGGGCCAGAATTTATAAGTAAGGTATATGCCAAATGCCTTACAAAATGAAAAACTTCCCAAAATAATGTGGCATTGGAGTGGTAGTCAAATGTTAACTTACTACATCAGAGTAAACCCATGCTAACATTGAGAAGAACATATAAACTACACACAGATAATTCCATGGTTGGGAATTGAACTCATGACCTCAGTGCTGTAAGGCAGAAGTGCAAGCGACTAAAACCACCATGCTGCTCAACTGTGGTCAGCGTTCTTTTTGGGTAAAGCTGAATACATAACATAACATATAATCCGTAGATGCCGAAAAAACAAGGTTTCCAGACATTTAACTCCAAGGAGCCTGTCCCCTCCAAATCAACACACCATTCATAGTAATAATTGTCAGCATTCACATAATAATGAGCACGTGACCTGTGGGTAATCATCCTTTTGGAAAGTTAAAACATTAACATTGTCAGCAAGAGGAAAAAAAACTTGCCCTAAAGAAGTTGCATTTGAGTGGGAGATACAAGAAACATATGAGGGCAGATTTCTCATTGTGGTCGAGCATGTAGTAGATTACTTTTGAACGACAAAGTAAACAACAAGCTACTTTGGCCAAAGTTCCTGTGGTGTTTCTTTCATTAATGAATAAAGGCCACAAGCTGTACACAGATGCTACGGCCTTGCTTGATATTGAAACTCATGAGGCCAGTTTTGTGAGACAGAAGTGCAAACCACTAAGGTACCTGTGAGGATCATAATTGACTTATATCTTTGGATAATAATTAAGAGTACTATTAGCTAGCACTTTCATCTGTAGCACGCATGCTGTATTGTTGAGCTTCTCACTCTTCTTTCAAAATTAACGTTACCTTAGTGGTTAACCAATCCACCTTACAGCAATGGAATCATGAGTTAAATGCCTAACTCACACCCTTTCTTTGTGTGGAGCTTGTATGTATCGATTATGGAAGAGTACATTATGCATTGTTTTAACGATGGGGATATAATTTGAAAGCAATATAATTTTTAAAAATGAATATGCAGGGGAGTGGCTTAGCAGCCAACATGGCCGGACGTGGATACTGATAGCTCCGGCAACCAAGAATAGAGAGAGAAGTTTAAACAACTTTAACTTTGACAATAACACCTGAGCAGTGTATCCCTGGGCAGCAGAGCCCTCCGTGGCTGGTCTGAAATATAGCTGGAGGTTTTTGACCGAACGGCAGCAGTGCCAGAAGTCCCTGAATGTTTTGGCGCAAAAGTGACTACAGGGACGGATCTGTCTCGCACCTATTTATAAAACCCAGTACCCGGTGGAGGAGAAGTGCGGGCGACAAGGTAATACCTACTTATTTGATTATATCCAGGCTGGGAGGGAGAAGAACAGCGCTGGCACCTAGAGAGCCGCTAGTCTGGGACAGACCTGTGCCTAACCCCACCCGGCCTCGGTTACCTACCTGCCGCGTGTGCCACATGCTGTGAAGCGGAGTCCACCTCACGCTGCTGAGACAGAGTTCCGGCAACATCATTTGACCAGCACCTCTGCTGATGTTTCACTGAAGCAGAGAGTCAGCCTTGCATAAAAGACACGCTTTGGAGCCAGCCGACCCAGGGAGCGTGGTCTGGGCACTACTGCAGCTTGACACAGCTTGTGTGATCTCCAGTCACGTCTGTCTCCAATCGTCAGGTGAGCTTCTGGAAGTCGTTGTCATATCCAGCCTACCATTGCCTAAATACCATATATTTATACACTGACTCACTTCTAACTTTCTGCACAGTGAAAGCCACATATTTATTAGCATTCAATTCAAGCTGTTGCAATTCTCCGTGACGGATCCATAGATAGCTATACAAAAAAAAAAAAAATCACCACTTCCATCTTGTGGTCAAAAGTTAGTCTGGATTCTTTGCAAATATATTTCTGAGCACTATTACCATCTAGTGGCTGAACTGAATTACTATTATTTCTGATATATCCAAAACTTAGTTGAATGTTGAAATGCGCTTTACTGATGTTCATAACAGCCAGACGCCTATGACACTTAAGTTCATTTTTGCTCCTGCGGATATAGCTCTGCCTGGTGTTTGCCTCCAGCTCTCCACTGTGACGTGGTGATTATTCAACATAACAAGTTGGAGCATATCGATACTAGCTTGATAACCTACCTATGTTGTGCTACCTTCACCACCCGCCTGCATATCTACCTTGCAGTATGCAGTAATCTTCAATGCCCTACCTGGGCCTGATGCACTTTGTATGATTTTCTAAACTCTACTGTGCAGCACCCTCCTCCTCCTTCAACCTCATTATCCTCCTGCCCTATATACCTTACTATACCCTCAACATAACCAGCATGTCGCAGAAGAACAGAAAACCCTCAGGCAACTCTGCCACGTCTAACTTCTTCGGGACCAAAAATGAAGCTTTGCAAGCCTCTACTGACACCTCAGATACCTCACTTCTGTCCTCACATCTGATCTAGATCCTCAGATCCAGGCAGTCATAACAAGTTTATTGAAGGGGTTTAAAGAAGCCTTCAAGCAGGAACTCTCAAAGGCAGTCAGTGAACTCAAACTGGAACTCTCCTCCTTGGGGACGCGTACTGATACTCTAGAAACAAAAACGGACGACCTCTGTCGCTCCTAAGCGACATTTGACAGAGAATTATCCCGTCTAAATGATGAAGTCGAGTCTTTAAAAGAAAAACAAGAGGACTCTGAAAACCGCTCCAGGTGTAACAATATTCGAGTCCGTAACGTGATCGAAGACATTTCACCATCTGAAATTCAGCCGTTTCTCAAAGACCTCTTTTCACATTTAATTCCAGGTCTATCAGATTCTGACTGCATGATGGACCGTGCGCACCGCGCCCTCAGAGCCAGACCAGCCTCTGACCAACCCCCACGTGATATAATTGTGCGCTTCCACTACTACCACATCAAAGAGCGTATTCTAACTCACACAAGGAACTCCACTTTAATTCCCTTTCGAGACATGGATATACAACTCTACCAAGACCTTGCTCCTTCTACTAACCAAAAAAGAAGAGCTCTTCAGCCCGTCACTAAGATCCTATGCCAGCACAATATTTGCTACTGCTGGGGGTTTCCTTTTCAACTCCAAATCTTTGCGGAAAACGCCACTCATCACGTTAAAACCCTAGACCAAGGCCAGGAAATACTAGCCAAGCTGAACATTCTTCCCGACTCCAGATCACTGTCCAGCGCTACCCTAAGGCAAGACCGACCTCCACCTCCAACTCCTGAGTGGTCTAAGGTTCCTCGTCATCGAGCTCGAGATGACTCTCCAACCTGAAATGTCTAGATGTTCTAGTATATCTTATTTTATTGTTTTCCATACTCATTGGTCGGGAGGTGCCTATAGCAGAAGGTTACACCTCGCAGATCTTACTCTCCTATCTGCAATCTGCCCAATATAGTCATTTTTACACTTTATATTGTATTTTCCCTTTGCACCTCAATTCGGACACCGTCTTAAATATAACTCCCGCCTATAACTTTAGCTGGATGTCTTTACTCCAAACATATCATAGTCTTAGGTTTTGGAATCTTCTGTTCTCGTTCAGATGTTACAATTGTTGTTGTTATTACGATCTTATATTTTAGGGTACTCTCTACTTACCTGAAACAATAGTTATCTCATTTTGTTCCATTGTACTGTATTAATGTATAAAATGTCCTTGCTCACATCACCCTCCCCCCCTCTATTTTCTTATTTCCCTTTCCCCCCTTTTTCACTCCCCTCCTCCCCCCCTCCCCCTCCCCTGCTGCACAACTTATCTATGCATCTGGATAACCCGTGGATGTGAATCCCCTTCCAATGGCCATATCCAGTTTATTAGACAGAGCCATCGACTCAGGTGGCTAACCTGATTAGATGTATCTACACCACCCCCCACGCTCCCTATACGACTTTTGTTTAGCTATACAATGTTTACTAACAATATGTCTGGGTCCCTCCTGGATCCCACCGTTAAAGGGTTTCTGCCTAATTGGGCTACTCTTTTCTTTTTCCTCTTCTCTCTCTTTCTTTCCTCTTCTAGTGGCTGTCTTCTCTTTCCTCCCTTTCCCCTCTTCCCCCTTCACCTTCCCCTCCATTTAAAGCTCCTTGGTCCTACCCCTCTTACTTTTACAGCTCCCAGATGAGTCATTTAGCGACGAATACATCACTTAGGCCTCCATGACCCTGAAACTTCTCTCCATTAACGTCAACGGTCTCAACTCCAGGGTAAACAATTCTCCCAGACCTTTTTTGCCTCAGCTAACTGTCAAAAACGGGGCGTTGCGATTCTCATCCACAATAAGGTTCCATTTCAGCTTTCCTCCACATATTCCGACCCGGAGGGTCGCTTCCTACTAGTAATGGGCACGCTCCGCTCCTATCCGACCACATTAGTTGTTACCTATGCCCCTAACCAAGATCAAGCTCAGTTCTTCCCAATTCTATTTCGACACATTGAGCGATTGGCCCAGGGTCACATTGTATTAGGAGGTGACTTTAATGTTGTCCTTGACCCTCTTCTTGATAGGTCCTCCATCCTCCCTCGCGGACTCCCCACACCCTCTTCCAAGGGCTCCTCCACATTGTCTGCCTTGCTATTACAACACTCCCTGCATGACACCTGGCGCCTTAAAAATTCCACTGCGGTCTCAACTCCCCCCGCAAACGCACAATAGTCCTTGGAGCCTGCAGAAGGGAAAAAGCGGACATAGTCTTCCTCCAGGAGACTCACCTTAAAGGTTCACACACACAACTCCACGGTAAACAATTCTCCCAGACCTTTTTTGCCTCAGCTAACTGTAAAAAACGGGGGGTTGCGATTCTCATCCACAATAAGGTTCCATTTCAGCTTTCCTCCACATATTCCGACCCGGAGGGTCGCTTCCTACTAGTAATGGGCACGCTCCGCTCCTATCCGACCACATTAGTTGTTACCTATGCCCCTAACCAAGATCAAGCTCAGTTCTTCCCAATTCTATTTCAACACATTGAGCGATTGGCCCAGGGTCACATTGTATTAGGAGGTGACTTTAATGTTGTCCTGGACCCTCTTCTTGATAGGTCCTCCATCCTCCCTCGCGGACTCCCCACACCCTCTTCCAAGGGCTCCTCCACATTGTCTGCCTTGCTATTACAACACTCCCTGCATGACACCTGGCGCCTTAAAAATTCCACTGCGAGAGACTATACACATTTCTCAGCTCCCCATCAGATATACTCCCGCATTGACATGATCCATATCTCCCAATCTCTGATACCCCTAACAATTCAAGCGGGCATTGTCCCATTCTCATGGTCTGACCATGCGGGGGTATACATTCTTCTCGACCTTCTTCACCATCATCCCTGCCCCTTTAGATGGCGCCTAGACGACTCCCTGTTTTTAAATACTTCCTCCTTCATGGACATTAAATCAGCTATATCTGATTACTTTCAAGAGAACACCACTCAGGAATTGGCACCTGGCGTAATATGGGAAGCTGACAAAGCTACCATTCGCGGACGACTCATAAGTGTTGCTTCGCAGGTAAAGCGTAAAGCCGCCCTAGAAATCTCCTCATTAGAGCAACGGATCTCCACTCTTCTGACTCAGCATAAGTTGGTCCCTGATCCATCTCTATTAACACAAATTAACTCTTTAAAGGGCCAGCTTAATTCCCTTCTGTCTCGACGGGCAGCATCCATATTACAGAAACTTCAGCAACGCTTCTATGATAAGGCAGACAAGGCGGATTCATTGTTAGCTCGGAAGCTTCGTCAAAGGCGTGTCCGAGGAGCTATTGACAAACTCCATAAGAATTCCACTAATTCAGTAACATATGACCCTCTAGAAATTGTTAAGGAATTTAGAGACTTCTACGCTTCCCTCTATAACCTTCCTAGCTCCCCTCCCCGGGGGGATCTCCTATCGGATTCGCTGGAGTCGTACCTAGCTAATACCCCTCTTCCACACCTCTCTCAATCCCAGCTCACTTGCTTAAATGGGGACATCACTGTAGATGAAGTAAAATTAGCTATAAAATCCCTAAAACCCGCCTCTGCCCCCGGTCCTGATGGCTTTTCAGCACAGTATTATAAAAAGTTTTCCGCGGACCTTGTTCCTTATCTAACATCCTTTTACAACCAAATTCTGGAGGGGGCTTCCTTTGACTCTGCTACCACACTTGCCAATATTGCAGTAATTCACAAACCTGGAAAAGACCTTCTCCACTGTGCGGGCTATAGACCCGTCTCCCTCCTCAACGTAGATCTCAAACTCTACGCTAAAATCTTAGCTACGAGGCTTAACCCCCTGCTCCCCAAACTGGTTCATCCGGACCAAACGGGCTTCATCCCAGGGAGACAGGCCCCCGACAACACTAGAAGATCCATCAATTTGATCCACTCTATACATAACGGAAAACTGCCCTCCCTCATGATGGCCTTGGACGCGGAAAAGGCGTTTGACCGTATCTCTTGGACATTCATGAGGGGGGTTCTCGAATCCATGGGCTTTTGCGGTAGGTTTCTAACTGGTATTTTGGCTCTCTATAGAAACCCTTCTGCTACGGTTTCGGTCAATGGCCTAACCTCCAAACCATTTACAATTTCTAATAGTACTCGCCAGGGTTGCCCCCTCTCCCCATTGATCTTCGCCCTTATAATCGAACCGTTAGCAGCCAGAATTCGTTGCAACCATTCTATTTCCGGTATAAAGGTCGGTTCTACGGAAAGCAAAATTGCTTTGTGTGCAGATGATGTCCTCATTAGCGTATCCAACCCCATTACCTCTCTCCCCCCCCTCCTTTTGGAACTAGATACTTACGGACACTTCTCGGGCTATAAAATTAACCCTGCCAAAACTGAAACTTTGGATTTCTATGTCTCTAAAACAGATAAAGCAATCGTAGATCAAACATTCCCTTTCACTTGGCATCGCCATAAAATAAAATACTTGGGGGTCTTCCTTACCAAAAATCTCTCCCATCTATTCCAAGCTAATTTCTACCCTTTCCCAAATTAAGAAAGATTTCAACACCTGGCCCCTCCAATTTATCTCCTGGATAGGTCGTATAAACTCTGTTAAAATGAACATTCTCCCCAGACTGTTATACCTTTTTCAAACCTTACCTATCCAAATTCCCCCCTATGTATTTAAATTCCTTAAATTTGAGTCTTCTAAATTTATTTGGGCAGGTAAACGCCCACGAGTACGACTCAGGGTCCTACAGAGATCCTCGCGGGGTGGCGGTCTAGGTATACCTAATTTTAAAAAATACTATCTATCGGCCCAAATCGCTCAATGTGTCCTATGGAATGGTCCCGTTTTTGCTAGGGTCTGGGTGACACTAGAGGTGGAAAGTCTGGGGATGCTTACTCCTGCCTCCCTTCTGTGGATTCCAAGGGCCCGTCGCCCCAAAAAAGCTTTGTCTCATCCCATAATTTTCCACTCTCTGGCTATATGGGACTCATCCATCAGGCTCTATGGTCTCTCTCCGCAGCCATCACCAATTATCCCCCTTTTTAATAACCCTGATTTCCCTCCTGGTCTACACCATTCCGCATTCCTTCCGTGGCATTCCCGAGGGATACGTTTCCTAAATGACATAACCCGCGATATAACATTTCCCCAATTTATGGACATTCAAACTAAAATTGGCCTGCCCACATGGATATTTTATCAATTCCTGCAAATTCGCAATTTTCACTCCCTCTTCAAACAACGTCTTATTTCTCGACATCTCACAACAATTGATACACTGTGTCTGCGCCAGGCATCGACGTCAGGTCTTATTTCTACTATCTACTCTGAACTAATTGCTCCCTCTACTCCTCCTCGAGACCCTCATGAGATGTCATGGGAACATGACCTGGGCTCTCCTCTTGATGATGAGGAGTGGGCAGAAATTCGGGACAATGCTGCCTCCAGCTCAATCTGCGTCCGAATAAAAGAAAATGTTTACAAACTTCTTGTCACGGGCACTAGGAGTCTTTGCCCAGGATATCACCAGATGATGATCTTACCAGAGTAGTGTGGTTACACAGTGGTCCTCTGGTAGCAGGGTGACTAGCAGAACATATGACTCAGCAGATGGTGAGAGGATGCAAATAGAAAAGTCAATGACTAGCAGCAATCTGGTTAATGATTAGGTAGATATGAACACAAGGATCTTGATGGACGTGAAGAAGTGCAGGAAGGTAACAGGGAAGTCAGTGGTCTGCGTACAGCAAGTTGTACCACTGCTTATGGTGAGAGGACTTGTCCAGGTGCAGGTAGGTAGCGGGGAAGTCGGTGGTCTGCGTACAGCAAGTTGTACCACTGCTTGTAGTGAGAGGACTTGTTACTGGTGCAGGTAGGTAACTGGGAGTCAGTGGTCTGCTTACAGCAAGTTGTACCACTGCTATAGGTGGGGATAGGTACAGGTGTCGATGAGTGGAAACATAGAATGTAGACACTGAGAGCACAAAGAACTTGATCCCAAACAATATGCACAAGTCTATGTTGGTGTGGCAGGCGCTGCTTGACAGAGACGAATTCACTACTGGAATCTAGGCTAATAGCAGAAGGTCAATTAGCATATGTATCTCACGACTGAACAAAGAGGTAAACTTCCCAGCAGATATGCGGAGTAATAACACAGTCTCAGGGAGATAGAAGATTCCGTGGGTAAGTGGAGAACAGTCCAAGCGGATATGCAGTAAATGAATACAGTCAATAGAAAGGAAGCATACCGGAATTCAGTTGAGCACGCTGTTCACGAGAGGATACAGGAACAGCTGAGCGGCTGCCCGCCGGCACGAGTAAAGAAACCACAGGTGAGTGGTAGCGGTAATCAGGGTCCGGGTCAGCACACAGGCAGAGAACTTGACACGGGTAGAACAACGATGAGCAATGCAGGAATCACTGGAGATAGCGAACACGAGTAGAACACTGGAGGTAGAAGCGGTCTGGAAACCGGCAATGAGTTGAGCAGGAATCAGCAGGAAGCTGAAGACATAGTAGAACACAGGAGACTTGAAGCGGTCTGGAAACCGGCAGGAATCAGCAAGGAACTGAAGACAAAGTAGAACACAGGAGACTTTTAGCGGTCTGGAAACCGGCAATGAGTTGAGCAGGAATCAGCAGGAAGCTGAATACACAGAGAAGTACACAGGAACACCTTCAGAGACTCACAGGGAATGAGACTACAAGATCAGGCAACGAGGTAATGAACACAGGTGCTTTAAATCGGGATCGTTGCCTGATCAACCAATTAACTAAAAGCAAAGGTCAGAAGAGTTCTTAGGAACTGCGCATGCGCAGACCATCAGGATGGCGGGCGGCCACGGTTCAGGATAGGTGCTGACAGGAATACTGGAGAGCCACGCACTAGTGAAGAGGCACTCACGGTCCGGTGAGTGACAGTACCCCTTCTTTTAAAGGTGGGCACAGAACACATGGAGCCGGGTTTGCCCGGATACTTAGAATAAAATTTTCTTAGAAGAGCTGGGGCGTTGAGATCTTCTGCCCGAATCCACAAACGTTCTTCGGGACCAAAGCCCTTCCAATGAACAAGGAAACGAAGAACTTCTCACGAAATTTTTGCATCTAATATATGAGTGATCTCAAACTCCTCCTCTTGATGAACTTAAACTGGCCGAGGTGCTGAAGGAGGAACAGAGAAACGGTTGATGATAAGAGGCTTGAGTAATGACACATGAAAGGCGTTGGAAATACGAAGGTTCTTAGGTAGTAGAAGTTTGAAACAAACTGGATTTATCACTTGAATGATCCTATATGGACCAATAAAACAAGGAGCGAACTTCATAGATGGAACCTTCAAACGAATATTTTTGGTTGATAGCCATACACGATCTCCAATTTTAAGTGGTGGAATAGCCCGTCTCTTTTTATCTGCAAAGGAATTATATCTGGCAGATGTCTTCTTTAAACAGGTTTTAACCTGAGACCAAATATTTTTGAAGGTCTGACAAACAGTCTCTACCGCAGGAACTTGGGTGGGAGGGAGGGCAGGAAACTCCGGGAAAGACGGATGGTGACCGTAAATCACAAAGAATGGACTTCTTGAAGATGACTCATGATACATGTTGTTATGGGCGAATTCAGCCCATGGGAGTAAATCTACCCAGTTGTCTTCGTTGGCTGAGGAGAACATCCTTATGAAAGTCTCGAGATCTTGATTGACTCTCTCAATCTGTCCGTTTGATTGAGCATGGTAGGAAGATGAGAGTGATAATAGAATACCCAAGGTCTTACAAAGGGCTCGCCAGAATCTGGAGACGAATTGCACTCCTCTATCTGAAACAATCTCAGAAGGACATCCATGAATTCGGAAAATCTCTTTGATGAAGTGATCAGCCAGAGTAGATGAAGAAGGTAAACCGGTCAAAGGAACGAAATGTGCCATTTTCGAAAATCTATCCACCACTACCCAAATGGTATTACACTTTTTACTAGGTGGAAGATCTGTAACAAAGTCCATACTAATATGGGTCCAAGGCATGGAAGGAATGGGTAGTGGTTGAAGTAAACCCGCTGGTGTTCTGCGGGGAGTTTTAAACTGGGAACATAACTCACAGGCAGCCACGAAGTCTTTGACATCTCTCCTCATAGAGGGCCACCAGTAGCTTCGAGAAAGGATTTCGAAAGTCTTGCGTTCACCAGAATGTCCAGAAAAACGTGAAGAATGAAACCAAGACAAAATTCTCTTCCTAAGAGATGGAGGCACGAGAGTTCTCCCAAATGGTAGCACCTTGGTGGATGAAGCGGCCAGAGAAACACATTTGGGATCTAATATAGAATGGTTAGGACCATCTTCAACGTCTGAGGATGTCACGAATGCTCGGGATAGGGCGTCTGCTTTTTTATTTTTTGCAGCTGGTTTGAAGGTTATAATAAGTTCAAACCGAGAAAAGAAAAGAGACCATCTTGCTTGACGAGGATTCAAACATTGAGCATACTGTAGATATGACAAATTTTTATGGTCTGTAAAAATTTTTATAGGATTACGAGCTCCCTCCAGCAAATATCTCCACTCCTCTAATGCTGCTTTTATGGCCAGCAACTCCTTGTCCCCGATGGTATAATTCTTCTCCGCGGGTAGAAGACCCCGGCAATAAAAGGCACAAGGATGGAATTTTTGTTGCTCCGATCTTTGGGATAAAATGGCTCCTAAGCAAACATTAGAGGCGTCTACCTCTAGGAAGAAGGGAAGCATCACATCAGGCTGTCGAAGAACAGGAGCGGAGGAGAAGGACTCTTTGAGACACTGGAAAGCTTGAAGGGCCTCGGAGGACCATTGCTTAGTGTTGGCCCCCTTGCGAGTTAGGGCCACTATAGGAGATGCAATAGACGAAAAATCTTGAATGACGCGTCTGTAATAATTAGCAAAACCTAAAAAACGTTGGATTGCACGAAGAGTAGTTGGCTGGGGCCAATGTAATACAGCATTCACCTTTTCTGGATCCATCTGAAGGCCAACTCCGAAGACAATATATCCCAGAAATGGAATCTGGGGCAACTCGAATGAACATTTTTCTAATTTGCAAAACAAAGAATTTCTTCGGAGTCTGGAAAGGACCTCTGCCACGTGTTGATGATGAGAGGGCAGATCCTGAGAAAAAATTAATATGTCGTCCAGATAGACGACGACACAAACATATAACAGGTCCCGGAAGATCTCATTCACGAAACCCTGGAAGACAGCGGGGGCGTTACACAACCCGAAGGGCATAACTAAGTACTCATAATGCCCATCTCTGGTGTTGAAAGCTGTCTTCCATTCGTCTCCGGACCTGATCCGAATTAAATTATAGGCACCTCGAAGATCCAGCTTGGTAAAGATCCAGGCTCCCTTGATACGATCGAAGAGCTCAGTAGTTAACGGAATGTGATACCGATTTTTGATGATAATGGCATTGAGTCCACGAAAATCTATACAAGGACGTAATGACCCATCCTTCTTTTTCATGAAGAAGAATCCCGCTCCAGCGGGAGAGGAAGAAGGTCGAATAAATCCTCGCTGGAGGTTCACCTTAATGTACTCAGATGTAGCTTGAGTCTCAGGTAAATAAAGTGGATACACACGGCCCCTAGGTGTAGTCTTGCCTGGTTGTAGATCAATCGGACAGTCCCAAGAACGATGAGGAGGGAGGCGTTCAGACTGAAGCTTATCGAATACATCGGCAAAGGAAGCATACTGTGGAGAAAGACCCGGTGGACACGATGAAATGGAGGATTGCTGTATCTTGAGTGGAACAACTTGAGAAAGGCAATGATGATGACATTCAGACCCCCAGGACGTGACTTGAGGAGTGTTCCAGTCAATCTGAGGGGAATGAAGTTGAAGCCATGAAAGGCCTAGTATGATAGGACTGGTAGTAACAGGAAGAATTAGAAATGAAATTTTTTCCTGGTGTAAGGCTCTAATTTGAAGAGTCAATGGAGATGTACTCTGAGTAATGAGACCATTAATTATACGTGATCCATCGATAGCAGTAACGGTAACGGGTACCTTTAAAGAAATCACTGGTAGGGACCATTGATTCACTAGGGAACTAGAGATAAAATTTCCTGCAGCTCCAGAATCTATAAGTGCCTGAGTGTCAAAGGATTTGGTAGCAAAGGAAATGGTAACATCAAAAGAACAAACTTTCACTTTCGTGGAACATGGAGAGGACTCCAGGGACCCTAACTTTACCTCTCTAGAACTGGTTAGGGCCTGGCATTTCCCGACTTCCTAGGACATGAGTTGAGTATGTGAGTAGAATCAGCACAATAGATACAGAGTCTATTTTTTACTCTTCGTTCCTTCTCCTCTGATGTTAATTTGGAGCGACCTACCTCCATAGGTACTACTGGAGATGGAGCATGACGAACTTGAGGTACTGAGCGAAGAGGTGCTTTATAGGAAGTTACTTTCTCGGAATCTCTCTCACAAAATCTCATGTCTACACGATGGCAAAGAGAAATCAACTCATCCAAGGAGGAGGGTAGTTCTTGTGAGGTCAGTGCATCTTTAATCTTATCAGAAAGCCCCTGCCAGAAGGCGGCAATCAAGGCTTCAGTGTTCCACTGAAGTTCAGAGGCAAGTATCCGAAATTGAATGACATACTGAGCTACGGTGCGAGATCCTTGGCGTAGTTGGAGGATGCTGGAAGCTGCAGAGATGACACAACCAGGTTCGTCAAACACACTTCGAATTGTGGAAATAAACTTGGCACTATCTTACAACAAAGGGTCATTTCTTTCCCACAGAGGGGAGGCCCATGCGAGAGCCTGTCCGGAAAACAAAGAGATGAGGTAGGCCACTTTGGAACGATGAGTAGAGAAGTTATGACGTTGAAGTTCAAAATGAACGGAGCATTGATTAAGAAAGCCCCTACAGGTTTTGGGATCTCCATCATATTTAGAAGGAGTAGGCAGGTGTAGCGTGGAAGCGATGGACACCTGGGATGGCACTGGGGAAGGAGATGGAGATAATGGAAGCTCAACGGTTGCTGCTACATTTTGCACAGGGGTTCCTTGGGAGGCTAAAGCGGGAGTACTCCTGTAAAAAACAAAAAACTTATCTTTTGCGGACCCTTGACTGTTCAGGTCAGGTTGCGATCCGGCTCCCTCCCTGGTCCCCTCTTCCGTGTTGCGCTCGGAGTGTCGGGCATGATGACATCATCACGCCTGACATTCACTGCGAGCACAGCACAAAGGAGTGCCGGACAGCGATGAAGAAGAGAAGGGGATTAGAGAACAAGGCGATTGAAAGGTTAAGGGGGATTTGAAAAAAAAGTGATATGTATATATATATATAATATGTGTGTGTGTGTGTGTGTAAACAAAAACAGTGATTATATAAATATATATATATATATATCTATATATATATATAACAGAAAGAAAGTTGTCAGCGCTTATCCTTTAAACTGCATATCTGTGTGGGTCTAGCAAAATGAAAACATGAGGTATTAGTTCATATTTAGATCAAAAGACTTAAGCCTGCATCCCACGTCAAGGGTACCTCATTATATGCAGGTCCTACGCTGACCTATATGCTTTAAACACTATTAAAATGCAGTTAAAATCAGATGCACTCACCTCGCAGGTATAGGGGTTTACATCTAGCAAAGGCTGGCTTGTGAGCCACACCCAAATGTGCCTTAAATAGGCTTGATGGACAGCTGCTATGACAAAAAGGCAATATTTTGAAACACAACCAGAGAAAAATAAGCCCGCGCTCGGTATGTCCCACATTATATATGGTACCAGCTGCTTGGCAACAAGCCCCCGCTCGGTATATCCCATATTGTATGTGGTACCAGCTGTGTGGCAATATAAATGCCCATATATGTATACAAAACAGAAAGAAAGTTGTCAGCGCTTATCCTTTAAACTGCATATCTGTGTGTGTCTAGCAAAATGAACATGAGGTATTAGTTCATATTTTGATCAAAAGACTTAAGCCTGCATCCCACGTCAAGGGTACCTCATTATATGCAGGTCCTACATATATATATATATATATATATATATATATATATATATATATATATATACACAAGTTAACCCGTGCATGATACTCATGCATTCTAGTGAAATCAAGCTACTTAAGGTGTTAAAAAGGTTCTTGTCATGTATTTGGGCCATAGCCCAGGCCTCAACCACCAACCACTCCCCACTGTCACCCCCGGCAACCACCAACCACTCCCCACTGTCACCCCCGGCAACCACCAACCACTCCCAACTGTCACTTCTCCTTCGAGAAATATATATATATTTTTTTTAAATCTTTATAAACACTTTTAACAATTAACAAATTAAATTAACAAATTAAAAACATCTTAGTATACCAAATTTCAGCCCTTTCTGAATTTTTTTTTACACACACACTAGGGGCTAGATTTACTAAGCTGCGGGTTTGAAAAAGTGGGGATGTTGCCTATAGCAACCAATCAGATTCTAGCTATCATTTTGTAGAAGGTACTAAATAAATGAAAGCTAGAATCTGATTGGTTGCTATAGGCAACATCCCCACTTTTTCAAACCCGCAGCTTAGTAAATCTAGCCCTAAGAATTTAGTAGGTCAGTGTATAACTCCACCCAGCAGGTGGCGCTGCAGCTTGGTTTTATATTTTCCACACACACAGACAGACTAACATACGCCACTAGACCTTTATATTATAGATATATAATCACTCTTTTTTTTTACACGCAAACACACATATTATATATATATATATATATATATATATATATATATATAACGGCTGTACTTATTATTATTTCGCTTGAATTATTCTGCTACTTTTTGAGAATAAATATTTGTGTGTTGGAAACACAAATCGAGATTCGACAATCGTTATTGGATAGCGACAAAACGTGCATAACAATATATATATATATAAAATCCCTTTTTTTTTACAGATTGTGCCAGAGGCACCCTTTTTGTGGCACTATTGACACCTTCTTTTGCAAGAACACCCACCAGATATCAGCAACATGGACAACTTCTTGTTTCAAATCAAAATGGCGGTTTATTGCTACATCACCATAGCGCATCAAAACGTCATGATGACACCAGGCAACCTACATCTGGCTATACGCTAGTTCCCTAGCTACCAGCCAGCCACTATTTGGCATTGTTTGCCCTGCACAATTGTACAGTCCAGGGGGTAAATGTATGAACCTCCGGATTCTTCATCTTCGGCGAGTTCAGCCTCTTCAGCGCTTAAATTTAAAGCGGCGCTGCCTTGTAAAGGGAAACTTCCCTTTGAGCATGTGAGTAAGCATGTAAGTAAATCACATTTTACATTTACTTTATCACTTCTAAAACCTGTACATAACTGAACATAAGAACAGTGCTACACCTGTGCATGACTTGGTCTGAAGCCTTTGCACTGTGAGAGGCCTGCGGCCAGCCACTCCGATTGCCACATATTCTGCCCCATAGCATCACCATGTTAGGTGGGTCGGATCTCGCGAGGAGCGCATCTCTGTGGAAGAGAGCCTCTGAGACCATTTTGTCCACCCGAATTTTTAAAGCCTGAGACAAGCAAGGTTCTATGGTGTCTTTACATGTCCTCACAAATCACACCCACCAGTGCACTCATTGGGACCTTCTCTTCTTGACACCTGAGAACCCTGTTTTGAAACAGCCAATCCTTTCTCCACTCATAACCACCTGTTTTTGTAATAGGACATCTATGACCTCCTTCTGATTGTGGTTGTACTGTTACAGCAGGATAAGCCTTCTGGCATTCTGGACAAGCCCCACAAAACCTTTTTACTGCCACATCTAGGGCCAGTAATACCTGCTGTCACGAACAGCACTCACCTAAGCCTGCGTGACGCGTGTGTGACACAGGGTTAACCAAAAAAAAACTACCTGGTCTGTCTAAAATGATTAAATCCTTCCCTATCTATGCCAAACACTAGCTTTGCGGTACCAGCTATGCCACCACCATGTTTTTTTCTGAGAAGAGCTGACAGTCTTATTGAGGAAGCCTTCGGTTCTCCCTAGAATTAATCTAGCACAATTTACTTTATTCAGAGTTAACATAAACCTCAATGTTCTTCTTTCAATTATGTAGCGTCTTGTCTGTTGTGTGAATTTGTGAGAACACAGAGACTTGAACTTATTAACTGTAATTTAATATGGAAATTACATCCACAATGCTTAAGATAAAACGGGTTATAAAATGCATACAAATATAACACAATTGTTTCTTATTAAATAAAAAGGATAAAACACAGATTTGATAACTCACTTATAATCAAGTTTCTGGTGCTGGGAGAAGCAGGGAAAATGGGACCCTCTTCAATCTCAAATTGACTCCCCAAGAGTGAACAAAAACTTACATTTACTCCACAGTTCTAAAACCAAGCTACAGGGCCCACAGCCCCCCTTCCTTTGAGGTCAGAACCAACAGGTCTGCAGAATGCAAATTAGGGTTTTATGACTCTGCTGGAGAAGATCTTCTAAGTTAGGTTTTTGCTACCCTGTCCTAACTTTCACTAGTATGACTTACAAACATGATTTACCTCCACACAACAAGTCTCAAGTCCCCCTTCCTCTGCATACCACACATGACTCTGGTAAGTATGATATTGGAGAAAATGATATGATATTTTCCTGTGACCCTATTCAGCTTGAATTTGTCATTAACATATAACACTGTCTCTGTAGTCAGCATGTCTGGGGCTTCCCCAACATGTGTTAGGTTTCATTGTCTTGAAAGAGATATCTTCAAAGGCTTTCACATTTGCAACCTGCCATAAATGATACAAGGTGTTACAATGTGATCCAGCCCCCTCTGGGTAGTTTAACATCACAAAACACCTTGATATAAACAGCTTCTCTGAGAGCCATGTCACCCTATTTCTAGGAACTAATTCACAAACACATATTTGCAGATTTATGCCTAAAAATTAGCTTGCATATGACACCTCCCCGTTCTAGAGGGTGGCAGGGAAATTGTTACCTACATGACGATTTTCCCTGCTCACCTGACACAAGGCTTTCGTTCCGACGCGATAATTCATCTGCATTACCATGGTGGCTCCCTTTTCGGTGCTGAACAGTGAAAGTGTATTGCTAGAGGGTCAGACTCCACCTGAGCAACTTCCCATTGTCGCCGGCCACCCTGTGCAACCAGCTGAAAGGGTTGTGATCTGTGATTACCCAAAAGTCCCGTCCATACAGGTAGGACTGAAACTTTTGCAAGGCCGACACTATAGCTAAACAATATTTTTCCACAACTGCGTAGGCCACCTCTCTGGGAAGCAGCTTCCGACTTAGGTACAGTATGGGGAGCTCTTCTCCTTGTTCATTCACAGCTCCCAGCCCATAGTTGGAGGCAATCGTTTGCACTGTAAACCTCCTGTCAAAATCAGGAGCCTGCAATACTGGAAATTGGGTAAGTGTAGACTTCAATACGGTGACTGCTTCTTCACAGTCTGGGGTCAAAGTCACCATTGGGGCAACTTCTTTTTTGTACGGTCAGTTAGGGTCTTAGCTAAGGAGCTATATTGGGGCACGAATTTCTGGTAATATCCTGCGGTCCCCAAAAACGACATAACCTGTTTCTTGGTCTTAGGAGTGGGCCATGCAGCAATAGTATCTACCTTAGTTGGATCAGGACGCAGGGTACCTCTTCCTATTCGGTGCCCCAAGTACTGCACCTCATTCATACCAATCTGGTATTTCTCAGGTTTTATGGTTAAACCCGCCCCCGCTATTTTAGCTAGCACACTGCTCAAGTGGATCAAATGTTCTTCCCAGGTCTGGCTAAACACAGCAATGTCACCTAGGTAGGATACAGCATACATCTCTTGGCCCTCTTGCAGGCTATCAACGAATTGCTGGAAGGAGACAGGGGCATTTTTCATCCCAAAGTGCATGACCATAAACTTATACAGACCAAACAGGGAGATAAATGCGGTCGCTCCTGAGCCTCGGGCGTCAGAAGGATCTGCCAATAACCCTTACTCAGATCCATAATGGTTATATAGCGAGCAAGGGCTAACCGTTCTAGGAATTCATCTATCCTGGGCATGGGATAGGCATCAAACACAGTAGCCACATTTAACCTCCTATAATCCACACAGAGCTAGGTACCACCACATTTTTTGGGGATCAGCACTACTGGTTCACCCCAGAAACTGTGGGACTTCCTAATTAACCCTAGTTCCAACATTTCTTCAATCTCCCTCTTCAAATCTGTCTGTACTTTTAGGGAAACCCGATAAGCTGTCTGTCTGAGGGGAGGCTGATCGCCGGTGTTTACATGATGAACAACTAGATGTGTTTGCCCTGGCTTCCCTGTAAAATGATTCTGATAGGGTCTCAATGTCACAAACAGCTGAACTATCTGTACTTCTGTCAAACTCTCACAACGCTGGGTGTTCTCTAATCTCCCACTCTTAGCGGAGGCCAATAAGTCTAACAAGGGGTCTGGCTCCTGGTCCTCCTCAGGTAAGCTACAGACAGCTAATACAGAGACCCCCCTTTTGTGGTAGACCTTGATCATGTTCACATGATATACCTTGTGCCTCTCCCGTCCCTCATCCCTGGCTACCACATAATTGACATCATTGCTGCATTGAACTATCAAGAAGGGGCCCTCCCACGAGGCCTGTAGCTTATTCTGCCGCATAGGAACCAATACCAGAACTTTCTGACCCACTTCAAAGATACGCTCCCTAGCACTGCGGTCATACCATTGCTTCTGCTTAGTTTGGGCCACCTTCAGATTATTATGCATCATCCCCATTAGGGATTGCATTCTCTCCTTGAACTGCACCCCATAGTGGACCACGGACGTTTCAGGGGCGATTAATTTCCCTTCCCAATACTCTTTGATCAGATCTAAGGGACAGCGCACCCTGCGCCCATACAGGAGTTCAAAGGGGGGGAAGCCAGTGGATTCCTGCGGCACCACCCTGTACGCCAACGGGGGGTGAGGCAGAAACCTCTCCCAGTCTCTTCCCTGGGACTCCACAAAGGTTCTGAGCATCTGTTTGAGAGTACCATTAAAACACTCACACAGGCCATTAGACATAAACTGTGTGCCCTGATCAGTTAACATTTCCTTGGGGAATACTACCAGGGAGAAAATGGTTATGAGGGCATCTGCCACCTTGTCAGCATCTATGGAGGAAAGGCTACCGCTTAAAGGTACAGTGTGGCATAGCCCACCACAGTGAGAATAAATTGTTTTCCAGAACTTCTGGGAATGGCAAAGGGCCCTCTAATGTCCACAGCTACCTGCTCAAAGGGTTCTGCTATTATTGGCAGTGGCACTAGAGGGGCGTGTCCCACATCACCAGGCTTCCCCACCATCTGACAGGCATTACAAGATCGACAATATTTGGCAATATCAGTGCCCATTTCTGGCCAGCAAAAAGTTTGCTTTAAGCGAGACCTAGTTTTCTTTATGCCTAAATGCCCTGTCAGCAGGACCTCATGAGCTACCCTGAGTAACCCTACCCAATACATCAGGGGTACCATTAGTTGTTTCTCAATCACCCCCGCCTCAGGTAATTCTCTGGCTACACTTTCCTTATACAACCTTCCCTGTTTCCAAAACACTCTTTCTTTATCAGACTCAGTGGGAGGCCTTCCTGCCAGGCATCTCAGTGGTTCCAGTGTAGTGTCAGTGTACTGTGCTTGTTGAAAAGCCTGGCTTCTCACTTGCTGCTCAGTGTCTGGTGACAAAGGTTAGGCATCTGTAACTGCATGTGCTGGAGGGAGGGGGATTAGAGAGGGAGTTTTTGGGTCACAGGGATTTTCTGCTGGCAGCCCCCTTACCTTTTCCCCAGAAGGTAATTGTGAGGACCTATCCTGCTCTGTTTGCCTGCGTGTGACCACTGACACTGAGGAAAAAGTTACATCCCTTACCTCCTTGGATACAGACAGTTTACCTAGGTCAGGTACAATTGAGCAATCATTTTCCTTGTCACATCCTAGTTTATAAACTTCAGATACAACTGTACAAATATTTTCCCTGTCACATCCAGATACCTGGGAAAACACATGGTTAAGTTCAGAGTCCACAACATCACTACTAGCGACATAATGAGATAACGTCCAGCCTAAATTGGTTCCAAGCAAAACATTGGTAGGAAAATGGTCTGATACCCCTACTTCCCTTAGACCTCTTTTAGCACCCCAGTCCAGATAGACCCAGGCCATAGGCACAGCAGGGCGTATTCCTTCCACCCCTTGCACAGCAATAGTTTTCCCTGGAATTATATCCGATGACCACACCAACTCCAAATGCGCCAGAGTAATATCAGCACCCTCTTAACCCCACATTTACCTTGTCACCGACAGTGACCGTTTGCAGATTGTCATTCCGGCTCACTTGGGGTCCCGCAACACACAGGACAGCTGGAGCAGATCAGGGAGGAGGTGGTCCCACAGTGGAGGCTGTAGATATCTTTCGTTCTGGACAGGTGGCACTGAGGTGCCCTGTCCTGTTGCAAATAAAACAACGGCGGGTGTCTCCCTGAATAGGCTTGGCCCCCACCCTCCCAAAAGATGAAGAAACAACAGCAGGAGAAGGTGCTCCTCCTGGCTGCTCCCCTTTCCAGGCAGACTGCCCTGGCACAAAAGTTCCCCTTTTATCTGTATGCGCCCGGGTAACGGTATACTTGTCAGTCAGTCTAGCTGCTTCCGCAGATGATTTAGGGTCCCGATCCACTATCCATTCCTTCACATCAGCTGGGAACAAAGTCAGAAACTGCGCCTGCATCATCAAATCTTTCAGAGCATCAAAGAGTAACATCCAAATCCACTGTTTGAAGGAAGTACACAGCTGGGCCACAAGTCCTGAAAAGTGTCAGAGGCACAGCGTTTTAAATCTCGGAATTTCTGTCTGTGCGCCTCCGGCGTTATATTAAAATGCTGTAGCAGGGCATTTTTGATTGCCTCATAATCTCCGTCCATCTCCGGTGGAAGATCTGCAAAGGCTTCTAATGCTTTACCTCATAATCCAGGGGTTAAATTCTGAGCCCACTGATCTTTGGACATGGTTTCTGTACCTTTTCTGCCCATGGATGAGGATTTTCCTAATACATGCCCAGTTCTGGACTATGACTCTGACTTATTTGACCATTCCTAGTAAATTGGGCATCTAGAATCCGCCTGTTTAGGAGGGGGTACTGTCATGACCTGCATCCTGCAGCTCCTGTCTGCAGGTAATTTGTTGGACCTTTTGTATATATTGTATCAAGCCACAGGCTCCTCCTCTCACCACCTCTCCAGACGTATCCAATCCTGCAACCTGCAGGATACTGATCTCACCATCATCATAGAAGTATCTAACCCTTCAACCCGCAGGCTACTCGTCTCACCACCTCTCCAGAGGTATCCAACCCTGCAACCCACAGGCTACTCCTCTCACCACCTTTCCAGAGTTATCCAACCCTGCAACCCGCAGGTTACTCCTCTCACCACCTCTCCAGAGGTATCCAACCCTGCAACCTGCAGGCTACTCCTCTCACCACCTCTTCAGAGGTATCCAACCCTGCAACACGCAGCCTACTCATCTCACTAACTCTCCAGAGGTATCCAACCCTGCAACCCACAGGCTACTCATCTCACTACCTTTCCAGAGGTATCTAACCCTTCAACCCGCAGGCTACTCATCTCACCACCTTCCCAGAGGTATACAACCCTGCAACCCGCAAGCTACTCTTCTCACCACCTTTCCAAAGGTATTCAATCCTGCAATCCGCAGGCTACTCATCTCTCCACCTCCTCCAGAGGTATCCATCCTGCAACCCTTTGACTACTGCATCTCTCCATTATGTTACAGCATTGCCTATTCCACTGTTAAGAACTGCCTTACCAGTTTTGCATCTTGAACTGGTATTACCTGTGATTCTAATAAGCTACTTCATTCTCTCCGTGGTCTTACCTTGGGAACCCTGACACCAACCCTGCAAGAGGTAGGCCATCCGTTGTAATAACATACACATAATGTGCCCTTGGGGCCAGAATCATTAAGTAAGTATATGCCAAATGCCTTACAAAATGAAAAACTTCCCAAAATAATGTGGCATTGGAGTGGTAGTCAAATGTTAACTTACTACATCAGAGTAAACCCATGCTAACATTGAGAAGAACATACAAACTACACACAGATAATTCCATGGTTGGGAATTGAACTCATGACCTCAGTGCTGTAAGGCAGAAGTGCAAGCGACTAAAACCACCATTCTGTTCAACTGTGGTCAGCGTTCTTTTTGGGTAAAGCTGAATACATAACATAACATATAATCCGTAGATGCAGAAAAAACAAGGTTTCCAGACATTTAACTCCAAGGAGCCTGTCCCCTCCAAATCAACACACCATTCATAGTAATTGTCACAAATCGGGATCTTAGCCGCATTTACCCCATCTTCTGGTCATCTGAAACATTCCCATTCTCCACACCTCCGTTTGTAAACAAACACACACTGTTTGTTCTGCTGCATGGGCGCGGCCATCTTGGAAGCAGTCAGGTGATCATTCCAGACCAACCAGATTCAGCAGCTGTGATCACATGAACTGATCAGCCAATAGTTGTTTGGGACACCCTATTTAAACCTGCTGCTGTGATCTGTTCATTGCCAGAACAACACACTTCTCTCCAGAGGATAGTTCTTGGCTCCAGGGTTCCTGACTGCATTACAAGTGCAGTGTTCCTGCTTGCATTACAAGTGCACTGTTCCTGTCAACATCTCCAGACTGCTCATTCCCCTGCTATATTCTACGATCAGCCAAAACATGAGCAGGAAGATCATCCAGGCTGCTAGGTTCTGTTTCAGTCCTGCTCCAGCTAGTCCCAAGGGTCCCGAATCGGATCAAGAAATACAGACGACCGTGACAGTTTGTTCTGGCCAAATGGATCCGCTAGGGGAGCATACCCCGAGGTAGAACTCTGTCCAAATATTAGCTGAACGCATTGAGAGACAAGAAACTAACCAGGGGCAAATTTTGAGATTCCTGCAGGATGTTTCTACGCGTATGGATACCTTGCAGGTATTCCGCAGTCAACCATCCTATACTCCGATACTCCGCCTGAGCCAGTAAGACCCGCGTCACTACCTACTTCATCCGGACTCCATCTTCCCACGCCAGCTAAATACGATGGCGATCCGAAGAATTGCCGGGGGTTTCTCAACCAGTGTAGTATACACTTTGAATTACAACACGGGAATTTCCCTACTGCATGTACCAAAACTGCTTATGTTGTTTCGCTACTATCAGGGCAAGCTCTGGCATGGGCATCACCGCTCTGGGAAAAATCTGACCCAATTTTATCTGTTATTGATAGCTTCCTGTCTACCTTCCGCAGAATATTTGACGAGCCTGGAAGATCAACGTCAGCCGCTTTAGATATTCTGCGGCTTCGGCAAGGGCAGCAGACCGTGGGCCAATATGCCATTCAATTTCAAACTCTTTCCTCTGAGCTGTCTTGGAATAACGGTGCTCTTGTTGCGGTCTTCTGGCTGGGCCTGTCTGACCACATTAAGGATGTATTAGTGTCTCGGGACTTACCTACAACGCTAGACCAATTGATTACCATCTGCAATTGAGTTGATCTTCAGTTCAGAGAGAGAGCTCTAGAAAAGCCCAAGTTCCTCCCTATTCAATGGGTCCTGATGGACCCATGCAACTTGGCAAAGCACGTCTTTCACCCACTGAGCGAGAACGGTGAGTTAGAGAGAAACTTTGCTTATACTGTGCCAGTACTGGACATCTGCTATATTATTGTCCTCGCAAGCCGGGTAAACGCACCCTCCTAGCTGACGATGAGGAGATGAGCCTACGAGTGGCCCTTCACTCCCCACAAGGCAAGGACTGTATTATCCCAGTCACCCTGAAACACGCTCAAGGCTCCCAATACATTTTATCCCTGCTGAATTATGGAGCTGCTCAGAATTTCATGTCTGCCAAATTAGCTGCTGAACTAGCCATTCCACTAGTGAAAATTCCAGTGACCATCTTTCTCTCTGCGGTTGATGGTAGCCGTATTCGAGGGGGTACCATTACGCATCAGACTTCTCCAGTGACGCTCCAAATAGGAGTTCTGCATTCTGAATCTCTTATCTTTTTGGTCATCCCAGAAGCCACTAGCCCTGTGGTTCTCGGGTTTCCATGTCTTCAAAAGCATAACCCCCATATCGACTGGTCGACTCCACAAATCTTGGCGTGGGCTCCCACTTGTTTTGGGTCCTGTTTACAACGTGTTCTTACACATTGCTCTACCGCTGATAAAGAAATTTTGCCAGTTCCTCCTGCCTACCAAGAGTTTACAAACTTTTCAGTAAGCAGGCCACCTCATCGGGATTGGGACTGTCCCATTGATCTTGTTTCGGGTAAAACCCCACCGCGTGGCAGAGTCTACCCTCTTTCTATCCCTGAGACAAAATCTATGTCGGAATATGTAAAAGAGAACTTGGAAAGGGGCTTTATTCGCCCATCCTCTTCACTGGCAGGAGCCAGGTTCTTTTTTGTAAAGAAAAAGGATGGTGGATTACGTCCCTGCATCGATTACCGAGGTCTCAACGACATTACCATCAAGAACAAGAGTCAAAGGTGCCCAAATATTTACGAAGTTGGATCTCCGCGGGGCCTACAATTTGATCCGCATCAGGCGTGGCGACGAATGGAAAACCGCCTTTAACACCATGGATGGGCACTACGAATATCTTGTCATGCCATTCGGTCTGAGCAATGCCCCAGCAGTTTTTCAGAATTTCATAAACGAAATCTTTCGGGACTTACTGTACCATACTATTGTGGTATATTTGGACGATATCCTCGTTTTCTCCTCTGATATCCAGTCCCATCGCAGACATGTTAAAGAGGTCCTCAGCCATCTCAGAAGGAATAAACTGTATTGCAAGCTTGAAAAATGCACCTTCGAAGTTGAATCCATTCCATTCTTGGGGTATATCATCTCGGGGACTGGTCTTTGTATGGACCCAGAGAAGGTGCAAGCTATTCTTAACTGGCCTCAACCATCTACACTAAAGGCAGTACAGCGATTTCTGGGATTCGCTAACTACTATCGAAAATTTATTCGGGGCTACTCTGCTGTGGTAGCACCACTCACCGCCCTCACCACGAAAGGAGCTAATCCTGCCAAGTGGTCTAAAGAAGCCCAAACTGCTTTTCAACTTCTGAAACAAGCATTTATTTCTGCTCCCATACTCAGGCAACCAGATTTAACCTGTCCATTCTACTTGGAAGTTGATGCCTCATCTGTCGGAGTAGGGGCAGTTCTTTCCCAAAAACCAGCTGATCAGCAATGGCATCTGCGGGTTCTTCTCCCGAAAATTTTTACCAGCTGAACGAAATTATGCCATAGGGGACAAAGAACTGCTTGCCATCAAATTGGCGCTTGAAGAGTGGAGACATTTACTTGAGGGAGCTTGTTATCCTGTCACAATATACACGGATCACAAGAATCTGCTCTACCTTAAAACTGCACAGTGCATGAATCCACGTCAGGCCCGATGGGCACTATTCTTCTCTCGATTTGATATCCATGTTACCTTCCGTCCCGGTTCCAAAAATCGCAAGGCCGATGCTCTGTCACGTTCTATGGTGAAAGAGGAAGATTCCATCACTGTGGATCCGCGGCCTATTATCAGCCCACTCAGCATCGCAGTCAGTAGACCCGACAATACACCTCCCCAGGGGAAAACTTTTGTTCCTGAGAATCTGCGTAAAAAATTGCTCCAATGGGCACATTGTTCCAGATTTGCCGGTCATGCGGGCATCCGCAAAACTCACTCTTTCATATTGAGAAGCTACTGGTGGCCTACTCTTCATCAGGATGTTCAGCAATTTGTTTTCATATGTGGCAGCTGTGCCCAACATAAAAGTTCAAGACAATCTTCAGCTGGTCAACTTTTGCCTCTGCCTATTCCCACCAAACCCTGGACCCATATTTCTATGGACTTTATTTCCAATTTGCCCAATTCTAATAATTTCAATACCATCTGGGTCATCGTTGACAGATTCTCTAAAATGGTGCATTTTGCTCCTCTCTGTGGCCTCCCATCAGCACCTATCCTGGCTCAGCAATTTATAAAGGAGATCTTCCGTTTGCATGGGTGTCCTGAAGAAATCGTCTCAGATAGAGGAGTTCAGTTTGTGGCGAAATTCTGGAGATCCTTATGCCAAGCACTACAGATCAAACTAAACTTCTCTTCGGCCTATCATCCACAATCCAACGGGCAAACGGAAAGAGTCAATCAGGACTTAGAAACATTTCTCTGTTTGTACATATCCTCTTCTCAAGACAACTGGGTAGATCTGCTTCCTTGGGCAGAATTTGCTCATAATTATCATTATCACGAATAATCTGCTTCCACTCCATTTCATACGGTCTATGGCCTACACCCCAGGGTACCCTTGTTTACTCCACTTCCTACAGCCTTAGTACCTGCCTCTGAAGTTTTCCTAAAGAATTTTGCAGGCCACTGGCGCCAGGTACGGGAATCTCTACTTAAAGCGTCCCAACACTACAAAATTCAGGCCGACAAAAAGCGACGAGCCATTCCAAGCTTGAAACCTGGAGACAGAGTCTGGCTGTCTACTCGCAATCTACGCCTCAGAGTTCCATCTATGAAATTTGCTCCTCGCTTTATTGGACCGTTTAACATCTCCCGGGTCATCAATCCAGTGTCCTACAAATTACACTTACCATCTTACCTCAAGGTACCCAACTCCTTCCATATTTCTCTCTTAAAACCACTGGTGCTAAATCGGTTTTATACACCCAAACTGGTTTCTCCTGAAGTGCAGACTGAACTTGGTGATGAATATGAAATTAAAGAGATCTTGGACTCTCGGTTTCAACATAAGACCTTACAATATCTAGTAGACTGGAAGGGCTATGGTCCAGAAGAGAGAGCCTGGATCAAAGCTTCTGATGTTCACGCTCCATCTCTCATCAAAAAATTTCACCGCAAGTTTTCAACTAAGCCCCAATCTAAGTGTCCAGTGGCCACTCGTAAGGGAGGGGGTACTGTCACAAATCGGGATCTTAGCCGCACTTACCCCATCATATCACAGCTACCTGGGTCCCTTCTGGTTGTCTGAAACATTCCCATTCTCCACACCTCCGTTTGTAAACAAACACACACTGTTTGTTCTGCTGCATGGGCGCGGCCATCTTGGATGCAGTCAGGTGATCATTCCACACCAACCAGATTCAGCAGCTGTGATCACATGAACTGATCAGCCAATAGTTGTTTGGGACACCCTATTTAAACCTGCTGCTGTGATCTGTTCATTGCCAGAACAACACACTTCTCTCCAGAGGATAGTTCTTGGCTCCAGTGTTCCTGACTGCATTACACGTGCAGTGTTCCTGACTGCATTACACGTGCAGTGTTCCTGACTGCATTACACGTGCAGTGTTCCTGACTGCATTACAAGTGCAGTGTTCCTGACTGCATTACAAGTGCAGTGTTCCTGTCTGCATTACAAGTGCAGTGTTCCTGTCAGAATTACAAAGTGCACTGTTCCTGTTAACATCTCCAGACTGCTCATTCCCCTTCTATATTCTACAATCAGCCAAAACATGAGCAGGAAGATCATCCAGGCTGCTAGGTTCTGTTTCAGTCCTGCTCCAGCTAATCCCAAGGGTCCCGAATCGGATCAAGAAATACAGACGACTGTGACAGTAATAATTGTCAGCATTCACATAATAATGTACACGTGACCTGCGGGCCATCATCCTTTTGGAAAGTTAAAACATTAACATTGTCAGCAAGAGGGAAAAAAACTTGCCCTAAAGAAGTTGCATTTGAGTGGGAGATACATGTAAAATATGAGGGCAGATTTGTCATTGTGGTCGAGCATATAGTAGATCACTTTTGAACGACAAAGTAAACAACAAGCTACTTTGGCCAAAGTTCTTGTGGTGCTTCTTTCATTAATGAATAAAGGCCACAAGCTGCACACAGATGCTATGGCCATGCTTGATATTCAAGAAAAAAAAAAAGTGATATGTATATAAATATATATATATATATATATATATATATATATATATATATATATATATATATATATATATATATAATATGAGTGTGTGTGTGCAAACAAAAACAGTGATTATATAAATATGTATATATATATATATATATATATATATATAATAACCCTTTTTTTTACACACACATACACATATATATATATATATATATATATATATATATATATATATATATATATATATATATATATACATATATATACAAGTTAACCCGTGCATGATACTCATGCATTCTAGTCAAATCAAGCTACTTAAGGTGGTAAAAAGGTTCTTGTCATGCATTTGGGCCTAGCCCAGGCCTCCTCAGGGGAAGAGCGTTACTTCATCGCCACATCCTTCATCAAGCTACTTAAGGTGTTAAAAACTCCCCACTGTCACCAACCACTCCCAACTGTCACTTCTCCTTCAAGAAATATATAGGTCAGTGTATAACTCTGCCCAGCAGGTGGCGCTGCAGCTTTTTTTTTTTTTCACACACGCCACTAAGCATTTATATAGTAGATATATATATATATATATATATATATATATATATATATATATATATATATATATATATAATATGTGTGTGTGTGTGTGTGTGTGTGTGTAAAAAAAGTGTTTATATTAATATATTTATATATATATATATATATATATATATATATATATATATATGTGTGTGTATATATATATATATATATATATATATATATATATTGTCGAAGTCAGCAAATTGGACAAAGTCGTTTCAATTAATTTTCGAGCAAACTTGATTGTCTTTGTCTGAAATTATGTGTGGAAGGGCGTATCCAGCCGCAACACGTGGCAATAACAGTTATTACACTTTTATATACATTTCCACAAACACACACATTTGTAAATAGTACACATTAATCATAGTTTCAGCACATAGTTATTTATGTCGAAATATAGTAGTGTTTATGTGTAATATCATAAGTTATATGTATATTAGGGATACATATGGTTCAGGTTAAAGGAAATGTGTCATGTCTGATATCATATTAATCCCCTTTACATCAGCAGCTGCCCGGTGCATTCGGCTAAGAGATCGCACATTGCATACTCTAGTTATTGATGTTAGGGAATAAACCTTTAATATGATGCTGACTATAAAATGCTAATAGACTAGTTGTAACTAAAGTCTTGGTAGGAACAAAGGAGCACATCTACTGGAGAGATGACCCCCACCTTTGGATTCTTTAATTTGAACTAGCCTATGATCTGCAACCCCCTGGACCTTTCTGAAGCCTGGACCAATAGAAGCAAGCCATACCATCTGCATTGTTTTACTGTATTTCTGTTTGCATATAAGCAGTAGCTTTCATCTAGTGTTCAGTCATATAGACCACAGACTTTAGACCTGAATGACTGTTCACTGGATCCAGAGCGCCTGCGATAAGTAAAACGTGCATAACAATATATATATATAAAATCACTCTTTTTTTTACAGATTGTACCAAAGGCACCCTTCTTGTGGCACTATTGACACCTTCTTTTGCAAGAGCACCCACCAGATATCAGCAACAGGGACAACTTCTTCTTTCAAATCAAAATGGAGGTTTATTGTTACATCACCATAGCGCATCGAAACGTCATCTGGCTAGACGCTAGTTCCTTGGGAACGAGCCAGCCACTATTTGGCATTGGTTGCCCTGCACAATTGTATAGTCCAGGTCTTCATAGTCGAGACTCCTCCCACAGGCTTAGGTGACTGACAGGCGACACTCCCACCTTGTCTTTAAAGGAAGTCTCCGCAGGTGCTCTGTAACGCCTATTCAGTACAGACACTCATATCAGCTATGCTGTTAGCTGTGGAAAAAAAACAGTTTTGAGCATGTGAGTAAGCATGTAAGTAAATCACATTTTACATTTACTTTATCACTTCTCAGACCTGTACATAAATGAACATAAGCACAGTGCTACACCTGTGTATGACTTGGTCTGCAGCCTTTGCACTCTGAGAGGCCTGCGACCAGCCACTCCGATTGCCACATATCCCCCCCCCCCGTAGCGTCACCATGTAAGGTGGGTCGGATCTCACGAGGAGCGCATCTCTGTGGAAGAGAGCCTCTGCGACCATTTTGTCCACCTGAATTTTTAAAGCCTCAGACAAGCAAGGTTCTATGGTGTCTTTAAATGTCCTCACAAATCACACCCACCAGTGCACTCATTGGGACCTTCTCTTCTTGACACCTGAGAACCCTGTTCTGAAACAGCCAAGCATTTCTCCACTCATAACCTCCTGTTTTTGTAATAGGACATCTATGACCTCCTTCTGATTGTGGTTGTACTGTTACAGCAGGATATGCCCTCTGGCATTCTGGACAAGCCCCACAAAACCTGTAAGGTGGGTCGGATCTCGCGAGGAGCGCATCTCTGTGAAAGAGAGCCTCTGCGACCATTTTGTCCACCTGAATTTTTAAAGCCTGAGACAAGCAAGGTTCTATGGTGTCTTTAAATGTCCTCACAAATCACACCCACCAGTGCACTCATTGGGACCTTCTCTTCTTGACACCTGAGAACCCTGTTCTGAAACAGCCAATCCTTTCTCCACTCATAGCCCCCTGTTTTTGTAATAGGACATCTATGACCTCCTTCTGATTGTGGTTGTACTGTTACAGCAGGATAAGCCTTCTGGCATTCTGGACAAGCCCCACAAAACCTTTTTACTGCCACATAGACTCTAGGGCCAGTAATACCTGCTGTCACGAACAGCACTTACCTAAGCCTGCGTGACACGTGTGTGACACAGGGTTAACCAAAAAACAGCCACCTGGTCTGTCTAAAATGATTAAATCCTTCCCTATCTATGCCACAAAATAGCTTTGCGGTACCAGCTATGCCACCACCATGTTTTTTCTTAGAAGAGCTGACAGTCTTATTTAGGAAGTCTTCGGTTCTCCCTAGAATTAATCTAGCACAATTTAGTGATCAGTAATCAGAGTTAACATAAACCTCAATGTTCTTCTTTCAATTATGTAGCGTCTTGACCAAACTGTTGCGTGAATTCGTGAGAACACAGAGACTTGAACTTATTAACTGTAATTTAATATGGAAATTACATCCACAATGCTTGAGATAAAACGGGTAATAAAATGCATACAAATATAACACAATTGTTTCTTATAAAATAAAAAGGATAAAACACAGATTTGATAACTCACTTAAAATCAAGTTTCTGGTGCTGGGAGAAGCAGGGAAAAAGGGACCCTCTTCAATGTCAAATTGACTCCCCAAGAGTGAACAAAAACTTACATTTACTCTACAGTTCTAAAACCAAGCTGCAGGGCCCACAGCCCCCCTTCCTTTGAGGTCAGAACCAACAGGTCTGCAGAATACAAATTAGGGTTTTATGACTCTGCTGGAGAAGATCTTCTAAATTAGGTTTTTGCTACCCTGTCCTAACTTTCACTAGTATGACTTACAAACATGATTTACCTCCACACAACAAGTCTCAAGTCCCCCTTCCTCTGCATAAAACACATGCCTCTGGTAAGTATGATATTGGAGAAAATGATATGATATTTTCCTGTGACCCTATTCAGCTTGAATTTGTCATTAATATATAACACTGTCTCTGTAGTCAGCATGTCTGGGGCTTCCCCAACATGTGTTAGGTTTCATTGTCTTGAAAGAGATATCTTCAAAGGCTTTCACATTTGCAACCTGCCATAAATGATACAAGGTGTTACAATGTGATCCAGCCCCCTCTGGGTAGTTTAACATCACAAAACATCTTGATATAAACAGCTTCTCTGAGAGCCATGTCACCCTATTTCTAGGAACTAATTCAAAAACACATATTTGCAGATTTATGCCTAAAAATTAGCTTGCATATGACACCTCCCCGTTCTAGAGGGTGGCAGTGAAATTGTTACCTACATGACGATTTTCCCTGCTCACCTGACACAAGGCTTTCGTTCCGACGCGATAATTCATCTGCATTACCATGTTGGCTCCCTTTTCGGTGCTGAACAGTGAAAGTGTATTGCTAGAGGGTCAGACTCCACCTGAGCAACTTCCCATTGTCCCCGGCCACCCTGTGCAAACAGCTGAGAGGGTTGTGATCTGTGATTACCATAAAGTCCCGTCCATACAGGTAGGACTGAAACTTTTGCAAGGCCGACACTATAACTAAACACTATTTTTCCACAACTGCGTAGGCCACCTCTCTGGGAAGCAGCTTCCGACTTAGGTACAGTATGGGGTGCTCTTCTCCTTGTTCATTCACAGCTCCCAGCCCATAGTTGGAGGCAATCGTTTGCACTGCAAACCTCCTGTCAAAATCAGGAGCCTGCAACACTAAGGATTGGGTAAGTACAGACTTCAATGCGATGACTGCTTCTTCACAGTCTGGGGTCAAAGTCACCATTGGGGCAACTTCTTTTTTGTACGGTCAGTTAGGGTCTTAGCTAAGGAGCTATATTGGGGCACGAATTTCCTGTAATATCTCGCGGTCCCCAAAAAGTACGTAACCTGTTTCTTGGTCTTAGGAGTGAGCCATGCAGCAATAGTATCTACCTTAGTTGGCTCGGGACGCAGGGTACCTCTTCCTATTCGGTGCCCCAAGTACTGCACCTCATTCATACCAATCTGACATTTCTCAGGTTTTATGGTTAAACCCGCCCCCGCTATTTTAGCTATCACACTGCTCAAGTGGATCAAATGTTCTTCCCAGGTCTGGCTAAACACAGCAATGTCATCTAGGTAGGCTACAGCATACCTCTCTTGGCCCTCTTGCAGGCTATCAACGAGTTGCTGGAAGGAGACAGGGGCATTTTTCATCCCAAAGGGCATGACCAGAAACTTATACAGACCAAACAGGGTGATAAATGCAGTCGCTCCTGAGCCTCGGGCGTCAGAGGGAGCTGCCAATAACCCTTACTCAGATCCATAATGGTTATATAGCGAGCAAGGGCTAACCATTCTAGCAATTCATCTATCCTGGGCATGGGATAGGCATCAAACACAATAGCCACATTTAACCTCCTATAATCCACACAGAGCCGGGTACCATCACATTTTTTGGGGATCAGCAGTACTGGTGCAGCCCAGAAGCTGTGGGACATCCTAATTAACGCTAGTTCCAACATTTCTTCAATCTCCCTCTTCAAATCTGTCTGTACTTCCAGGGAAACCCGATAAGCTGTCTGTCTGAGGGGAGGCTGATCGCCGGTGTTTACATGATGAACAACTAGATGTGTTTGCCCTGGCTTCCCTGTAAAATGATTCTGATAGGGTCTCAATGTCACAAAAAGCTGAACTATCTGTACTTCTGTCAAACTCTAACAACGCTGGGTGTTCTCTAATCTCCCACTTTTCCGTCCCTCATCCCTGGCTACCACATAATAGACATCATTGATGCATTGAACTATCAAGAAGGGGCCCTTCCACGAGGCCTGTAGCTTATTTTGCCGCATTGGAGCCAATAACAGAACTTTCTGACCCACTTCAAAGATACGCTCAATAGCACTGCGGTCATACCATTGCTTCTGCTTAGTTTGGGCCACCTTCAGATTATTATGCATCATCCCCATTAGGCATTGCATTCTCTGCCTTGAACTGCACCACATAGTGGACCACGGATGTTTCAGGGGCGATTAATTTCCCTTCCCAATCCTCTTTGATCAGATCTAAGGGACAGCGCACCCTGCGCCCATACAGGAGCTCAATGGGGGAGAAGCCAGTGGATTCCTGCGGCACCTTCCTGTACGCAAACAGGGGGTGCGGCAGAATCCTCTCCCAGTCTCTTCCCTGGGACTTCACAAAGGTTCTGAGCATCTGTTTGAGAGTACCATTAAAACACTCACACAGGCCATTAGACATAAACTGTGTGCCCTGATCAGTTAACATTTCCTTGGGGAATCCTACCAGGGAGAAAATGGTTATGAGGCCATCTGCCACCTTGTCAGCCTCTATGGAGGAAAGTCCACCGCTTAAGGGTACAGTGTGGCATAGTCCACCACAGTGAGAATAAATTGTTTTCCAGAACTTCTGGGAATGGCAAAGGGCCCTATAATGTCCACAGCTATCTGCTCAAAGGATTCTGCTATTATTGGCAGTGGCACTAGAGGGGCGTGTCCCACATCACCAGGCTTCCCCACCATCTGACAGGCATTACAAGATCGACAATATTTGGCAATATCAGTGCCCATTTCTGGCCAGCAAAAAGTTTGCTTTAAGCGAGACCTAGTTTTCTTTATGCCTAAATGCCCTGCCAGCAGGACCTCATGAGCTACCCTGAGTAACCCTACCCAATACATCAGGGGTACCACTAGTCGTTTCTCAATCACCCCCGCCTCAGGTAATTCTCTGGCTACACTTTCCTTATACAACCTTCCCTCTTTCCAAAACACTCTTTCTTTATCAGACTCAGTGGGAGGCCTTCCTGCCAGGCATCTCAGTGGTTCCAGTGTAGTGTCAGTGTACTGTGCTTGTTGAAAAGCCTGGCTTCTCACTTGCTGCTCAGTGTCTGGTGACAAAGGTAAGGCATCTGTAACTGCATGTGCTGGAGGGAGGGGGGTTAGAGAGCGAGTTTCTGGGTCACAGAGACTTTCTGCTGGCAGCCCCCTTACCTTTTCCCCAGAAGTTAATTGTGAGGACCTATCCTGCTCTGTTTGCCTGCGTGTGACCACTGACACTGAGGAAAAAGTTACATCCCTTACCTCCTTGGATACAGACAGTTTACCTAGGTCAGGTACAATTGAGCAATCATTTTCCTTGTCACATCCTAGTTTACAAACTTCAGATACAACTGAACAAACATTTTCCCTGTCACATCCAGATACCTGGGAAAACACATGGTTAAGTCCACAACATCACTACTAGCGACATAATGAGATAACATCCAGCCTAAATTGGTTCCAGGCAAAACATTGGTAGGAAAATGGTCTGATACCCCTACTTCCCTTAGACCTCTTTTAGCACCCTAGTCCAGATAGACCCGGGCCATAGGCACAGCAGGGTGTATTCCTCCCACCCCTTGCACAGCAATAGTTTTCCCTGGAATTATATCCGATGACCACACCAACTCCAAATGCACCAGAGTAACATCAGCACCCTCTTAACCCCACAGTTACCTTGTCACCGACAGTGACCATTTGCAGATTGTCATTCCGGCTCACTTGTGGTCCCGCAACACACAGGACAGCTGGAGCAGACCAGGGAGGAGGTGGTCCCACAGTGGAGGCTATAGATGTCTTTCGTTCTGGACAGGCGGCACTTAGGTGCCCTGTCCTGTTGCAAATAAAACAACGGCGGGTGTCTCCCTGAACAGGCTTGGCCCCCACCCTCCCAAAAGATAAAGAAACAACAGCAGGTTAAGGTGCTCCTCCTGGCTGCTTCCCTTTCCAGGCAGACTGCAGTGGCACAAAAGTTCCTCTTTTATCTGTATGCGCCCGGGTAACGGTGTGGTTGTCAGCCAGTCTAGCTGCTTCCGCAGATGATTTAGGGTCCCGATCCACTATCCATTCCTTCACATCAGCTGGGCACAAAGTCAGAAACTGCGCCTGCATCATCAAATCTTTCAGAGCATCAAAGGTGGTTATCTGTAACCCTCAATCCACTGTTTGAAGGAAGCACACAGCTGGGCCACAAGTCCTGAAAAGTGTCAGAGGCATTGCGTTTTAAATCTCGGAATTTCTGTCTGTGCGCCTCCGGCGTTATATTAAAATGCTTTAGCAGGGCATTTTTGATTGCCTCATAATCTCCGTCCATCTCCAGTGGAAGATCTGCAAAGGCATATATATATATATTACAAATGTTCCATTAGTACATTTGTGTAAAATAAGCTTCTTTTTCCTTACAGACACCTTTGTAATAAATGCCACTGTAAAGTGTATGATGTTTGCTGATATTTTGGCCCTTTGGGTTCAATCCGGAACTGCCGGAATGCCGGAACACCGGAATTAGTTAGCTTAATATAGCGCCCTCTGCTGCTTGCTGGGTCTTTTCTAGGCCTGTAGACTGCATTTTGGTATGCTACACAGATATCTTCTCTTGATTATTGGGATCAACTTTGCTACATACTTCCATTGATATTGGAGATTACTCCTATAGATTACAGTTATCTATTAAAATTGACTTCAAGTATGCAGGAATGGAGTGCTGAGTGCATTCCCCATCCATTCCCGCAGCCGGAATGGCTGGCTGAGTGCATTCCCCATCCATTCCAGCTGCCGGAATGGAGTGCTGAGTGTATTCCCTATCCATTCCGGCTGCCAGAATGGCTGGCTGAGTGAATGGTTTAAAGTATTAGAATTTTTTTAATCTAGCACAAACATTCATACATTGGCGTAAAGATTTATTTTAAAACTCGAATCACAACAACCACCATTATAAATACTCTGTCACTCACCGGACAGTGAGTGCCTCTGCTCTTGTGCGTGGTTCTCTCTCCTTCCTGCCGGCGCCTGGCCTGAGCCGCGGCTGTCCGCCATCTTGATAGGATTGCGCATGTGCAGGATCCCTGAACTCTTATGACCTTGCTTTTAACTTAATTGGTGGATCAATCATCTCTCCCTATTTAAGGCACCTGTGGCCTTTGTATCGTTGCCTGATCTTGATTCTCACTCCCTGTGAGTCTCTGAAGGTGTTCCCTGTGTCCTGCTCGTATCTTCAGTTTCCTGCTGGATTACCTGCTCTGCTCATCGGCAGTTCTCATACCCACTACAGACTCCTAGCTCTCCTGCTTGTGTCTTCTGCTTCCTGCTGGATTACCTGCTCTACTCACCGGCGGTTCCCATACCCGCTACAGCTTCCCAGCTCTCCTGCTGTGTCTGCACCGGGACAAGCCTCTCTACTCAGCGGCGGTATACATACTTGTTATTGACTATTAGCTGTTATCCTGCATATCTGCCTTGGACAAGTTTCTCTACTCAGCAGCGGTATAAATACCCGCTATAGACTATTAGCGGTTATCCTGCATATCTGCTTTGGACAAGCCTCTCTACTCAGCAGCGGTATACATACCTGCTATAGATTATTAGCTGTTACCCTGCATATGTTTGGACAAGCTTCTTTGCTCTCCAGCTGTATACATACAGTCATAGACTATTACTATTACTCTACCTATCCGCACCTGGACAAGTCCTCACCTCCTCGCAGTGGTACAACTTGCTATCTGAAGACCACTGACTTCCCCGCTACCTCCCTGCTCCCGGACAAGTCTTCCCATCACAGCAGTGGTACAACTTGCTATCCGCAGACCACTGACTCCTCCGCTACCTACCTGCACCTGGACAAGTCTTCTCATCACAGCAATGGTACAACTTGCTATCCGCAGACTACTGACTTCCCCGCTACCTACCTGTACCTGGACAAGTCTTCCCATCACAGCAGTGGTACAACTTGCTATCCGCAGACCACTGACTCTCCCGCTACCTACCTGCACCTGGACAAGTCATCTCATCACAGCAGTGGTACAACTTGCTATCCGCAGACCACTGACTCTCTCGTTACCTTCCTTCACCTATTCACATCCGCCCGGCTCATCTTGGTTGATACCTGCCTCTGCACTATAGTTGCAAGTCGCTGACTTTCCTACCATTATAGCTGCGAGTCGCTGACTCCTATTTACTCCATTGACATTCTCTCTCCACCTGCTGTTGTAAAACGTTCCTACTATTCACCCTACTGCCCAGAGGATCGCTGTGTAAACCCCGCCCCTCTGGTAAGCATTATCATCTGGTGAATCCTGGGTAGAACTCCTAGTGCCCGTGAATGTAAGATCAGGCCATGACAGACCCAGGATCGGAACCAACAGCTAGGGAGATGCTGCAGCACCTGGTTACTCGGATTGAACAACAAGATGTTCGGCAGCAACAGTTGTTCCAATGTTTTCAGGCTTTAGCCTCCCGAGGAGACCCTGTGCAAAATGTATCAGCTACTGTTGACCCTCCAGTATCTTTTTCTTCCCCAGTGCCATCCCAGGTGTCTACCGTTTCTACGCTACACCTGCCTACTCCCTCTAAGTATGATGGAGACCCGAAAACCTGTAGGGGCTTTCTTAACCAATGCTCCATTCATTTTGAACTCCAACCTCACAATTTTTCTACTCATCGTTCTAAAGTGGCCTATCTCATCTCTTTGTTTTCCGGACAGGCTCTCGCATGGGCCTCCCCTCTGTGGGAAAGAAATGACCCCTTATTGGAAGATAGTGCCATGTTTATTTCTACGTTTCGAAGAATTTTTGACGAACCTGGTCGTGTTATCTCTGCGGCTTCCAGTATTCTCCGACTACGCCAAGGATCCCGGTCAGTGGCCCTGTACGTCATCCAATTTCGGATACTTGCCTCCGAGCTCCAATGGAACACTGAGGTGCTGATAGCTGTCTTCTGGCAGGGTCTTGCTGTCAAGATCAAAGACGCACTGACCTCACAAGAGTTACCCTCCTCCTTGGACGACTTGATTTCTCTATGCCACAGAGTAGACATGAGATTCCGTGAGAGAGATTCCGAAAGAGTAAATTCTTCCAAAGGGCCTTTTCGCCCAGCCTCTCAAGTTCGTCATCTCCCTCCTCCAGTAGAACCAATGGAGGTAGGACGTTCTAAACTAACATCTGAGGAGAGGGAGCGACGAGTGAAGAATAGACTCTGCATCTATTGCGCTGACTCTACTCACATGCTGAACTCATGTCCCAGAAAGTCGGGAAATGCCAGGCCCTAACCAGTTCTGGAGAGGTAAGGTTAGGGTCTCTGGAATCCTCTCCATGTTCTATGGATTCTAAAGTTTGTGCTTTTGATGTTACCGTTTCCATTGCTACCAAGTCGTTTATGTCTCAAGCGCTTCTAGACTCTGGAGCTGCTGGAAACTTTATTTCTAGTTCTCTAGTGAATCAATGGTCCCTACCAGTGATTCCTTTAAAAGCAGCTATCGCTGTCACTGCTATCGATGATTCACGCATAATTAATGGACTTATCACTCAATGTACGACTCCGTTGTCCCTTCAAATCGGAGCCTTACACCAGGAGAAAATTTCCTTGCTGGTCCTTCCTGTTACCACCAGTCCCATTGTACTTAGCCTTCCATGGCTTCAACTTCATTCTCCACAAATTGACTGGAACACTCCTCAAGTCACTTCCTGGGGTCCGGATTGTCGTCATAGATGTCTGACTCAAGTTGTTCCACTCAAAGTAAATCAATCTTCTATAACACCCTGTCCGCTGGGTCTTCCTCCACAGTATGCTTCCTTTGCGGATGTGTTCGATAAAACTCAGTCTGAACGCCTTCCGCCCCATCAGGCGTGGGATTGTCCTATAGACTTACAACCTGGCAAGACCCCTCCTAGGGGCTGTGTGTACCCTCTCTCGCTACCAGAGACTCAGGCAACGTCTGATTATATCAAGGAGAATCTCCATTGTGGATTTATCCGACCTTCCACCTCTCCCGCTGGAGCGGGGTTCTTTTTTGTTAAGAAGAAAGATGGGTCATTACGACCCTGTATAGACTATCGTGGGCTCAATGCCATAACCATCAAAAATCGGTACCCTATCCCGCTAATTACCGAGCTCTTTGACCGCATTAAGGGAGCTCGGATATTAACCAAACTTGATCTCCGTGGCGCTTATAACTTAATCCGAATCAAGTCCGGAGACGAATGGAAGACATCTTTTAACACCAGGGATGGATACTATGAATATCTAGTTATGCCCTTCGGTTGTGAAACGCCCCAGCTGTCTTCCAGGGATTCGTGAATGAGATCTTCCGGGATTTGTTGTACGTTTGTGTCGTCGTCTACCTGGACAATATATTAATTTTCTCTCAGGATCTGCCCTCTCATCATCAACATGTGGCAGAGGTCCTTTCTAGACTCCAGAGAAACGTACTATTCTGCAAGTTAGAAAAATGTTCCTTTGAGTTATCCCAGATTCCATTCTTGGGATATATCGTGTCCGGAATAGGTCTAGAGATGGATCCGGAGAAAGTGAACGCTGTGCTACTTTGGCCCCAGCCAACTACCCTCAGAGCAATTCAACGCTTCCTAGGATACTTCCAAACTACTACAGACGCTTCATTCAAGGTTTTTCCTCCATTGTTCTCCAATAGTGGCTCTGACCCGTAAGGGCGCTAATACTAAGCAATGGTCGTCCGAGGCCCTTCAAGCCTTTCACTTCCTCAAAAAGGCGTTTTCTACCGCTCCTGTTCTACGACAGCCAGACGTGACCCTTCCATTCTTCCTGGAAGTAGATGCTTCTAATGTTGGTCTAGGGGCCATTCTATCCCAAAGATCGGAGCAACAGAAATTCCATCCCTGTGCCTTCTACTCTCGAGGTCTTCTACCTGCAGAAAAAAACTATACCATCGGGGATAAGGAGTTGTTGGCCATAAAAGCGGCGTTAGAGGAATAGAGATATCTGCTGGAAGGGGCTCGTCACCCTGTAACTATTTTTACTGATCACAAAAACCTTCTATACTTGCAGTCAGCTCAATGCTTGAATCCTCGTCAAGCAAGATGGTCACTTTTCTTTTCCTGCTTTGAGCTTATCATAACCTTCAAACCAGCTTCAAAGAATAGAAAAGCAGACGCCTTATCTCGGGCGTTTGTGGCTTCCTCTGATACTGAGGATTGTTCTGATCATCCCATATTGGATCCCAAATGTGTGACTCTGGCCACTTCCTCCACCAAGGTGCTACCATTTGGGAAAACCCTTGTGCCACCACCTCTACGGAAAAAAAATATTATTGTGGTATCATTCTTCCCGTTTTTCTGGACATTCGGGAGAACGAAAGACATTAGAAATCTTTTCTCGGAGCTACTGGTGGCCCTCTATTAGGAGAGATGTCAAGGAATTTGTGGCCGCTTGTGAGGTTTGCTCTCAATTCAAAACCCCCCGCAGAACACCGGCGGGACTACTTCAACCACTACCCATTCCCTCCAAACCTTGGACCCATATTAGTATGGACTTTGTCACCGATCTTCCTCCTATCAAAAGATGCAATACCATCTGGGTAGTGGTGGATAGATTTTCTAAGATGGCACATTTTGTTCCTTTGACTAGATTACCTTCCTCATCTACCTTGGCTGACCATTTTATCAAGGAGATCTTTTGGATTCATGGCTGTCCATCTGAGTTTGTTTCAGATAGAGGAGTGCAGTTCGTCTCCAGATTCTGGCGAGCCCTTTGCAAGACCTTGGGTATACGACTGTCACTATCATCCTCCTACCATCCTCAATCAAATGGACAGACCGAGAGAGTCAACCAAGATCTTGAGACTTTCATAAGGATGTTCTCCTCAGCCAACCAAGACAATTGGGTAGATTTACTTCCATGGGCTGAATTCGCCCACAACAATTTGTATCACGAGTCATCTACAAAAATTCCATTCTTTGTGGTATACGGTCACCATCCGTCTCTCCCAGAATTTCCTGCCCTCCCTCCCACCCAAGTTCCTGCGGTGGAGATTTTATGTCAGAGTTTCAAAACTATCTGGTCTCAGGTTAAATCCTCCCTGAAGAAGACATCTGCCAGATACAAGTGTTTTGCTGATAAAAAGAGACGAGCTATTCCACCACTTAAAATTGGAGACCGCGTATGGCTTTCTACCAAAATTATTCGCCTGAAGGTTCCATCCATGAAGTTCGCTCCCCGTTCATTGGCCCATATAAAATCACTCAGGTGATAAATCCAGTGTGCTTCAAATTACTATTACCTAAGAACCTTCATATCTCCAACGCCTTCCATGTGTCATTACTCAAGCCTCTTATCATCAACCGTTTCTCTGTTCCTCCTTCAGCACCTCGGCCAGTACAAAATCATCAGGAGGAGTTCGAAATTACCCATATTCTGGATGCCAAAATTTCGCGAGGAGTTCTTCGCTTCCTAGTGCATTGGAAGGGCTTTGGTCCAGAGGAGCGTTCTTGGATCCGTGCAGATGATCTCAATGCTCCAGCTCTTCTAAAGAGATTTTACGCCAAATTTCCGGGCAAACCCGGTTCCAAGTGTTCTGTGCCCACCTTTAAAAGGGGGGGTACAGTCACTCACCGGACCGTGAGTACCTCTGCTCTTGTGCGTGGTTCTCTCTCCTTCCTGCCAGCACCTGTCCTGAGCCGCGGCCGTCCGCCATCTTGATATGACTGCGCATGTGCAGGATCCCTGAACTCTTATGACCTTGCTTTTAACTTAATTGGTGGATCAATCACCTCTCCCTATTTAAGGCACCTGTGGCCTTTGTATCGTTGCCTGATCTTGATTCTCACTCCCTGTGAGTCTCTGAAGGTGTTCCCTGTGTCCTGCTCGTATCTTCAGTTTCCTACTGGATTACCTGCTCTGCTCATCGGGAGTTCCCATACCCGCTACAGACTCCTAGCTCTCCTGCTCGTGTCTTCTGCTTCCTGCTGGATTACCTGCTCTGCTCATCGGCGGTTCCCATACCCACTACAGACTCCTAGCTCTCCTGCTCGTGTCTTCTGCTTCCTGCTGGATTACCTGCTCTACTCACCGGCGGTTCCCATACTTGCTAGAGCTTCCCAGCTCTCCTGCTGTGTCTGCACCGGGACAAGCCTCTTGTCACGGGCACTAGGAATCTTGCCCAGGAATTCACCAGATGACTGGGCTTACCAGAGTAGTGAAGTTAACACAAATATCCTCTGGTAGCAGGGTGACTAGCGGAACATATATCACAGCAGATGGAGAGAGAATGCCATTAAAGAATAGGAAAGTCAGTGACTTGCAGCAATCTTGGTCAATGATTCAGCGACTAGCTGATATTGTGGAAAGGCAGATTTGAACACGGAGATCAGGATGGACATGAGCAGATGCGTGGAGGTAGTAGGGAAGTCAGTAGATTGCGTACAGCAAGTTGTACCACTGCTATGGTGAGAAGACTTGTCCAGGTGCAGGTAGGTAGCGGGGAAGTCAGTGGTCTGCGTACAGCAAGTTGTATCACTGCTTAATATGTGAGGATGTGTACAGGTGTCGATGAGTGGAGGCATACAAAGGATAATAGGATGCAGACACTGAGAGCAGAGAGGAACTTGATCCCAATAGATATGCATCATATCCAACAAAGTCTATAACGGTATGTGGCGCTGCTTGGTAGAGACTTGCTCAGCACAGATATGCAGGCCAATAAAGGATAGTCAATCACAATTATGCATATAATGACTGAGTAATACCGTTAATTCCAAACAGATATGCAGCATAACAATAACAGTCTATAGCGGGTATGGATACCGCTGCTGAGAGAAGAAACTTGTCCTAGCGGATATGCAGAGTAAAGGTAGAAAATCAATAACAGATAGGCATACCGCTATTCAGTAGAACAGTCTGTCCACAGGAAGATGCAGGGACTGCAGAGACGCTGAACGGCAGAGACGAGTGTAGGAACCACAGGTGAGTAGATCCGGTAATCAGAGTCAGGCTGAGGACACAGGCAGGAAACAGGAGACTGTAGCAGGTATGGAAACCAGCGATGAGTAGCACAGGGAATCCACAGGAACTGAAGACACTAGTAGTACACAGGAGACAGTAGCGGGTATGGAGACCAGCGATGAGTAGAACAGGAATCAGCAGGAAACTGAAGACACTAGTAGAACACAGGAGACACCTTCAGAGACTCACAGGGAATGAGACTCAAGATCAGGCAATGAGGTAATGAGCACAGGTGCCTTAAATAGGGAGAGTTGCCTGATCAACCAATTAGATTAAAAGCAACAGTCACAAGAGTTCTTGGGTGCTGCGCATGCGCAGTCCATCAGGATGGCGGATGGCCGCGGTTTAGGACAGGTGCCGGCAGGAAGGCTTGGGAGCCACGCACCAGCGTAGAGGCACTCACGGTCTGGTGAGTGACAGTACCCCCCCTTTTAAAGGTGGGCACAGAACACATGGAGCCGGGTTTGCCCGGATTCTTGGAATTGAATTTTTTTAGAAGAGCTGGGGCGTTGAAATCATCTGCCCGGATCCAGGAGCGCTCCTCTGGACCAAAGCCCTTCCAATGTACAAGTAAACGAAGAACTCCTCGCAAAATTTTTGCATCTAATATATGAGTGATCTCAAACTCCTCCTCTTGATGAACCTGAACTGGCCGAGGTGCTGAAGGAGGAACAGAGAAACGGTTGATGATAAGAGGCTTGAGTAATGACACATGGAAGGCGTTGGAGATACAAAGGTTCTTAGGTAGTAGAAGTTTGAAGCAGACTGGATTTATCACTTGAGTGATTCTATATGGACCAATGAAACGAGGAGCGAACTTCATAGATGGAACCTTCAAGCGAATATTTTTGGTAGAAAGCCATACACAATCTCCAATCTTAAGTGGTGGAATAGCCCGCCTCTTTTTATCCGCAAAGGACTTGTATCTGGCAGATGTCTTCTTTAAACAGGTTTTAACCTGAGACCAGATATCTTTGAAGGTCTGACAAACAGTCTCCACAGCAGGAACTTGGGTGGGAGGGAGGGGAGGAAATTCCGGGAAAGACGGATAATGACTGTAAACCACAAAGAATGGACTTCTTGAAGATGACTCGTGATACATGTTGTTATGGGCGAATTCAGCCCATGGGAGTAAATCTACCCAGTTGTCTTGGTTGGCTGAGGAGAACATCCTAATGAAAGTTTCAAGTTCTTGATTGAGTCTCTCGGTCTGTCCGTTTGATTGAGGATGGTAGGAAGATGAGAGTGATAATCTAATACCCAAGGTCTTACAAAGGGCTCGCCAGAATCTGGAAACGAATTGCACTCCCCTATCCGAAACAATCTCAGAAGGACATCCATGAATTCAGAAAATCTCTTTGATGAAATGATCAGCCAGAGTAGATGAAGAAGGTTGACCGGTCAAAGGAACGAAATGTGCCATTTTCGAAAATCGATCCACCACTACCCAGATGGTATTACACTTTTTACTTGGAGGAAGATCGGTGACAAAGTCCATACTAATATGGGTCCAAGGTTTGGAAGGAATGGGTAGTGGTTGCAGTAATCCTGCTGGTGTTCTGCGGGGAGTTTTAAACTGGGAACACAGCTCACAAGCGGCCACAAAGTCTTTGACGTCTTTCCTCATAGAGGGCCACCAGTAGCTTTGAGAAAGGATTTCTGAGGTCTTGCGTTCACCAGAATGTCCAGAAAAACGTGAAGAATGAAACCAAGACAAAATTTTTCTCCTAAGAGATGGAGGCACGAGGGTTCTCACAAATGGTAGCACCTTGGTGGACGAAGTGGCCAGAGACACACACTTGGGGTCTAATATAGAATGGTTAGGACCATCTTCAGCATCTGAGGACGTCACGAATGCCCGAGACAGGGTGTCTGCTTTTTTATTTTTGGAAGCCGGTTTGAAGGTTATAATAAGTTCAAACCGAGAAAAGAAAAGAGACCATCTTGCTTGACGGGGATTCAAACATTGAGCTGACTGTAGATATGACAGGTTTATGTGATCCGTAAAAATGGTTACAGGATGACGAGCTCCCTCCAGTAGATATCTCCAGTCCTCTAATACTGCTTTTATGGCCAACAACTCCTTGTCCCCGATGGTATAATTCCTCTCCGCGGGTAGAAGACCTCGGGAATAAAAGGCACAAGGATGGAATTTTTGTTGCTCCGATCTCTGGGATAATATGGCCCCTAAGCCAACATTAGAGGCGTCTACCAATAGGAAGAAGGGAAGCATCACAGCAGTCTGTCGAAGAACAGGAGCGGAAGAGAAGGACTCTTTGAGAGACTGGAAAGCTTGAAGAGCCTCGGAGGACCATAGCTTAGTGTTAGCCCCCTTGCGGGTCAGGGCCACTATAGGAAAGGCAATGGACAAAAAACCTTGAATTAGGCATCTGTAATAATTAGCAAAACCTAAAAAACGTTGGATTGCTCGGAGAGTAGTTGGCTGGGGCCAACGTAATACAGCGTTCACCTTTTCTGGATCCATCTTAAGACCGACTCCGAAGACAATATATCCCAGGAATGGAATCTGGGATAACTCGAATGAACATTTCTCTAATTTGCAAAATAAAGAATTTCTTCGGAGTCTGGAAAGGACCTCTGCCACATGTTGATGATGAGTGGGAAGACTGGGAAAAAATTAACATGTCGTCCAGATAGACGACGACACAGACATACAGCAAGTCCCGGAAGATCTCATTCACGAAACCCTGGAAGACAGCGGGGGCGTTACACAACCCGAAGGGCATAACTAGATATTCATAATGGCCATCCCTGGTGTTAAAAGCTGTCTTCCATTCGTCTCCGGACTTGATCCGGATTAAATTATAGGCAACTCGAAGATCAAACTTGGTAAAGATCCGGGCTCCCTTAATACGATCGAAGAGCTCAGTAATTAACGGAATAGGATACCGATTTTTGATGGTAATGGCATTGAGTCCACGAAAATCTATACAGGGACGTAATGATCCATCTTTAAAGAACCCCGCTCCAGCGGGGGAGGTAGAAGGTCGGAAAAATCCTCGCTGGAGGTTCTCCTTAATATACTCAGATGTAGCTTGAGTCTCAGGTAATGAAAGTGGATACACACGGCCCCTAGGAGGATTCCTGCCAGGTTGTAAATCAATCGGACAATCCCATGCCCGATGAGGAGGAAGGCGTTCTGATTGAACCTTATCGAACACATCCGCAAAGGAAGCATACTGTGGGGGGAGACCCGGAGGACACTGTGAAATGGAAGACTGCTATATTTTGAGCGGAACAACTTGAGAGAGACAACGATGATGACATTCGGGACCCCAGGAAGTGACTTGAGGAGTGTTCCAGTCAATCTGAGGGGAATGAAGTTGAAGCCATGGAAGGCCTAGTACGATGGGACTGGTAGTAACAGGAAGGATCAGTAAAGAAATATTCTCCTGGTGTAAGGCTCCAATTTGAAGAGACAGTGGAAACATACTTTGAGTAATGAGACCATTAATTATACGTGACCCATCGATAGCAGTAACGGCAATGGGTACCTTTAAAGAAATCACTGGTAGAGACCATTGATTCACTAGGGAACTAGAGATAAAATTTTCGGCAGCTCCAGTATCTATAAGTGCTTGAGAGACAAAGGATTTGGTAGCAAAGGAAACGGTGACATCAAAAGCACAAACTTTCACATTCGTAGAACATGGAGAGGACTCCGGGGACCCTAACCTTACCTCTCCAGAACTGGTTAGGGCCTGGCATTTCCCGACTTCCTAGGACATGAGTTCAGCATGTGAGTGGTGTCAGCGCAATAGATACAGAGTCTATTTTTCACTCTTCGTTCTCTCTCCTCTGATGTTAGTTTAGATCGACCTACATCCATAGGTTCTACTGGAGGTGGAGAATGACGAACTTGAGATGCTGAGCGAAGAGGCGCTTTGCAGGAAGTTACTCTCTCGGAATCTCTCTCACGAAATCTCATGTCTACACGATGGCAAAGGGAAATCAAATCATCCAAGGAGGAGGGTAATTCTTGTGAGGTCAGTGCGTCTTTAATTTTATCGGAAAGCCCCTGCCAGAAGGCGGCGATCAATGCCTCAGTGTTCCACTGAAGTTCAGAGGCAAGTATCCGAAATTAAATAACATACTGAGCTACCGTCCGAGATCCTTGGCAAAGTCGGAGGATACTGGAAGCTGCAGAGATAACACGACCAGGTTTGTCAAAAATACTTCGAAACGTAGAAATAAACATGGCACTATCTTGCAATAAAGCGTCATTTCTTTCCCACAGAGGGGAGGCCCATGCGAGAGCCTGTCCGGAAAACAAAGAGATGAGGTAGGCCACTTTGGAACGATGAGTAGAGAAGTTATGAGGTTGAAGTTCAAAATGAACGGAGCATTTTTTAAGAAAGCCCCTACAAGTTTTGGGATCTCCATCATATTTAGAAGGAGTAGGCAGGTGTAGCGTGGAAGCGATGGACACCTGGGATGGCACTGGGGAAGGAGATGGAGATACTGTAAGATCAACAGTAGCTGCTACATTTTGCACAGGGGTTCCTTGGGAGGCTAAAGCCTGACAATATTGCAACAACTGTTGTTGGCGAACATCTTGTTGTTCGATTCGGGTGACCAGATACTGCAGCATCTCTTTAGCTGTTGGTTCCGATCCTGGGTCTGTCATGGCCTGATCTTACTGTCACAGGCACTAGGAGTCTTGCCCAGGAATTCACCAGATGACTGGGCTTACCAGAGTAGTGAAGTTAACACAACGGTCCTCTGGTAGCAGGGTGACTAGCGGAACATATATCACAGCAGATGGAGAGAGAATGCCAATAAAGAATAGGAAAGTCAGTGACTTGCAGCAATCTTGGTCAATGAGTCAGCGACTAGCTGATATTGTGGAAAGGCAGATTTGAACACGGAGATCAGGATGGACGTGAGCAGATGCGTGGAGGTAGTAGGGAAGTCAGTGGTCTGCGTACACAAGTTGTACCACTGCTATGGTGAGAAGACTTGTCCAGGTGCAGGTAGGTAGCGGGGAAGTCAGTGGTCTGCGTACAGCAAGTTGTACCACTGCTTATGGTGAGAAGACTTGTCCAGGTGCAGGTAGGTAGCGGGGAAGTCAGTGGTCTGCGTACAGCAAGTTGTACCACTGCTTAATAGGTGAGGATGTGTACAGGTGTCGATGAGTGGAGGCATACAAAGAATAATAGGATGCAGACACTGAGAGCACAAAGGAACTTGATCCCAATAGATATGCAGTGTATCCAGCAAAGTCTATAACGGTATGTGGCGCTGCTTGGTAGAGACTTGCACAGCACAGATATGCAGGCCAATAAAAGATAGTCAATCACAATTATGCATATAACGACTGAGTAGTATGGTTAATTCCAAACAGATATGCAGCGTAACAATAACAGTCTATAGCGGGTATGGATACAGCTGCTGAGAGTGGAAACTTGTCCTAGCGGATATGCAGAGTAAACGTAGAAAGTCAATAACAGATAGGCATACCGCTATTCAGTAGAACAGTCTGTCCACAGGAAGATGCAGGGACTGCAGAGACGCTGAACGGCAGAGACGAGTGTAGGAACCACAGGTGAGTAGAACCGGTAATCAGAGTCCAGCTGAGGACACAAGCAGGAAACAGGAGACTGTAGCAGGTATGGAAACCAGCGATGAGTAGCACAGGGAATCCACAGGAACTGAAGACACTAGTAGTACACAGGAGACAGTAGCGGGTATGGAGACCAGCGATGAGTAGAACAGGAAATAGGCAGGAAACTGAAGACACTAGTAGAACACAGGAGACACCTTCAGAGACTCACAGGGAATGAGACTCAAGATCAGGCAATGAGATAATGAGCACAGGTGCCTTAAATAGGGAGAGTTGCCTGATCAACCAATTAGATTAAAAGAAACAGTCACAAGAGTTCTTGGGTGCTGCGCATGCGCAGTCCATCAGGATGGCGGCCGGCCGCGGTTTAGGACAGGTGCCGGCAGGAAGGCTAGGGAGCCACGCTCCAGCGTACAGGTACTCACGGTCCGGTGAGTGACACCTCTCTACTCAGTGGCGATATGCATACTTGTTATTGACTATTAACTGTTATCCTGCATATCTGCCTTGGACAAGTTTCTCTACTCAGCAGCGGTATACATACCCGCTATAGACTATTAGTTGTTATCCTGCATATCTGCTTTGGACAAGCCTCTCTACTCAGCAGCGGTATACATACCCGCTATAGACTATTAGCTGTTACCCTGCATATCTGTTTGTACAAGCTTCTCTGCTCTCCAGCTGTATACATACAGTCATAGACTATTACTATTACTCTACCTATCCGCACCTGGACAAGTCCTCACCTCCTCGCAGTGGTACAACTTGCTATCCGCAGACCACTGACTTCCCCGCTACCTACCTGCACCTGGACAAATCTTCCCATCACAGCAGTGGTACAACTTGCTATCCGCAGACCACTGACTCTCCCATTACCTTCCTTCACCTATTCACGTCCGCCCGGCTCATCTTGGTTGATACCTGCCTCTGCACTATAGTTGCAAGTCGCTGACTTTCCTACCATTATAGCTGCGAGTTGCTGACTCCTATTTACTCCATCGACATTCTCTCTCCACCTGCTGTTGTATAACGTTCCTACTATTCACCCTACTGCCCAGAGGATCGCTGTGTAAACCCCGCCCCTCTGGTAAGCATTACCATCTGGTGAATCCTGGATAGAACTCCTAGTGCCCGTGACATACTCTCAATGTAAAATGGCTGATTTGACAGTTGTTGTTGGTGCGTTTGCAATAAAAACCACTAATAATATACATATAATAATTTGCTATTAAATTTTTGCAAATTACACGCATGATTTATGCTATTTTAAGCCAAGCATACTATAACCCCAGAGACACTTTTAACACGAATATGGCAAGGATATTAATGATCCCTCAGAGACAAGAACATTGGTGAAGAGTCAAACTTAGGCTTGCATGGTTGCAAGGTGCATTGGCTAACTGCTACGCCAATGACCAAGTGGTGAAAGCAAGATGACAATGAAATATAATACAAATTAAAGCTGAGCAGCAACTTCTATCATAAGTTTGTTTCCTTAAAACATTGTTAAAAATGTCAATACTTATAAATATTATACACAGAAAGCATTGGTACATGCAGATGCCAATTGATGCCAGATACAGGCATCAATTGGGGTTTAAACTCATTACCTTGCCCTTGGCAGTTCATTTCTTTAACCACTAAGGTATACTTCAGATTGAAACACCCATACCAAACAGCAAATTAACTATTTGCAAAAAAAAAGTGTTCCTGACCATGATTATTTGAACACTTGAACACAATTTCTTAGTAACAGACAGAAAGGATCAGGTTTGATGAATTTACAATAAGAAATAAACACAAACTTGGTTTGATCATAATAAAATCATTATAAAATGAAAAGAGAGTTACTCATAACCAGCTTTGCATAGACCCAGCGTCAGATCTCGTCAGCTGATACCTGTCCTATACACCTGCATATACTTCTCTCATTACAATCCCCTATAAAATACTGTCTGATGCACACTTGAAGTTTGTTAAGACTCCATAGTTAGTGTGTTTTGCTGCTGGTTATTTCATTAGTGGCCTTTTATTTGTATTGAGTTATATTTAAAGTTAATCTTTTAAAGGCACTTTAAATGTTTGTAAGATGTTTTATGTTACACAATAACAGTGCATCTCTCTTTTCAGATATAATGTGCATTTTAATGTGTGTTATTTGTCTATTGAATTTTAACCCTTTTTTTGTGGTGTGGTGTTGTGAAGCTTTTCAATCTTATACCTATTATTTTAAATCTTATGTGGTTTTGTGAAATTGCCATGGTGCATGTTTGTCCAACAGATCCCCAGCCCTTAGGGCAACTCACATTCAACATTGATTTGCAAGGTAAAATGCATTCCAATATGGTTTCTGTCACACTTTGGGTAATATCTGTCAGTCCCTACAAACTACTATGAGAGAGGCCATTAGCCGAAGGAGTTTAAAATCATGTGTTGTGAAGCTGATAATGTTACTTACCACTGGGGGTTTTTAAGGCTGTAGTGTAATCAGCCAATAGGAAGGAAGTGGGAGTGTCGTGGAAAGAATATATCAAGCAGTGGGAGAAGGAGAGAGCTTCCTGTTTCCTGGATCCGGAGACCCACCCACCCGCCCTGGTTTCAGATTATATTGGTTATATTCCCTCGTCACGAGGAGCGAGGTTTTTTGAATGGCAGGAGAGCATGGCAGTCATAAGGTTGTTAAACATACAGTACTTAATGTATTGGCAATATAGCCTTGGTTCCCTCAATGTTATTAGACTCGTTGATACTCTGGTAAGGAGTATCAGGTTTTTGCCTAGAAAGGGCTTGACCAGTTTGAGTTCAGAGGGGATTGAGTTAATCTATAGTGTATAGTACTGGCCAATAGTTAAGGTGTTAACCTGGGTTGGTGGAAAGGAGGCGATCTTCCACCGTATTGGTTTATGTTGGTTTTTAGCTGGCTGCCCTTGCTCTTCGCCACCTCTATAAAGAAAAAGGTCCAAATTGTTTATAGCTTTTGATAGTATTGATAGATAAATAAAATAAAGATAAATAAAATAAAATAAAAATAAACAAATAATTTAAAAATAATAATGTAATAAAAGGACCTTTTTTATTCCAAACTTAAGTCGGTGTCCGTGTCTTTATTTTATGGTTATATGTGGGGATGTTTAAACAAAGAGGGGAATGCATTTGAAGGGTAATCAACACTATGCATTTTATTATATTGTGATGAATGTAAAGGCCTGTTTCATTTTTATAAACATATGCAAATGTTGGGACCAGATACTTTGAACGGAATCAAAAGTGTACCTTTGATTTCTGCTAAATATAAATGTTGCTGGAAGGGCTGTCTCTGGACCTGGTGAGCTAATCAGATGTGCCTTCTATAGCCATAGCAGTTTGAACAATAATGATGAGCATTGTTTGTTAGAGTTTGCATTGATGCGGGAGAAATGCCAGCTCTCGCGGGAGCCCGGGAGACTGACCCGAATTTCGGGAGTCTCCCGGACTTTCCTGGAGAGTTGGCAAGTATGATATTACTAAACATTAATATCCAGACACACAGCAAACAGCTCACACAACACTACAGCCTTATGTTGTTAGCAAAAATATGTGCCTATTGCAATAAGGACAGGAAGGACCATTGATCTAAGTTGTTTGGTGAAGCACTGGCCGGGTGCATTAGCATATCATATAAGGCTAAGGCCTTTGTATATATTGTAAATGTGCCCATAATCATACCGGAACATATTTGAAGTTAAGATTCATGACCTTGGTGCATACCTAGAATGGATTAAACTAGTCCATTAATTGCATTTGAAACTTTGATTGGTGTCACATTATTGAGAGCTAACATATTAAAATAGGAAAATATCCTTGGCTTTAGGTATTTCCATACCTAGCAAGGAACACTGTAGGTGTAAAATGCTTTGCTAGGCACCATTTACTCACACAAACCAAGATACACTGCAACTGGTGTAAACTATGTCTACATTTGGAAGCCATTACTCAGTATGAGATTTGTTAAAAATGCACCTATTATGGCTGCCATTCACATGACGCAAGTTTAAATTTTAGAAAACCTGATTAGTGATGTACATGTGTGCTGACATTTAGAACTTTAATCTCCTGATCCAAGCCAGGTTTACCTACAATATTTAGCAATGTGCTGACTATGGAGAAATTAATGTCATGCATGGCTGCTTTGTCATGTACGACACCACTAAATAGTTAGTGGTCATAGACTGAAATTTAGAGATAGACATAGGATGACACTTTGGCTAGATTTAATACCGTTTGACACGTATTGTAAGACACGTAGCAAAAATGAAATTAAGGAATGTAGGCTTCTCAGATAACAATGTCCTTAGACTTGTTAAAGAGTCTAGATTTTTTACATCAATAATTTATTATTGATGTCATTATATGCCATCACAAAATAACAGCCACATACTTTCGGTAGTATTACATTTTGTAAATATGTTAAATAAAATGTAAAAAAAATACATACGAAAAAAATTACATAACTCATTTTTTTTTTAGGCTTAATATACGGTTTTGCTTCATTAGCACGCCGGCTCTGACTTCGGGTTACCCGTGATGTGGAGGAGTCAGAAGAAGCATCTGAAATCACAAGAGGAACAGAATGTGTCTGATGCTGTGAAGGTGCAGGGTGATGGCCAGGAGGGGTGGCAGGGGGCTGGACAAGAGGGGTGGCAGGGGGCAGGACAAGGGTCGTGGCAGGGGCCTGGTAAAGGGGGGGTGGCAGGGGGCAGAACAAGGGGGATGGCAGGAGCCTAGACAAGGGGGGGTGGCAGGGGGCAGGACAAGGGTGGTGGCAGGGGCCTGGACAAGGGGGGTGGCAGGGGGCAGGACAAGGTGGGTGGCAAGAGCATGGGCAAAAATCATAGAAAAAAGATGGCCTAGGGTCAGGGCAAGGAGGGTGGAGGCAGCAGACGGATCAAAGAGGGAGGAGGGTACAGACGGGCCAGGAACAGAGGAGGCAACAGACGGGCCAGGGAGGGAGGAAGCAACAGATGGGGCAGGGAGGGGGGAAGGAACAGACGACTGGTGTTAGGGGCTGGGGAATGAATACTCTGAAATGGGTGAAGGTAATGTTGAAGTCGTATAATTGGATGAACGAAAGTATATTGGTTTAATATTGGTTTGCCGTGCGTATTGCGAAGCGTACGCCAGGTAACACGTGGCGTGATGCGATCGCACGGTAAAATACGCACGCACACACTAGCATTACAACATTTAGTTATTTATACAATTCATATTGGTTCCGTTACACTGTAATTTATGAGCAGATAGCATTTGGTTTATTATTTGTTTATATAATATGATTATATGTACATTTTAGTGTTATTAAAGGTTTAGGTTATAGGAAAGGTGTCATGCCTGATATCATATTGAAGCCCTAATCATCAGCAGCTGTCTGGTGCAGTCGGCGAAGAGATCGCACATTGCATACTTTAGTTATTGATATTAGGGAATAAAACTTTTGTATGATGCTGGCTATGAAAGGAGCAGACCCCCTGGAGAGATGACCCCCTCCTTTGGATTCCTTAGATTGAATCAGCCTATGAACTGTTTACCCTGAAGCCACCCTGTGCCTGGACCTATAGATGCAAGCTACGTCATCTCTATTTTTCACAATGAAACACTGACTGTATATATTAGCTGCATCCCCCACCAGAGTCAGTCTACTCTGACCACAGTTATCTAACAGATACACTGTTCCATTGGGACCCATGGAAGCGCAGCGATTGCAGCAGTATGTATGTATGTAACTTTTGGTATTGGCTGTGCTGTACTGTGCTTTATCATAATATAATAATGTATTGAATTGTTGATTATTTACATCTGCTAAAATAAACCACCATGTGCTTTGGAAACACATACAATTGATTGGGCAATGCTTATTTTAAAACGATAGAATTACTTTAATAGTAATGTGCCTGAGGTGCGTTGGGAGTGGGCATGCAAGAGAACACCCAGGAGTGTTGCTATAGTAGACATGGTGGAATTTAGAGTAGACATTTGGGTGGTGAATGTGCTCATGAAAGTGGTGAGTTGGTGCTCAATGCGGGGTAGAATGCTTGATATTTGTGTTACGTGAGTGTCCAGTGATGCAGTGATGTCTTCAAATCTTTGAGATGCGAGTGAGAGTGCCTGCACCCTCGCAAGTTCAGCCTGCTCCCTCTGAGGCTCCTCCACATCACAGGCAGCTTCCTCCTCCACCTCAGGAGCAGCCTGGTGTTCACAATCTGCATATAGAGAAAAAGAGAAGATATTAAATCCAAACTGTTACGCTAAAGGTTTCCTTCGTAAACATTTGTACCAACGTGTTATGTAGCATTGGTAAAGTGTAAGCTTCCATGGAATTTGCTAGCAAACAGGCCTTGACAGTTCAGAAAATCAGGCATAGGCACATATGTGGGTTAATTTTTCACATGGACCTACATATTATGCCAATTTCTCGTCAGTGTGTACATTTCTTTTCCTACTATGTGATAGGCAAACACATTTTGACATTAAAGTTTGACAGAAGACACAACCTGAGAGTTGTCACATGTGCATATACCAAACACAAACATTAACAGACATTAAATAATGAAACTCGTCATGTACCTAGGGGAGAGTGCTGTCCTACTTGGGGTGGGGTATATACAGTATCAATATCTCCCACCCCAACAATATCTGCAATGTGAATAGCAATGCTAGTACGCTCCTCAAGGGGTGTTAATCTTGCGTCCAGGGGAGGGCCCCCGCCAGTGCCTTGGGCATGTTCTTGGCCTTTTCTAATTTTTGCCTTAAGGCGCTGTTTATAGTCTGGCCATCTGTGCAAATGACAAAGAATATGCTGCGAAATGGCAGAATAGTATAAAAAATGCTAAATCATAGTGTCCTTTTGAAATATTAGCACAAAATAACTAAACAAATACACAGTGAAGTGTGTGAGGCTTTTCAAGCGTGGCTAATGTAGAAAACGGAACATGTTTATTTTAAAAAATACCATGGGGATTTTGTTGTGTCACTAAGGCCTTTCTAGAGAAATGACTTACACAGACATTCGGATGTGTTAAGCTCACAGGCGTCTAACTAGTAATATGTTTACAGTCATCCAAACAAAAAAACTAAATTATTAAAAAAAAGTTAATATTTACCGTTTCTGAACTTCTGCAACTTTACGCTTGCATTGCAAAATTTGATTTATTTTCATGGTGATATTTTCCCATTTCTGGGCTCTCTCATATCCGGTTACACATTCGTCTCCAGAGTAAAAGGCTAGAATCACTTCCTCCAGAAGGACTTCTAATTCAGCCATAGAAAAGTTCAAGCGTCTTCGTGTGGGCTTCCCTGATGCCCACTCGGTGCTGGGTCCAGCCTCCTCAGACATTTTTCTATAGAAAATAAATGGAGAATGTTTATTGGCAATGCAAACAGTCAGGTGCAATGAAACATTGCTAGCCCAATCCACCCCCTTAAAAATTGCATTTGTCAGACTCCAACCTAGTTAGTAAGCACATGCACCTTATTATAAAAAGCCTTGTTGTTTCTATATATATACACAACAGTCACTTCTCAAACTGTACATAAAAATTAGTGGTCTAAAAGCACTAAATCATCATCATTCTGCTAATATTACCACTCTCCACTGTTGCTTTTATTACATTGTTCATCACGTTGGCAACACAGTTAACTCACCTATCTCCCAATCCAAATCCAGAGCATTAACCAAAAAAATGCGATTGGAAATGCAAGGTGAATGCAAAATAAAGGCACCAACAGTATTAAGAGTGTAGACTCTATAGTTTAATTTATTTGGAAGCATCCAAAAATATGCATAGATACATTTTCAGTATTCTGACCATCAATGCTATAATCTACTTAATAGTGTGTTTTGTAGGGGGAAACCCATAAGCAGAGTGTAGCAGTCAAATGTATACTTTGCATGTACATTTTGAGGGCAAGGCCACTTTTTGAATGTTGTAAGCAAAGTAACAATGATTTTGTCCGAACAAGGATGGCCCCTAATCAGAAGCAAACATGTTGTATCTATAGAAACATATCACATCAAATAGTAATATCAGTATTACTGAATGTCCAATCCAATGTTACAAATAAAACAGTTGTCAGGTTCTGGCAAAGGGTGCCCTGCAAATGTGAAAATGAAATGAAATAAGAGTCCAGGTAATCAGACCGTCAATGCTATAATGTACTTTATAGTGTGTTTTGTAGGGGAAAACCTATTAGCAGAGTGTAGCAATCAAATGTATACTTTGCATGTACATTTTGAGGCCAAGGCTACTCTTTGATTCTTGAAAGCAAAGTTAAAATTATTTTATCCTAAAAAGGTGGGTCCATAATCATGTTGTATCTATAGAAAAATGTTGCATCTATAGAAACATATCACATCAAATAGTACTTACTGTTTCAGAGGCAAACGCAGGATTTGTAGAGGGGCGTTTCCACACCACGCCGCCAGTGGGCGTGACCAGCATGCATGTGGACGTGGCTTTAATTTTAGACAGTGCTTGGCTGCTCTCCAACCCTTCCTATCCCCAAAATTTACATGGGCAATGATGCGTGCACTACTGTTCGGTGCACGCAGCTCTCCCTTTTCAAGCAGAGCTGTGTGAAGGGCTGCTGTGTTTGCAAGAAGAGAATTACAGGCTCTCACTGCAGGCATGGACAACATGCCGGAGGGGAGATACATCTCTAATGAAGTTAAATTGCTGGCCTATGAAAGGGTCTGCAGATACATCCGCCTGTGGTACAACAAACGGCGGACGGTGGTTTAGCTACAGCGGCGCTGGATCGACCTCCGCCGGCGTCAGCCCCAGCTGTTCCGCAAGCTCCGAGAGGAGATCATAAGAAGTGAGTTCTCTATTACTCGCAGAGAACGTCTATAAACTAGTTTTTTGTGTTTTGGATTCGGATTTGCTTGAGGTTTTGGGTTCGGATTTGTTTCGCAAAACACCTGACGAAAGGTTTTGGTTCGGATTTAAGGTTTTGTATTCGGATTTATTTTGAAAAAAAACATAAAAAGTGTTAAAATCAAGTTTTTGGGGTTTATTTTCACTCCTACGCTATTATTAACCTCAATAACATTCATTAGCAATCATTTCCACTAATTCCCTGTCTATTCTGAACACCTCACACCTCACAATATTTTTTTAGTCCAAAACGTTTCACCGAGGAAGCTTTCTGGACTGCATAGTGCAGTGGTCCCGGTACATAATTTGGTACCGGGGCCACAATATATCACCCTCAACTGGTCTCAATTCCACCAAAAAAGTATCTGGACTGCGTAGTGGAGTGGTCCCCACAATATAATAAAAAAACCCTCAACTGGTCTGAATTTTACCAAAAAAATATCTGGACTGCGTAGTGGAGTGGTCCCCACAATACAATAAAAAAAAAACTCAACTGGTCTCAATTCCACCAAACAAGTATCTGGACTGCGTAAAGGATGGAGTGGTCCCCACAATATAATAAAAAAAAACCTCAACTGGTCTGAATTCCACCAAACAAGTATCTGCAATGCGTAGTGGATGGAGTGGTCCACACAATATAATAAAAAAAAACCTCAACTGGTCTCAATTCCACTAAACAAGTATCTGGACTGCGTAGTGGAGTGGTCCCCACAATATAATAAAAAAAACCCTCAACTGGTCTCAATTCCACCAAACAAGTATCTGGACTGCGTAGTGGAGTGGTCCCCACAATATAATAAAAAAAACCTTAACTGGTCTGAGTTCCAGGGAACAGATGGCGGACACCGGATGGACGTCTAAAACCAACATAGCAGTTAATGGCGCTGTTCCTCTTTTTTGTGACTGCACAAACAATTAACGTAGTAATAGAAATGACAGGTTTTTTTTGTTTTAAATATAGAAAGAAAGAAAGTAGTACCAGAAATGGCAGTTATTTAGTTTCTTTTAAATATAGAAAGAAAGAAGGTAGTACTAGAAATGGCAGTTTTTTGTTTTTTTTTTAAATAGAGAAAGAAAGAAGGTAGTACTATAAATGTCAGTTATTTTTTTTTTTTTTTAAATATAGAAAGAAGGAAGGTAGCAATAGAAATGGCAGTTCCTCTTTTTTGGAACTGCACAAACAGTGATGAAAATGAAGGTGGAGACGGTCCTCTTCAGAGGACAATCTCCTGACCAGCAGGTCTTTGCACCGCTGTAGACTTGTGTCCGCCGGAAACAGAGACACAACATACGCTTTAAACCGAGGATCGAGAACGGTGGGCAGAATGTATTCCTCTGACTTTAAAAGACTGACCACCCTCGGATCCTGGCAAAGCGTACGAAGGGCTTCATCCACAAGAGCTACATGCTTGGTGGAATCGCAATGGTGTACCAGCTCCTCCCTCACTTTCTCCAGCTGCTTCTGCAAAAGCCTGATCAGGGGAATCACCTGACTCAAGCTGGCAGTGTCGGAACTGACTTCTCGTGTGGCAAGTTCAAATGGCTGCAGAACCTTGCACAACACGGAAATCATTCTCCAGTGCGCTTGACTCAGGCGCATCCCCACTCCTTTTCCTATGTCGTAGGTGGCTGTGTAGGCTTGAATGGCCTTTTGATGCTCCTCCATCCTCTGCAGCATATAGAGGGTGGAGTTCTAGCACGTCACTACCTCTAGTTAATTTAGATTGCAAGGCTTGTAAATACTTTGAAGATAAAAAAATGAAGGCTGCACAGACTATGGAGCTAGAACGTGAAATTAAATGGACCACGATACTTTGGTGGCTATCTATGCCCCCCCCGCCCTACACTTGTAGTTGAATATAAAAAAAGCAGCCTGCATAGACTGTAGAACTAGAAATTCAAATATACAAAGAAATGGACAAAGGCAGTTTGGTATCTGTCTGCATCAGATCCCCTCTCCACTAGGAGTAAAATAGAAAACTATTCAGCCGTTATATAATCTAGAATATAAATATAAATTGAGAAAGGCAATTTGGTATCTGTCTGCATCATAATCATCAACATCCTCCTCAGCGCCAGCTACATCAATATCCTCCTCCCGGTGTACAACATTCACACCTTTATTAGCCAAATCTGTAACTGGACTGTGGGTGATCCTTCCAGCATATGCAGAGGGCGTGCTGCAAATTCTGGATGGAGACACCTCTTCCCGTACAGTGATGGGAAGGTCAGGCTTCACAACCACCAACACCCTTGGACTCGCCTTGGGGATTTGTGATGTAATCTGTTTAGAAGGCAGAGTTGTTTGCTGTTTTGTTGTTGTTGCTGACAGCATAACTCTCTTAAATTTTTTGTGAGGGGGGGAGGAGGAGGGCTTAGATCCTTGGGTGAAGCTGGACCACTAGTCATGAACACGTGCCAGGGCCTAAGCCGTTCCTTGCCACTACGTGTCGTAAATGGCATATTGCCAACTTTACGTTTCTCCTCAGATGATTTTAAGTTTCTCTTTTTGCTACTTTTTGAGAACTTGGGCTTTTTGGATTTTACATGCCCTGTTCTAGGAGATTGGGCATCGGGCTTGCAAGACGACGTTGATGGCATTTCATCGTCTATGTCATGACTAGTGGCAGCAGCTTCAGCATTAGGAGGAAGTGAGTCTTGATCTTTCTCTACTTTATCCTCCAAATTTTTGTTTTCCATTATATGTAGCACAAGAGAGCGTACCCCTAAGCCACACACACTCGGCAAAGCCTTTACAAATTATATGCGGCACAGGAGAGTACCACTGGACTTATACTGCTGAATCAGTGAACTTTGTAATATATCAGTACCACTGGACTTATACTGCTGAATCAGTGAACTTTGTAATATATCAGTACCACTGGACTTATACTGCTGAATCAGTGAACTTTGTAATAGCAGTACCACTGGACTTATACTGCTGAATGAGTGAACTTTGTAATATATCAGTACCACTGGACTTATACTGCTGAATGAGTGAACTTTGTAATATATCAGTACCACTGGACTTATACTGCTGAATAAGTGAACTTTGTAATATATCAGTACCACTGGACTTGTACTGCTGAATCAGTGAACTTTGTAATATATCAGTACCACTGGACTTATACTGCTGAATCAGTGAACTTTGTAATATATCAGTAGCACTGGACTTATACTGCTGAATCAGTGAACTTTGTAATATATCAGTATCACTGGACTTATACTGCTGAATCAGTGAACTTTGTAATATATCAGTACCACTGGACTTATACTGCTGAATCAGTGAACTTTGTAATAGCAGTACCACTGGACTTATACTGCTGAATCAGTGAACTTTGTAATATAGCAGTACCACTGGACTTATAATGCAGAATGAGTGAACTTTGTAATATAGCAGTTCCAATGGACTTATACTGGGATTTTTTTTTATTTTTTTTTATAATTACTTTTTTTGTAATTTTTTTTATAACTTTTTTTGAATTTTTTTTATAATTTGGGAATAATGGGGAAATAACAATGCCCTTAGAATGACAGAGCACAGGACACAGCACCACTGGACTGAACAGGACACAGCACAGGACCCAGCAGCACCACTGAACTCAGAAGGACAGAGCACAGGACACAGCACCACTGGACTGAACAGGACACAGCACAGGACCCAGCAGCACCACTGAACTCAGAAGGACAGAGCACAGGACACAGCACCACTGGACTGAGCAGAACACAGCACATCTTGCTCGAGTGTTCCTTTAATGTAAAGGTTTATAAAAGAGTCTCCAGGTCGCTGGGGATCCCCTGCCTTTTGGGGCTTAGTTACCCTGAATGGGTCTACGGGCATTCAAGGCAAGGTGGAGGGCTTTTGATTTCTGTACACTTTTTTTAGTCAGTTTAGTGGTCAGGTATTTCACGTGGAACACACGGTGTCAGGTCACCATCCGGCAGAAAGTCCTTCCCTGTGAGGTAGTGGTGGAAGATATTCTCCACGAGGTGTGGAAATTGAGGGGCATGGAGGGTCGCCGGATGTCCAATGCTAACTGGCTCAGGCTGTGGTGGAGTCTGAGACCTCCTTAGGGGGTCAAAGTCTGGTGCCTCTCCTTTCTAAGTGGCTTCTCTTACTGTCCTTTCACCCCATTAGATTTTGTGTGGTGGAAAAATTTTTCAAGTATGGCTTACATGCACCTACAACTTGCTTCTTAGTGGGATACGGTGATGTATATGAGTTGGGTTTGTTGTTTGTATGGTGGCACCTTCTTGTTTTATGTGATTTTATCCTTTTATATTTAGTGGACTTATGAATTGGGCAAATAACCCTTCTGGACTTTCGGTTAAGTTAGGCAAATCAGCCTTTGTTTTCAGTTGGTCTTTTTTAATATAGGTTGGTGCCACCTTTAGTAAAGTTTATTGGTTTTATTGTTTCATATGTAATGTTATGTTGCAAGTTTTAAATAAAAAAACATTAGCAGAACACAGCACAGCACAGCACAGAACTGAACAGCACAGCACAGCCCAGCACGAGATATAGCAGGACAGAGGACCACCTAACACAACCTCCCTCTACCCTGATCAATGCCCGAGTGAAGATGGCGGCAACTAGCGGGGAATTTATAGGATCCGAGTATCGCGAGATCCGACAGCGGGATTATGACTCAGAGCCTCGGTTTCAGTTTTGCAATTGGCGGGAATACCCGGATCTGTCTCGGATCCGGCTCGGATCGGCAACGTTCGGGTGGGCTCGGAATTCAGATATCCGAGCCCGCTCATCTCTACTATAAACATATATTTTTGGTATATGTATCCAAACATGTTCACCCAAATCACCTGACATGGCCTACCACTACATCTCCCTCCATATAAGCCCGGTCATTCCCCTTCCAATGCACCCAACCTGCTTTGGCTCCTGTCTCCTACATTTGGTTGCTAAACATTTACTTTCCTAAATTTTTTTGGAGAAACTTCAGAACATTAATGGAGGTTTTTGATTCAAGCTTTCCAACTCTTGATACAAGTGTTGTAACTTGCTGACCTAACCTTAAAAACCATTTGCAGATTTGAGTGGCAAATGTTTTGTTATTATTGACAAAACATTTTAAAGGCAGGTTTAAAAACCAAAAGACCTTAGCTCATTTTCAAATATTTTGAAGGTCCCATAAGGTGCAAACATATTACCTAATGTACTATATATAACTAATCAGTCATTAATTAACTGGCTATTTGCAATGTGAGGGAGTCCCAACAAAAAAGGATTTCAAAAGCATACTCAGCATCCAAAGTATTTGATATCCCTCCACTAATTCAGTGGCGCTGTACAGAGAGAACTAATTCACATCATTACCAGCCCCATGGGAGCTTGAAGACTTAAATTCCCTAACATTTCCACACAGAAAACTAGCAAATTTTAAAATATCCAAATTACCCACCCAGTAGTATGTTTTGGGAGTATTGGAGTCAACACATGCAACTATGAAGCAAACATGCAAACTTCACACAAATAAAGATATGGTCAGGGCTTGAACTCCTGACCCCAGTGCTGTGAGATCAAAGTGCTAATCACTAGGCCACTGAGATATTCCACATCCCTACACCAAAAACAAACATTAGTGACAGTTCATGTGAAATGCTTTGTGTCTATCATGTTTAGCTCCTTACTTTTGTAGTAGCTAATATTTGTGTCTGCTGGCAATGAGAAGTTTTTTTAAAATGTCTGATCACATGATTATCGTACTATTATCATTTATTAAGCTGGTGAATCTGTTAACAGTACCCTGTTTATTTTTGGCTTGTTTCCAACAGACCGGGCACGTTTGGAAAGGCGGCAACAGCGCCAGCCGCTGGTGATGGAGGAGGAGCAGCAGCAGCCACCAGCACAGCAGCAGCCAGTCCAGGCCGAGGGGGATGGCGACAGCAATGGCGATGGCGAGGCTGACCCAGAGACGGAGGTGGAGGGGCAGGGCCAGGGAGATGAGGAGTTGGCTGACATTTCTGAGGCTGAGCCCCAGTCCTCTACATCTGCCTCTGGTGTTGCCGAGTCGGAGTTGGAGACGGCGCCTGAACCTGTGGCCCATCCGGCCCAGGAGGACAACGGGCAGCTGGTGTTGCCTCAAGTGGATGAGGCGTTAAGAGAGAGTACGTATTTACAGGAAAGGCTTTTCAGATTGGGCTACCATTGCAATGTAAATAATCCCTACTTTCACACATGTTGATTAAAAGGTGACATTAATGTCGCTGGTTTCAACCATAATGGGCCTCCAAATGTGAATTTGAGAAAACCAGAAAACAACAGCCAGAGCCATCTTAATACATGGGCACACAGGGCAGGGTCCAAACAAACAGATGGGTCCGATAGGATTGTCAATTTGTCAGTATATAATTCTATTGTTTTTAATAAAATCTAAACCAATTTATTTTTAATTCCTGTGAGTGGTTGTGTAGGTAGTGCCCCACTGTAGTGCTTTGCCCTGGGGCTTATAATGCTGTTAAGAGCACCCTGTCCATGCCCCTCTCTCCAGGGGCACACCAGAATGTAGTACATCTATAAAAATGCTACACCAAAGCCTTATCAACGTCTAATGTGTCAAATGCATTTGTATCTAGAGGCCTAACATTTGAAAGTAATGTAACAGTACACATTTCTAATAAGTCCTGTCTGTTGGACAAATTAGATTTGGATGTATATTTATTTTATTTTTTTTGGTTTCTTTCAGCACCCATGGATGCAGCACAGTCTTGGCCTCCCCCACCACCAACTGTTGCCGAAATGAGGGCGCACATGCGCCAATTTGTGGAGGAACTAGAAGCCCTCCACAACCAACAGGCCCAATTAATAGCAAATTTCAAATTTCAAATGGCCTACTGGGCATCATTGTCCGAATATTTTTTTTTTAAATTTTTTTTTCAATTTATTGTAAATATGTTTGGCGATTTGAAACCTTTACAAATTATATAAGTTATAACAAATGAATCATTGGTGTGTGTATTTATTCATCTAATTACCCTACATGTGGGACTAAGGATAAAAGAGAATGTATATAATAATCCGAAATGAGTAACATTTAAGGAAGATGGTTGGTTTAGAACTCCATCATCAATTCTATAGCCAAAAACATTTTCATTTGCTCTTTGCATGTCATCAAAAAGGAACATGTGCCCTCCACCAACAAGCCACCCCTCTAACAGGTATGCCATCTGTAGGCTTTGTGTGCAAGATAAATTCCAAAAGGTCAAATGCCCCAGATAGTTAACAATTTCCCCAAATCATGTGTCATTGTAGTGATAGTCCAAGGTTAATTTTAAGTGTCAGAGCAAAGCCAGTCACACATTGAAGAGAACATCAAAACTGTACACAGAAGAGTCCATGTTTGTGATTTGAACTCATGTCCTCAGTGGTGTAAGGCAGAAGTGCAAACAATGCAAAGCACCATGGTACTCGACTATGGTGAGCATTCTGTTTGGATAAAGCTGAGTACATCATATAACGTGTAAGCCATCGATCCAGATGAAACTAGGTTTGCAGGAAATGTTGCATTTCAATCCAAGAAGCCTGATCCCCTCCAAATCCCCCCCTCTTAGTCCATTCCTAGTAATAAATGTCAGCATGCACATAATAATGTACATGTGAACTGTGGGCCATGAAGCTTTTTGAAAGTTTACAAAAAACTATTTGTCTGCCATGACAAAAGGAAGTTGACGTAATAAGGTAGATTACAATACAGGTTAAATAGGAGGGCATATTTTACATTGTGGTTGAGCGTGTAGCACAAATAAAAAACAACAGTTTGTGTCAAGTTCCTTCTTAGCAGAATGATTGCAGTCCACAATGTGCACACAATTGTTATGGGTATGCTTGGTATTTGAACTCATGCCTGCTGTCTTGTGAGTCCAAAGTGCTAACCACTGAGCTACCTGTGAGATTCCTATTTTGTATGTAATTTGCCTAAATAATGAAGAGTACTATTAAGTCTCAACTGCCTGTGTAGCACGTATGATGTATTGTTGCTCTTCTTCCTGTTTTTTCAAATATCAGGTTGTGACTTTCCAAAAAGGCAGTCATGAGTTCTTATCCAGACACAAACCCTTTATCTCTGTGGAGGTTATATACACTTGTGTGTGTGTGTGTGTGTGTGTGTGTGTGTGTGTGTGTGTGTATCATTTATTGAAGAGTATGCTATGCATTTTCCTAACAACCCAGAAGGATTTATATATCTACATACATTTTGATAGATTCTTTATTATTTTGATTTTAATCTAGCGCTGTACATGCATTTTGCGTACTATACGGCCACTTGAACTCCAAAACACACAAAGGCCTTCAGCAGTCTTTGAGGTAAAAAAAAAGTGTGTATTACGCTAATTAATAACAAACGAAAAACATTGTTCACAGTGTACCACATCAATATTATTTGACAATGATTAATTAGTGAAAAACTATCCCGTGAAAATAACCCACAGGCATTGTGTTTTGTTATGCGTAAACAAACTGGTCAGACCTCCCACATTGGACGTATACATTTCTTAGCTTCACGTCAATTGCTTGGGATCCGTGGCTTGTGCTTCTACCTTGTCTAAAGATCCGCAGGTGGGTGTGTAGCGTCTTGACCAAACTGTTGCGTGAATTCGTAAGAACACAGAGGTTTGAACTTATTAACTGTATTTTAATATGGAAAATACATCCACAATGCTTAAGATAAAACAGGTAATAAAAGGCATACAAATATAATGCAATTGTTTCTTATAAAATAAAAAGGATAAAACACAGAATTGATAACTCACTTATAATCAAGTTTCTGGTGCTAGGAGAAGCAGGAAAAATGGGACTCTCTTCAATCTCAAATTCACTCCCCAAGAGTGAACAAAAACTTACATTTACACTGTAGTTCTAAAACCAAGCTGCAGGGCCCACAGCCCCCCTTCCTGTGAGGTCAGAACCAACAGGTCTGCAGAATGCAAATCAGGGTTTTATGACTCTGCTGGAGAAGATCTTCTAAGTTAGGTTTTTGCTACCCTGTCTTAACTTTCACTAGTATGACTTACAAACATGAATTTACCTCCACACAACAAGTCTCAAGTTCCCTTTCCTCTGCATACCACACATGCCTCTGGTAAGTATGATATTGGAGAAAATGATATGATATTTTCCTGTGACCCTATTCAGCTTGAATTTGTCATTAACATATAACCCTGTTTCTGCAGTCGGCATGTCTGGGGCTTCCCCAACATGTGTTAGGTTTCATTGTATTGAAAGAGATATCTTCAAAGGCTTTCACATTTGCAACTTGCCATAAATGATACAAGGTGTTACAATGGATCCAGGCTTTTGTCTACCAGCACCCTCTGGGTAGTTTAACATCACAAAACACTGATCTAAACAGCTTCTCTGAGAGCCATGTCACCCTATTTCTAGGAACTAATTCACAAACACATATTTGCAGATTTATGCCTAAAAATTAGCTTGCACATGACACCTGTGTAAGGTCCCTAAACAGAGATGTGCCTCACAGGGCGACTAACTCCTAATACCTCCGAATTTACCACGATCCGCGTGGATGACTGGATCCTACCTCGGTCCCTGATTGGGGAGTTCTCCGGACGCCCGCAGGTAACACCTAGGAGGGAAAACACAGTTAAACCGAGCCTACCAAGTAAGGGCTGTCCGAGAATATGGCAATGGACAAGGACACTTTCAGTCCAAGCCCACTTGCCGCCTCCTCGCTTTTGCTCTTGCCAAGACGCGGGGGACTACAGGCACTTAAGACCAAGACTAGTCCGAGGACTAATCCCGCCTCAAGTACCTCACACACCTGCCGGTGAGGGCCTAACCGAAAGGGGGAATCGAGCGTGATACTCACCGGGACACTCCCACTTCCGATCCGGTTCCTCTGCACCTTCCCGACTCCTGCGGATGACAAGAACACACAGCCTCCCTCTACGCTCTCAGTGAGACTAAGATGGCACCCACAAAACTGGACTGACTACAACAGCGACCCGACCCTAACAACGTTCTAATGGTCGGCAACGCAACTAAGTCAAACCACTATGACTAACTAGGTGTGGTGCACTAACGGAACTGCTCACTTACACACTACGGGGAACACCAGCCGGTGTTCACGGACTAAACCGGAGGGCGGTTCCTAACCCCCTCACCTAGGTCGTACCAAGAAGCTGCCTTCTTGCTATGGGGTCACCCACAGACCCTAAGGACCGGTTCTTTAAGCCCGGCTGAGGCTCAGTGGAACAGCACACTAACCCGCGAGCCGACTGCCGCACGGAACAGCCGATCGAACTGAAACGCCCGACTGCCTGTACTCGGGTATCTCACACGTGTCCCTACGTCCGGAACCACAGGTCCACCTGCACGGAACCGGCCCTGAGGACCCTCAATCAGAACCACGGCCGCCCCTGGAACTGCCTCAAGGTGTGCTGCACTGCCACCAACTCACTCAGCCATCCCCTCTGGGTACCAGTGTGACCCCGGGGACCTAAGGGACAGGAAAACTACGTGTGTTATCCCCTGACTATGTGTATGCTGGTAACTACACTTGTCCCCACAGCACGGGTTAGCACAGGAAACCACAGGAACAAGAGCCTACCTTTAATGGGGGCCTGACGTCTTGCCCCTGGACACAATTACACAGCACACCCAAAATACTGTAATTCAACAATACCCGCCTCACAGACAGAATACAATATACAGTACTTTGTAAGCTACTTACCAGAGCACACTGCTGTTAGCCAACCAGCAGGTTGCTACAGCACCACAGGAGCCTCCGCTCTACTGTACCTCCTAACTACGTGTGCTCACCTCACACAGGACCGCGCCTACACTCACGAGGCTCCCACGCCTCTATCTCACCACCTCCAGGGCCTTCTGCCCTTCACACAATGGGCCTCTTGCCCAGTTGCACACAGAGCCTTGTGCTCTGATTAATGGGCCTCAGCCCCCTCTCTATCTCAGGGCTCTGAGCCAACTAACTAGGGCCTTGTGCCCTGCTACCTAGGGGTCCTAGCCCCTGCCTGAGGCCTGTGGCCTCCCTGACTGAGGGCCTTGTGCCCTTTATAGCCTATGGGTTCCAGCCCCTAACCAGGCCCTGTGGCCTTCCTATGGCCTCTAGGCCACTAACTACCTAAGGGCCTTGTGCCCTTTTATGCCTGGGGCTCAGTGTCCCCCTCACTGCCTAACAGGGCCTTGTGCCCTTTAACAAGGTGGCCTACTGGCCCACTATCTTTGTCGGGGCCTAGTGCCCAAGTCCCTGGGCCTTGTGCCCCTAATTCACTGTGCCCACGGGCCTTGTGCCCGACCGTGGCCACGGGCCTAGTGCCCGACTTTATTGAGTGTGCTGCAGGCGTGGGCCCGGGAGAGGAGTTGCCTGGCAAGGGCCTTACCTGGTGCTGTCTTCGGGAAACTTCTACTGGACTCCTTCCCCGTCTGCCGCTGCTTCCACGATATGCCGCCGGCTTCTTGTCTTGATCACGCCGGTCTTCAGGCAGCAGAGGCGCTCTTAGCCCTAACAAGGGCTCTCTGCCACCACTGCTGGTCTCCGCTGGCTTCTCTTCTGTTCTTGATCCCGCAGCTCTCCGCTACACGTCCTCTTCTTTCTCTCTCCGCTGATGAACTGAACATGGCGGCGCACGCGCCGACTTAAATAGCCGGCGCCGCGCTAACGTCGTCACGTAGCATCGACGCGACGCCACGTGATGACATGGCGGGTCCGGATTGGTCCGCCGCCATTCTTCTTTTTGAAATGGCCGGGAGGTGAGCCCTGATTGGCTCACCGTCCCGGCTGAACCGAGGGAACCGCCGCCCCGGACAGGTAAGCCCTCCACACCTGCGTAGAGCTTTCTCCCTCCTTTTACCTTTCCCTAAGTGTCTGCCACCCACCTGCGTGTGTGCAGATTCCAGCACTAAGGGCACATGGTTTTGTGGGACTACCAACTGTTCTACTTTTCTCCCTTTTACAGTAGTCACATGAAACAGCATTATTTTTAACAATATACGATGGCACACAGTCTGTCGAATTGACAGGCTTTGTTATATTCCCAACATTACTAGCCAAATTAAAGATACGCTTTAAAGTTACATAATTTTTCTGTTGACGTGCAATGTTTGGCACATGTAACAGTTCGGGATAGTCAGACCAGTCTATTTTGTCACCAACAAGTAAGATCTGCACATCTGCAATGTCACCCGCCAACGCTGAATCCGTTCGTCCAGTTTTGTGTGAAAGTTCTGCAGTGACCCCCACAAAAGTATTCCTTCTTGGCGGCTTCCAATGATTGAGGTTCAGATGCTGTGGTGTTTTAGCAGATCCTTTAAGACCGAGCTTCCGATCGGTGAATCAGTTTCCGGCATGTCCGGCCGGATTTGCTCACCGAGGTCCTCTTTATAGAGTGAGAAATCTCGCCCCAGAACGATTGGATACGGCAACTTGGGCGCTATAGCAGCCACTACCTTCACAATTTGGCCCTACAGACTAATGGCCAAAAGAGTTCCTTTTAATCTCCTGACTACGTCATGTGTGCAGCGCACATTCATTTTGGTCAACCACGAGAACTTGGCTCCAGCCAGGACAAAATTGGAAACCCAGCGTAATGTCACTTCCAGAGTCCATGTTTGCATGTACAATCTTGTTGTTCAAATGCATTGTCACTTTAAAAAAAGGTGAACCACCGCTTGTGAAACTCTGGCAACAGCAACTGGAAAAGACAGGGCCAGCTTGGCCAACCGAACAGTCCACTAGGTTTTGGCGACTAGTGCACCTGGCTTTATAGTGACCAAGATCTCCACACCTGAAGCACCTCCTGTCAGGCCCACTTACAGCTTGACCTAAATTAGCAGCTGGGTTCCCCTTTAGGCCCTTGACTTTGGGTTTACTCACTTGGATGCTCTCATCCTTGGTTTTCACCAAACTTTTCTGAGTGGATGTCAAGGCCACTGCTTGGTCACATTCCTCAGCATACCTAGAAGACAGAGCTTTTCCTTCTTGGAGCAACTGTTCTAGCTTTTCATGCCATTCAGCAAGTACAAGCTTCTCAAACTTGCATTCCTCAAGCTCTCCTGCAGACTCTGTTGCTAATCATACCTATTGCTGAGCCAAGACAAGCTTTTGTTCTAAAGCAGCAATTTCTCTGTCTTTCTCTGCTATCATCTCTGTAAGAGCTTTCTCTGATTTTCCTCGTTTTCACACACTTTTTGCAATGCATGCAACTCATTTTTCATAGATTCAGAGATTCATATTTTCTTGCTCTCTCTGCTGCTTTAAATTCCACACTTTTTTTTTTTATAAGACAGCAGTTTTCCGCTGTAAACATCTTCTCTAACAAATTATATTCTTCCCTGGTCACATGTTCTGACACAGGTAACACTAGGGTTGTGCAGAGAGCATGACATTCTCCTCTCTTCCATTTTCCATGTTTTCCTGTTGAAAATGTACCTCAGACACACCTGTTTTCACACTTTCCTTTTGAGACATTTTGTTCTTTTTCTTGCCCATCTTGAGGAGTAAAGACAATTTGTACTAGCAGCTTTCAAACATCAAGCTTCACATATGTCCAGCAGATCCACAGGCAATTAGTAAAACAGGTGCATTAGCCTCCCACTCAGGTAAAACAGCAACTTCAGTGCATAGGTAAAACAGCAGACTTGTGCACCACGCCCAACACACAGCTCAGTGAATAAACAAGGTATGGCACTACAATGCCCAGCCATTTAAAAAAAAAAACATTTGCTGTCTTTTTCAAAACAAACACTGAATAGTTCACAGTGATATTGCTTCTGTCTCTCCACAGACAAAAAAAAATATTTGCTTGCTCAGCAATTGTCAGGATTCACTAGGATGAGTGGGATCCTTCTGTTCTGCCTGGGATTGGTGGTACTTCACCCAGAGGCGCGGAATCTAACAAAGTGGAGGGTTTTCACCAGAGGTTCCCGCAAAGGAATTTGGGCTTGGCAGCTTCCACCCTGCAGGTCGCAGCCCTCTAGGAAAGTTCCCAGTGAACGGTGATAGAGAACCTAGTACAGAGAAGAATGTAGGCACTAGATAGCCACAAATGAGTAGGATTACTGAGTGATGCTCAGTGATAGTCCACAGAGAGATAGTAGGTGATTTGCAGCAGCACACTTGGAAAGATGGTAGCAATGATCTACAGTAGTTACCACAAACGAGTGGAGCAGGTAATAGGTGATTTGCAGCAGCACACTTGGAAAGATGGTAGCAATGATCTACAGTAGTTACCACAAACGAGTGGAGCAGATAATAGGTGATTTGCAGCAGCACACTTGGAGAGATGGTATTGATGATCTGCAGTAGTTACCACTAACGAGTGGAGCAGGTAATAGGTGAGTTGCAGCAGTACACTTGGAGAGATGGTAGCATTGATCTGCAGGAGTTACCACTAACGAGTGGAGCAGGCATTAGATGAGTTGCAGCAGCACACTTGGAGAGATGACAGCGATGAACTGAAGGAATTTGCCACTCCAAACTCACCCGCTTCCTCCAATGGTGCTCTCGCACTGCTGAACGCCTCTGGAGGAAATCTCGCTCCCTGGCCGACTTCCTTCACTTTAAATTTTTACTCGCCTCATTCTGCTCTGCCCTCTCCCTGGCTAAACAATCCTTCTTCAAGTCCCTGATTTCCTCTCAGTCCTCCAATCCCCGCCGCCTCTTTGCCACCTTCAACTCCCTCCTCTCCCCCCCTCCCGCTCCTGTCCCGCCTTCCCTCTCCGCTTCTGACTTCGCCAATTTTTTCTCTTCAAAAATTTAGACCATCCGCCTGAACATTTCCTCATCCCATCCCTCTCTCGCCCCCCTCATCCCTTCTCTCCCCAACAACCTACTCTGCTGCTCCTTCTGCCCCACTTCGGGTGACAAAGTTCGCTCCCTCATTCTTTCCTCTCCACCCTCCACCTGTCCTCTCGACCCTATCCCCTCTAACCTCCTTCGCTCTCTCTCTCCCACTGCCTGCTCTTACCTTGCTCACCTTTTCAACGTATCACTCTCCTCTGGTGTTGTCCCCTCTTCATTTAAACACGCTCTTATCTCTCCTATCCTCAAAAAACCTAATCTTGACCCCACCTCTCTTGCAAACTATCGCCCTATCTCACTTCTTCCCTATGCCTCCAAATTACTTGAGAGGATTGTCTGTTGCCGCCTCACTAGACACCTCTCGGACAATTCTCTCCTCGACCCTCTCCAATCCGGTTACCGCCCCCTCCACTCCACCGAAACTGCCCTGGCCAAAGTTACTAATGATCTACTTTTAGCCAAATGTAAGGGTCACTTCTCCCTGCTCATCCTCCTTGACCTCTCTGCGGCCTTCGACACCGTGGACCACCCCCTCCTGCTACAAACACTTCTCTCTCTTGGCCTCTCTGGATCTGTCCTTTCCTGGTTCACCTCATACCTTGCTAACCGCTCCTTCTCAGTATCCACATCTGGCTCCTCCTCCACCCCCTTCCCTCTCCCTGTTGGTGTCCCTCAGGGCTCTGTTCTTGGCCCTCTACTTTTTGCTCTACACCTCCTCCCTGGGGGCTCTCATCTCCTCATTCAGTCTTCAGTATCACCTTTACGCTGACGACTTCCAACTCTACATCTCCTCGCCTGATCTCTCCTCCACCCTCCTCTCTCGTGTATCTGACTGCCTCTCTGCCGTTTCCTGCTGGATGTCATCGCGCTTTCTCAAAATTAACATCTCCAAAACTGAACTGATTGTCTTTCCTCCCCCTAGACTAGCCCACCACATCCTCTCTATCACTGTTAACAATACCACCATCTCCTCTGTCACCCAACTCCGCTGCCTGGGCATTACCCTCGACTCCGCTCTCTACTTCGCCCCCCACATCCAATCCCTCGCCCAATGCTGTTGATACCAGCTACGCAACATTGCACGCATCCGGCCCTTCCTCTCCCAGGATGCCACCAAAACTATCATCCACGCACTCATCATCTCCCGCCTTGATTATTGCAACCTCCTTCTTACCGGCCTCCCCCATTCCCATCTCGCCTCCCTCCGCTCTATACTCAATGCGGCTGCAAGACTCATCTTCCTTTCTCGCCGCTCCTCGTCTGCCTCCCCTCTCTGCCTTGCCCTACACTGGCTCCCCATTCCTTACAGAATCCTTTTCAAACTCCTGACCGTCACTTACAAGGCTCTCTCCCAGTCTACTGCTCCCTATATCTCTAACCTCCTATCCATTCACACCCCTGCCCGCTACCTGCGCTCGGCCAATGACCGTCGCCTCTCCTCCACTCTGATCACCTCTTCCCACTCTAGAATCCAAGACTTCTCCCGTGCTGCCCCCCTTCACTGGAACGACCTCCCTCGCTCCATCCGTATTTCTCCCAATCTGTACTCCTTCAAGAGGGCACTCAAAACTTACCTGTTCCTAAAGGCTTACCAACCCCTCTCTCCTCCCAGCCCCCCTGCTCTCTCCCCACTTACTTCAACTTGCTCCCTGTGTGCCTGAGTTCTGTCTACCCTCCCTTAGGATGTAAGCTCATTTGAGCAGGGCCCTCTTCCCTTTGTTCTCCATACCTGCTCTTCTGCTCCGTCTTTACTGCATTAGCCTGCCTGGAGTCTCTGAAGTTTTGGTATGTTTTGTTAACCGTTTGTAATGTGTCACCTTGTTTAGTCTACTGTTTGTACTGTGTACGGCGCTGCGGAACTCTTGTGGCGCCTAATAAATAAAGGATAATAATAATAATAACGAGTGGAGCAGGTAATAGGTGAGTTGCAGCAGCACGCTTGGAGAGATGACAGCGATGAACTGCAGGAGTTGCCACTAATGAGTGGAGCAGGTGATTTGCAGCAGCAGAGTGCATGAGCTGCTTCCAGGCCAAGAGTCTGATGAGAAGAACCAGCACTGAGAGGTGCTGGGAGGAGCCTTATAAATGAGAGGTTACCAATGGATGAGCGGGACAGGTAAACACAAGAGAGATGATTACCTGCGCATGTGCAGAGCTGATTGCTGGCCTGACGCCCGGGGAAGAAGCAGGGAATGAGAAATTAATTATATTCAGGTTACCAGGTGGAAGCTGTGTGTGAGCGGCGTGTGACAGCAATAGCAATCTCTCCACTGCAGCTGACAACATATATAGTTTAAGGTGCAATGGCAGTACTCAAACATTTCACTCACCACCTTTTATAGAGGCCGGGTGGACAGCCATGCATTGGCTATCCTTGGCGATCCCACTCCTGACCCCACTTGTAACAAAGGTACCCTTCTTGTGGCACTATTGACACCTTCTTTTGCAAGACCACCCAGCAGATATCAGCAACATGGACAACTTCTTGTTTCAAATCAAAATGGCGGTTTATTGTTACATCACAATAGCACATCAACACATCAGGATGACACCAGGCAACCTACATCTGGCTATACGATAGTTCCCTAGCTACCAGCTGCCTATTAGTTGGCATCGGTTGCCTTGCACAATTGTACAGTCCAGGTCGTTATAGTCGAGACTCCTCTCACAGGCTTGGGTGACTGACAGGTGACACGCCCACCTTGTCTTTAAAGGAAGTCTCCTCAAGTGCTCTGTAACGCCTATTCAGTACGGACACACTTATCAGCTCTGCAGTTAGCTGTGGAAATAAACACTTTAAAGCATGCAAGTAAATCACATTTTACATTTACTTTATCACATGTTTCAGACCTGTACATAACTGAACATAAACACAGTGCTACACCTGTGTATGACTTGGTCTGCAGCCTTTTACCTGCAGACTGTTAGCTCCATTGGTGATTGCACTCTGATAGGCCTGTTGCCAGCCACTACCATTGCCACATATATATATATATAAATATATATATATATATATATATATATAGGGGCCCCGGTGCACTGCTTTGCCCTTTTAAGTTAGTTAATTGCTTAGGATCTGTTGCATCTTCTATTCCGTTGTGTAAAGGGTTGAAGATGGGTGTGTTTTTCGACTTTGCATTCCTTTTTGAATTGCGAATCTCTTATCTGCACCGGTTGCTACTTAAAGCACTCAGCGCAACTTACAATGGGGAAAGATAAGATCCGTTCCTTGATGAATCAGGCCCTCCATGTTTTTCTACACGTTTTAATGAAATCTTGTAGCACAAACAACTAACTTTTCCTAAGAGAAACTACGACCCAACTCCTCAACTATTTCACTTATGTCACGGTTACAACAGGAGTACAGCTAGGAGTCACGAATATGGTGAAAACACTCTGTTTATTTGCAGAAAAGTATAAACAGCAGGTAATCGAGAGCAGTAGTAAATACCAGGTGCAAGCTGATGCAGGAAATAATAAGAATGTTCAGAAACCAGCAAGTAAACAGCTAATGCAGGGAAGCAGGATGTATGAACAGGTTCCAAGCAGGCATGAACCAGAGGAGCAAGGCAGGAGGAAGAGTCCACAGGTTGCAACAAGGATATGACATCACAGGATGGGACAACAATAACCAGCCCTGTGTGCTGGGAGTAACAGGTATATAAAGGGAAAAAGAGACCACACCCAGGTGCATGGAATAATTGGAGAACAGAAAGGTTAACCCTTAAAGCACAAGAAATGCACAATAGCAGCACCTCTAGACATCAGAGGTACTGCTGCAAACACATAAAAAGAACAAATACAAATAATAAAGTCCAAAAGGTAGGAGCTGCCAGGCGGATCGTGACAGTACCCCCTCCGTTAAGGGCGGATTCCAGACGCCCAAATTACCACCAATGTCTGAATTCATCAGAATCATAGTCCAGAATTGGGAGCCCGACAGAAAAGTCCTCGTCCATGGGTGGAGAGGCAAAGGAGACCATGCCAGATGGAAGTTGAAGCACCGTAGAACCTCCTTTCTTTTTGCCTCCTCCTCTCTTACGGGCCTTTCTTGGAGTTGGGATCTGCGCCAACTGGGAGGAGCACAAAGGTATCACTTGGCCAGGTGAGATGGGTGGTACTGCTGATAATGTAGAGGCCCCGCAAGATGGCACTGCAGGGGTTAGAGAAAACTTTTCGATTACTGCCTCAACAAACAGTTGAAAGTCCCATAGTATGGAATGATCCGTTTCAATAAATGGATTTGCCCATTCCAAAGCTTCTCCCTTTGTCCCTTAGGGTTGTTAACAAGCTCTGGTATGGAGGGCATATAAAAGGCAGCAAATTTCAGAAGGGCACAAAGTTGGGAAATGTGCCCCTCAAAGAAAGGCAACGGCTCAGAGTTAGCACCCTCAGCAACAGATGGCTGGGACTTGGCAGACGACTTCGCGGCAGGCCCGGACTGGGCGGCAGACTTGGGGGCAGGCCCGGACTGGGCGGCAGACTTGGGGGCAGGCCCGGACTGGGCGGCAGACTTGGGAGCAGGCCCGGACTGGGCGGCAGACTTGGGAGCAGGCCCGGACTGGGCAGAAGGCTTGCCAGCAGTGCTGGACTGGGCGGCAGGCATGGCAGGGACAGCACTTTGAGAAGCCTGAGGGCAGACAGCACTTTGAGAAGCCTGAGGGCAGACATCACTTTGAGAAGCCTGAGGGCAGACAGCACTTTGAGAAGCCTGAGGGCAGACAGCACTTTGAGAAGCCTGAGGGCAGACAGCACCAAGTGGTAACTCGGGCTGAACCGCATGGACTGGCAACTCGGGCTGGACCGCATGGACTGGCAACTCGGGCTGGACCGCATGGACTGGCAACTCGGGCTGGACCCCATGGACTGGCAACTCTGAAGTGGCCTGGAGGGACAGGACCCCCTCTGGAGCAGACTGGAAGGGCAGCGCCCTCTCTGGAGAAGTCTTTAAGGGCAGCGCCCCCTCTGGAGGAGTCTTTAAGGGCAGCGCCCCCTCTGGAGGAGTCTTTAAGGGCAGCGCCCCCTCTGGAGGAGTCTTTAAGGGCAGCGCCCCCTCTGGAGCAGGCTGAAGCTCAGGAACAGAGACAGCGGCTGAAGACTCGGAACTGGAGACAGAGGCTGAAGACTCTGAACCGGAGACAGAGGCTGAAGACTCGGAACCGGAGACAGAGGCAGGAGACTCGACACAGGAGACAGAGGCTGGGACCTCGACACAGGAGACAGAAGCTGGGACCTCGACACAGGAGACAGAGGCTGGGACCTCGACACAGGAGACAGAGGCTGGGACCTCGACACAGGCGGATGGTGCTGACGCCTCAGGACAGGCGGCTGGAGCTGGCGCCTCAGAACAGGCGGCTGGAGCTGGCACCTCAGGACAGGCGGCTGGTGTTGGCGCCTCAGGACAGGCGGCTGGAGCTGACAGATTGGGTCTCTTCCCAGAGAACAGAAATGGTGGAGCACAAACAATTTTGGAATGAGGAGAGGAAATAACAGGAGATGGTTCAGTAAGCTGACGTGGTCTACGGACAGGACAGTCCTGCAAGAAATGTGCATTGCTGGCACAGTAGAGACACAACTTGTATGTTATCCTGCGCCGCCGTTCCTCTTCGGTCAGATGGGGGCATGGACCACCTGTGTACTGGGAATTTGTTACCCCATAGTTCATAGAAAACAGAAAATTTGTAGAAGTACTTTTAAGAGGTGCTGTTTGCACAGGTTCATCAGCAGAGAAGGTGGATTGAGGCAGCTCAGCAGCTTCTGAATTAAGAGAGGCAGAATCTGACAGTCTCCTGAGTGGGTCCACAAGTAAAGAGGAAAATCTAGCAAGCTGAGATCGTAGCAATATAATGTCCATCTGTAAAGTTTGTAGCAGTGGCAATTCCATGATTGGTGAAACAGACATGTTGCAAAAAACAAATGAAAACTTGATTGCAGAAAAAAGGTCCCAGAATAAAACAAAACTTTCACCTGACTCCAAAGCTGTTTTGTAGGCTGGTTATACTGTCACGGTTACAACAGGAGTACAGCTAGGAGTCACGAATATGGTGAAAACACTCTGCTGCTCTTCTACATCATTTTCTAACAGCCAGCTCAATATCTCCATTGCCTCGTTATTTGGGACTGCCGCTGTACTACTCAAGCAAGTTTCACTCCTTCATTACCTCCGCACACAGAACTGTTTAATGAACTGCTTGCTTCACCGGAGCTTGTGATTTCACTGCTTTTTTGATTTCAAGTGCTGTTTTTGTTTAAAGTGTGGATTTGGTTCCAGTAAGGATTGCTGTGCTGTGCTGAGAGAGTGATATAGTTTGGGGAATTATTCTGTGTGTTTATTGAATGGGATTCGTTGTTCTGTGTGTTTATTAAGTGTTTTGTTTTTTTTCTTCTCTCTGTTAGAGCTAGTGGGTGTGGTTTAATTGCATAGTTGATACAGCTGGTTAGTGCAAGCTCTATTTAACAGGAGGTAGCAAGCGATTTCATTGAGCTTGTGATTTCACTGCTTTTTTGATTTCAAGTGCTGTTTTTGTTTAAAGTGTGGATTTGGTTCCAGTAAGGAGTTGAATCCAGGAAGGGGTTTAATCTGGTAAGTGGCTAGGAAAGGCTAGTACTAAAGTTCACTGTAGGCTATAAGACGTTAGGTTAGCCATAATAAGATGAGTAGTAGCAGGCTTGATGATCTCACTCAATGCATATCTTGTCATATGTATGCACACTTGGAGCAAGTGTTCCAAGGTTTATACCTCTGTGAGAAATGTGAGCAATTGGTCTCTTTGGAAGCCCAGGTAACTGATCTAAAGCAGACCATTGCAACATTGAGAGACATTGCCAACCTGGAGCAGAGTTTACAGCTCACCGTTGATGCGTTATCTGAGCAGGGTGGAGCAGAGACAGAGGAGGATGCACAGGTAGGCAGCTGGGTAACAGTTACTAGGGGTAGCAGAGGAAGGAAGAGGCAGGCCAGTTCTGAGCTAGGCAATCCCAGCAGATTTGCCAGATTGGATGAAGATACTGTGGAAAGCAGTTCAGAATTGGTAGAGTTGGATGACACTGCTTCCTCTAGCAACCAGGGGAATGGTCTCTCCAGCACAGAGGGGACCAAAGTTACTCAGGGACCCAGGCAGATTGTGGTGGTAGGGGATTCAATTATTAGGAAGGTAGATAGGGCAATCTGTTACCGGGACCGTGCATGCCGAACAGTGTGTTGTCTCCCGGGTGCTCGGGCTCGGCATATTGCGGATCGGGTGGACAGATTGTTGGGAGGGGCTGGGAATGACCCAGCGGTTTTGGTGCATGTTGGCACCAATGACCGAGTTAGAGGAAGAAGGGGTGTCCTAAAGAATGATTTCAGGGACATAGGTTGCAAACTTAAGGCAAGGACATCCAAGGTAGTATTTTCGGAAATACTACCTGTGCCACGCGCTAGTCCAGGGAGATTAGGGAGGTTAATGCGTGGCTAAAAGATTGGTGTAGGAAGGAGGGTTTTGGATTCTTAGAGCACTGGGCTGATTTCTCGGTCAGTTGCCATCTTTATTGTCGTGATGGATTGCACCTGAATGAGGAGGGGGCTGCAGTGCTAGGGGAGAGGATGGTTAGAAGGTTGGAGGAGATTTTAAACTAGGCTCCGGGGGGGAGGGGCAAGCAAGTATTTATGGGATAGACATTGAGAGTAGTAAGGAGGAATTTAACAAGAGTAAAGGGGGTGGAGAGGGGGGAAAGGGAAGCATAGCCGATAAGGAGCGGCCCTTTTTAAAGCAAAAAGAAATACCTAAGGGAGGCAATAGACTTAAGTGTATGCTTGCAAATTCAAGAAGCCTGACAGGTAAAATGGGGGAGTTAGAACTAGTAGCAATGAATGAGCAGTATGATATTATAGGTATTACTGAGACCTGGTGGGATGATACACATGACTGGGCAGTCAACTTGGAAGGCTATTCTCTCTTCAGGAGGGATAGGGTAAATAAAAGGGGAGTAGGAGTATGTCTTTATATTAAGCCAGAATTAAAACCAAGTATTCAGGAAGTTATATATGAGAATATTGGTGATAATATAGAGGCATTGTGGGTGGAAATATCCAGCGGAGGAAAAAGTTCAGAGAAGTTTCTGATAGGGATATGCTATAAACCGCCAGATATTAGTACGATTGAGGAAACCCAACTTCTACAGCAAATTGAAAAGGCTACACAACTAGGTCAAATTTTAATTATGGGGGATTTTAATTATCCGGACATTGATTGGAGTACTGAGACCTGACGTACAGCTAGGGGAAATAGGTTTCTGAGCACGCCTAAAGACCATTACATGTCCCAATTAGTTGAGGAACCAACTAGGAACCGGACTATACTGGACCTAGTAATAACAAACAATGTAGACGTAATATCAAATATTCAAGTAAAGGAGCACTTGGGAAACAGTGATCATAATATGGTCTCATTTGAAATTAGTTTCCAGAAACAACAGTATAAGCGATCAACTAGGACTTTAAACTTTAAAAAGGCAAATTTAAATATGCTAAAGGAGTCTATAAAGAGCATAGACTGGGACAAAGCCTTTGAAGGAAAAAATACGGAAGAAATGTGGGCTGTCTTTAAAATGTTGTTGGAAACATACACGTATAAGTTCATTCCTATGGGAAATAAATGTAAAAGAATTAAGTCTAAACCAATGTGGCTAAATAAAAAGGTAAGGGAAGAAATGCAAAGGAAGAAGCATGCATTTAAATTGTTAAAGTCTGAAGGGTCAGAGGAGTCCTTCCATAGGTACAAGGAATGTAATAAAACATGCAAAAAGGAAATTAGATTGGCTAAATTAGAAAATGAAAGGCACGTTGCAAAAGAAAGTAAGATAAACCCCAAAAAGTTTTTTAAGTATATAAATGGCAAAAGGATTAAAAAAGATAATATAGGACCCCTAAGAAGTGAGATGGGTGAATTGATAAATGATACTAAGGAAAAAGCAGAGATATTAAACACGTTCTTTTCTTCAGTATTTACCAGAGAGGAACAAATGGCAGGAGTAATACATAAAAATGGAAATGAAACCATGCCATTAATTAATACTTGGTTGTCAGAGGAAGAAGTCCAAAGGAGACTGAAGAATATTAGGATAAATAAAGCTCCAGGTCCAGATGGCATACACCCAAGGGTCCTTATGGAGTTAAACTCGGAAATAGCTAGACCGCTATTCTTAATTTTCAGAGATTCAATCTCATCCGGCTCAGTACCAAGGGATTGGCGAATAGCAGATGTGGTGTCGTTGTTTAAAAAGGGGACGAGATCACAACCAGAGAATTATAGACCTGTAAGCCTGACATCAATAGTGGGGAAACTACTGGAAGGTATTTTAAGGGACAGTATTCAGGATTACTTGGTACGCAATAAAATTATTAGTGGGAATCAACATGGATTTGTGAGGGATAGGTCATGTCAAACTAATCTAATTAGTTTCTACGAGGAAGTTAGTGGGAACTTAGACCAGGGCAGGACAGTAGATGTGGTCTACTTAGATTTTGCAAAGGCCTTTGATACAGTGCCACACAAGAGGTTGGTTTACAAAATAAGGGAACTGGGTCTAGAAATCAAAATTTGTACTTGGATCGAAAACTGGTTAGAGAATAGGGAACAGAGAGTTGTGATAAATGGAACATTTTCTAATTGGTCAAAGGTCTTAAGTGGAGTTCCTCAAGGTTCCGTGCTGGGACCACTCCTTTTTAATATATTTATTAATGACCTTGGTGATGGTTTAGAGAGTAAAGTTTCTATTTTTGCAGATGACACTAAACTCTGTAAGGTAATAAAATCAGAGCAAGATGTAGCTTCTCTACAGAGGGACTTAAATAAACTAGAGGATTGGGCGGCTAAATGGAATATGAGGTTTAACACAGATAAATGTAAGGTTATGCATTCAGGGATCAAAAACAAGAACGCATTCTATAAATTAAATGGAATTAATTTGGGAGAATCTATAATGGAAAAGGATTTGGGAGTGCTCGTAGACAGTAGACTTAGCAATAGTGCTCAATGTCAAGCAGCAGCTGCAAGGGCAAACAAAGTATTGGCATGCATAAAAAGGGGCATAGATGCAAGGGAAGACAGTGTAATTTTGCCACTGTATAAATCGTTGGTAAGACCTCATCTTGAATATGCAGTACAGTTCTGGGCACCACTCTATAAAAAAGATAATTTGGAACTAGAAAGGGTTAAGAGAAGGGCGACAAAATTGATAAAGGGTATGGAGTCATTAAGTTATGAGGAAAGGTTAGCCAGTTTAGGCATGTTTACTTTAGAAAAGAGGCGTCTGAGGGGAGATATGATTACTATGTACAAATACATTAGGGGTCAATACAGAGAGCTTTCATGGGAACTTTTTACCCCAAGGACCATACACAGGACACGTGGTCATCCCCTAAGGTTAGAGGAGAGGAAATTTCACAACCAGCAAAGGAAGGGGTTCTTTACAGTAAGGGTAGTCAAGATATGGAATTCATTGCCAGGGAAGGTTGTAATGGCAGATTCAATAGATATGTTTAAGAAAGGGTTAGACAAATTTTTAGCGGAAAGGTGTATCCAGGGATACGACCGTTAATTTAAAATAAAGGATAGTAGTGGATATAGGGTAAAAATTGGATTGCAATATTGAGTCTGGGGGGATTTTCAAAATTGAAACAGATGGGCGGTTGCCTACTCTGGATTAAATTCAAATATAAGTGCAGGATCGCAGGAGATCCAAAATAGGTTGAACTTGATGGACTGGTGTCTTTTTTCAACCTCATCAACTATGTTACTATGTTACTATGTATGTTACCTGTACTCATCTCCGCTGCTTTGAATTACCATCTGTGGATCAACGTTCAACGCCTCTGCTCTTTCTACATTTTAAACTGCCTTGTGCCAGTGACTCGCCTGCTATTCTGAATCACCAATCACGGATCAGCTAAAGTTCTATTTCTCGTTATCTACGTTACTGAGCTGCCGCTGCACCAATACTCGTCTGCTGCTTTGAATCATCATTGCGAATCAGCTAAGTTCCATACTATTATTATCATTGCTTGAACTGTTGCTGTGTCAGTGATTCTATTGCTTGCTCTGAGTATATCAACCAAGTTCTAATTTTCCTTTACCTCCGTTTGAACTGCCGCTGTATCAGTGATTCATCTGTGATGCTTTGAGTTACCAACTGCGGAGTTCTATCTCCGTTATTATCACAGTCGAACTGTTGCTCTACTATATTCCCTGCAGTCTTTAAGCGTTACCAATTGTGGAGTAGCGTGTTGTGATTCATTATATCCATCTGACCAGTTTCTGTATTCCCGTGCTTGCGGTTGCCCTGAGTTACCTCTTCCATTCAGCTACATCGTGTCTATTGTATTATCCTGTTGCATCATTCATATCGGTGTTATTGTATCTCAGTCCTGCAACTACCTGTGCTACTATTTGAGCCAAGGTCTATTAGCTCATGTATCCAGATTCTCTCTGACCATCTGTATCACCCTATTGTGTTTTAAGCTCCACTACTACCCAGCCTGTACTCACTTGGGAGACCGCGACCTGTGGGACAGGAGCGACGAAGTCCATATCCCCTTGCAGGGGTCACTGGCGAAAACCTTCTACCCGTTAGACTTCGCACTCCTGAGTGAGTTCCATCTTGGCGGGGACAAGGAATTCATTAATATTACTCAGAGTCGTGACACCACAACTACAACTGCTACAGATGGACATTATTGAGCTCTGTTACCAAATCATACAAGTATTTACCTTACTCCAAGAACTGCTTAAAACCCTTCCTGCTTCTGTGTTGAGCAGTTTCAACACAAATACTGTTTCTAGAGCAACAAACTCCTCTAAGGAAAGCATGAGACAGCAGAAAATCCTCCAGGAACTGACATTAATGGTGGTGCATCTATCGTAGTGCCGGTGGTCTCTACAATCAGGGATTCTAAATGGGCAAGCTACCTGCATCCCCATCTGACCAAGGAGGAACGATGACGCAGAAGGATTGGCAAACTATGCCTCTACTGCGCCAGTGGTGAACATTACTTACAAGAATGTCCACTCCGCAGACCGCGACATGCTATGGAGCAGCCTTCAGTGTGCGCCTCTCCAGACACTGGATTTGTCTGCACTTCACCTGCTGTTGCTGTATTACAGCCTGCTCCAGAGGGGGCGCTGCCCTTACAGCCTGCTCCAGAGGGGTCTCTGCCCTAACAGCCTGCTCTAAAGGAGGCACTGCCCTTACAGCCTGCTCTAGAGGGGGCACTGCCAGTACAGCCTGCTCCAGAGGGGGCGCTGCCCTTACAGCCTGCTCCAGAGAGGGCCCTGTCCTTTCAGTCTGTTCCAGAAAGGGCCCTGTCCCTCCAATCCGCTCCAGAGACATTGCCATTCCATTCGATTCAGCCAGAGTTACCACTTAGCGCTGTCTGCTCTGAGGCTTCTCACAGTGCTGTCCAGTCTGAGTGGTGTGCCCAGCTTGCCATTCCATCCGGGGACTCTTGCTCTGCAGTCCCAGCCGGGGACTCTCCAAAGACTGCTGCACAAGTTATGAACTCTCCAGAGCCTTCTATTGAGCCAGAGGATCCAGAGCCTGAAATTGAGCCAGAACGCCCAAAAGTCTCTTCCGAGTCATCAGATCCTCTTCCAGTCTTCTTTGACGGAGACATCAAACAGTTTGTTACGATACTTCAACTTTCTATGAAACAGTTTCAAGAATGTCCAGATTATTTTGTTGACCAATTTAACCAAGTGGGTTCAATTATCATGTGTTTTAGAGGAGAGCCACAAACTTGGGCCTTCTAATTACTAAATTCCCATAACCCCATTATCCATAATACCATGGACTTTGTTATTGCCGTTTGTCAGAAATACTCTCCATCCACAGTCAAGTTATCTGATAACGGTTTTTCTGTGCCCATTCCAGCCTGTGTGTCAATTCCTGCACTTGTCCAAAAGACCTCTATGAATGTGTCTTCCATCAGGCAGTCTGTTTCACTTAGAGAGAAAGTTAGCCAGAAGAAAAAAACCCTCGCTATGCCACTTCATTCTCAACAAACATCAACCTTGGTGGCTGGCTTTATGGGTATATCACCATCTTGCGATAAAATAAAAGGTCCTATCCCGACCTTAGGCTGGGACTCAGACTCTGAGAGTGAATTTACTGAAGATACTAGACACTTAGTGGACGAACTTGCCAATTCTTCTGTTGCTCTTGAAGAATTGATTCTACTCTGTACTCCATGGGAGAAGAGCCCAATTGTGTCTCCAGGGAGATTCTATAAAAAGAAGAAGAGATGAAAAGCCTGAAGGGAGCTTCTATGGATCGTCTGGAATCCGCTCCTTAAAGGGGGCTATGTTGCCTATTCTTTGTATGTGGCAGCAGTACCTCAAATCCACCAAAGGTGCTGTTGTTCTGCCCGTGAACTGTACACCATGCCTGTAGCAGTTAATCTCCTTACCTGATTAAAATTCTACCTGTTTCACAGCTTCAAATACCTGCCTCATCTGTGCTCTGGGCAGTTCATCATTTATACCTGGCTGCTGCTTGTCTCTTGTTTATTCCTGTTCCAGTGTTGCTTTGCTGCTGTCTGATTTCCTGTTGTGACCCTCTGCCTGATTACCGGACCCTGCTTGTTTGCCTGTTGCCCTGATCTCTGCCTGATTACTGGATTCTGCTTGTTTGCTTGTAACCCTGACCTCTGTCTGACTACTGGATTCTGCTTGAACTCATTATACTTGTCCCTGTATTTAAACTGTATTTGTCAATGCTTGAAACATGTTGTATCTGTGGACTATTCCTGCCATTCAACACACCTGTTTATATTCAATATACTAGTCCCTGCGTTTAAACTGTATTTGTCATTGCTTGGAACCTGTTGCTTCTGTGGACTATTCCTGACATTCATCACACCTGTTCATAATTGTGTATTGGAGTATACCTGTTTATTCTGCTACCTGAAATCTGCATATTCCACAAACTCAATCCTTTTTTACATATTTTGCCTAATTAAAGACATTTGGTTTTTATACTGCTGTTGCTGCTTCCTGAATTCGCTAGGAATCATAAGGAATTCACTGAACCCCATGTTTTGGTTTTGGATCTCTATTATTTAGAAAAATTGCTAAAATATGCTGAAATCACATGGCCACCTCACAGGTCACAATATTATTTTTGTACACTTTTGGACAAAGCCTGCAGCAAGCTGGCTGGATGCTAAGAGACAGAGCAACAACACAAACACACAGCAGTTCATAGCACATCTGGGAAACATTGCCACACTGCAGTGGCCAAAAAAATAAAAAAGTGGTGCAAGATGGAATTGTCCTTGGGCCCTCCCACACACCCTGTATGATATTTAAAAGAACATGTACAGTTTAACAAAGCAAGTACTCCGGCATGGAACATGTGGGCATTATGGAATCCGTCATGTTGGAATATGCTACATTGAACAGAGATTTAAACTAATATAAACATGCAGTTCAGGAGACTGTACTTATGTTAAAATGTGACCTACCGGATGAGATCCCAGATTTAAGAAAGCTTGTACATGAGAGATACACTGTGCTTCAGAAGAATAATACAGAGGAGGCCCTGAGGCCCTGAGGCAGTATGATAAATATGTCCATTTTAAAGAACAGCTAAGAGACCTGCAGAGCCCCTGCAGACGAAAATTTGTAAGATGAAGATGAGGAGATCGCTGTCACCCAGAGCACTCCTATAACACAGTCAGAGATGGTGAACCCATTGAAAAACAAAGTATATGGTCACATGTAGGAGAGAGAAGCAATTGAAAGGATGATGGAAAACAAGCTTCAGAAGGGTAAATCCACCAGGTCTCCAAAAATTGTCTGTGATCACTCTTACATGAGTATATCGGATCTTGTTCTAGACAATGCACTAAAAAAGTAGTGACATTCACACCAAAAAGCAAGGTCATCACTGAGCTTTGAATCAGCCCCAATCTCCCCAAAAAATAAAATATAGCTAGGTACCTTTGACGTAAAGTGCAGATTACAAACACATTGTGCAATACTGATGCAAAGTCGAAGGTTTGAGTAATACATATACATATCTATTAGACATCCATGCTTACATTACTTCTGCAAGCAACATTGTTCTTTGTTAATAAAACTGTTGTAATTATACCATTAAAACAAATTATAATAATCCCCCACCATTTTTTGGATGTTGATAGTAGGATCAGGTGGAGTTACGACAGAGGTGTCGCAGTTTTTGGTCATCAGACCAGGGGGTAAATGTATGAATCTCGGAATTCTTCATCTGTGGCGTGTTCAGCCTCTTCAGCGCTTAAATTTAAAGCGGCGCTGCATTGTAAAGGGAAGTTTCCCTTTACAATGCAGCGCCGCTTTAAATTTAAGCGCTGAAGAGGCTGAACACGCCGGAGATGAAGAATCCGGAGATTCATACATTTACCCCCAGATGTCAAAATGTTGTGCTGAGTCATCTGCATCATCAATGGGTGTCTTTTAGCTTTGAAAAGCACACAACAGTATATAGCACATGATGGTAACTTTGGCACACAGCGGTTGCTGAAAGTAAAAGTGGTGCAAGATGGAATTGTCCTTTGGCCCTCCCAGCCACCCTTATGCTGGATTTTAAAAAAGACATGCACAGTTTAACAAAGCAAGCACTTCAGCGACAGAAAGTGACAACTTTGTGGCTGAAGTGTTTGGTTTGTTTGGGCCACTACAAAACCAGCTAACAATGGGCTTAAGGCACCTAAGTTCATAGTGCTGTTAATGAACTCTACTGTGGCAAGATATTGCTGTCATCATCCTCAGTCTTATCCTCACCCTCATCAGAGTGTACATCATCCTCACACAATATTAATTCATCATTGCTGGAATCCACCATTACAGAAGTTTTTGTACATTGATGTATTTGGCGGAAAAGGTCTTCCTTGTAAAAATTGTAGTTCCTTTTTATGAACATCAACTTTTCCACATTTTGAGAAAGTAGCCTCATACGCCGATCGCTGACAAGGTTCTCGGCTGTGCTGAAAACTCTTTCTGTGTACACACTAGAGGGTGGGCAGCTTAGGTAGTTCAAAGCGAGTTGGTACATGGGTGTCCAAATTCCCTTTTTTTACTCCCAGTATGTAAAGGGACTGTCTTGCATGTTTATTTCTATGCTGTCATTAAAATAATTCTCCACCATCCTTTGGATGTTGATAGTAGGATCAGGTGGAGACACGGCAGAGGTGTCATGGTTTTTGGTCAATTATTTTTGCCCAGACCAGATGTCAAAATGTTGTGCAGAGTCATCTGCATCATCCTTGTGTCTCTTGGGAAAGTCGCCAAAATGTAGTGATCAGATTTTGAGATTTTTCCAAAAGTCTAATTAAGGGAAGCACTTGGCTCAAGCTAGCAGTGTCTGTACTCACTTTACAGGTGACAACTTCGAATGGTTCAGCACCTTGCACAACACGGAAGTATTCTCCACTGCGCTTGAGTAAAATACATTCTCCCTCCTTTCCCAATGTCATGGCTTCTGGAATAAGCGTGGATGGCTTTTCGCTGTTCGTCCATCTGTAGAAGCATTTGCAGGGTGGAATTCTACCTTGTCACCACCTAGTACCACCACCCAGCAAAAGAGGGAATGTGATGGATATGTTTTTATTCAGCACTTACAACCAATGTACAAACAAACGTAAACAAGGTGCGGTACCCAGATTAAAACCAATTCAGGAAATTAAGGGTGGTATGCCCCAATATAAGTCCAACATAAAGTCCAATAAATATCAAAAATACAAACTTAAAATCATAGGGTGACCGCACCACCAACTCAATATACACCATGATCAAAAAATCAAACAACACCATCACAGCACACAACAATCTTTACAATAAGCAAGTAGAAACTGACTTGATCTTTGTTAATTTTAAGCAAACCGTATATAAAATAAATTATTGAACAAAATCTATTGTGGGTGCAGGACAGAACAATAGTAGATGGATAGACCCCTGGACTTTGACCCCCTCACAGAGGCCACAGACCCCGCCACAGTCTGACCTAACTTGCCTTGTCCATCTGGGACCTCTCCATAGCCCTAATTTTCCACACCTTGGGAAGAATGTTACCCACCACCACATCGCAGGGTCTTTCTGACGGATGAACACTTGACACTGTGCATTCCACGTGAAATACCAGACTACTAAGCTAGCTTGAAAAAAGGCGGTCAAAAATAATATTCCAACACCTACCCTTAAGCGCTCCATACACCCACTCAGGGTAACTAAGCTCCGAAAGGCAGGGAATGCCAAAGGCTCTAGAAACCCTCTTATAAACCTATACGTTGAAGAGACATTCGAGCAAGAAATGGTCCACGGTCTGCACCTTCCCCTGACACTCCTCCCGTGGACAGCCACGATCATCGGCATTTCTATACTTCAAATTTGCCCACAGGTACTCGTGATTTATCTGGTCAAAAGCCTTTGACTGATCCATAGATAGCAAGTTTTTCCCCCACTTCTCAGCACGGCAGCGAACAATGGCCTCACGGACCCCAAAGACAGCTCGAAATGTGCTACGACTCTTCACGGTACAGTGCTGAGAGGGAGAAAGAATCTGGCTGGAAATTGACATCAGCCTGTTGAACAGTACCTTTGCCAGAATCTTTCTGTCTGTTTTGAGAAAGGCGATGGGGCATCAATTCTCAATATCCTTCCCTTTGGATAACAAAATAAGGGCAGACAGCCACAAGAAGGGAGGAAGAATTCCTCTATCCAGACTCTCATTAAACACCTCCATAGGAGGTGGGTCAGAAGGTCCTTAAAGGTCTTAAAGAATTCGGAGGTCAAGCCATCCGGTCCTGGAGCTTTCTTCATAGACAAGCAGTCTATGGCCACTCTGACCTCGTCTGCCAATATCTTATCACCCAGGGCATCAAGTGAACCGCTAGAGTCTTCAAGTTCAGGGGCCCGATTCATCAAGGAAGGCAAACGCAAACGCATCTGCTAAATGGCACTGCGCATACGCGAAACGACACTTGAGATGCGCAAAACACCACATGCGCTACGCAATCACGGCAGATACTGCTATCAAAGTCAATTCAATCTCAAAGTCCAACGCAAATATATTTGAGATGGCGGCTGACCACTTGAGATGAAAGGGGTGGGAATGGGCGGAGAGTAGGCGCGTACTGGGCGGAGAAGAGATAGCATTTTAGTAAGGTAGGCGTTATGCTTTTTCACTTGAGAACAGTAGGCATTCCCTCTGGGCAGTTGAGTGAAACTGACGTCACTCCTGTCTCAAATCCTTCACAAAAGTTAAGGAAGGCCAGGGTCATGTTTAAGTCCAATACAGCTAGCTAAAATAACTATTAAACGCCTTTAAAAGCATCTTTTGCGTTTAAAAAACAAAACGAAATATGCACAACATACATACATATCAATACAGACTGTTTTTACAAAAAAAATTTTTTTTAAAAAAAAACAAACATTTTTTGGGATTTATATATCTTACAAATGTTCCATTAGTATGTTTGTGTAAAATAAGCCTTTTTTCTTTACAGACACCTTTCTCATAAATGCAACTCGCAAGTGCAAGATGTTTGATGTGATTTTGGCCCTTTGGCCTCAATACGGAACTGCCGGAATGCCGGAATTAGTTAGCTTAATATTGCGCACTCTGCTGCTTGCTGGGTCTTCAGTAAAGAGCTAAAAGCTTGTAGACCGTACTGGGAGAGCCCTTTCAGAGATATTTTAGATTAAAAATAGGTATAACCTGTTATATAAACCTCTGAGTTTTGGTGCACCCTCACGTATTATAACATTTAGAACCAGAACAGAAAGCAAAATAGAGTATGTATAGAGGGGCACTCTAGGGGTTACATTGGTAATATAAGCAATCAGAACGAAAGAAAATCGTTTATTAAAAGGAGCATAACTTTATTGATATACATTAAAAATACTGAGTATCCCATATAATATCCGGGATTAATGATAATACACAAAATTTGCAAAAGTATTAAAAAATGTAAATGACTGATAGTGACCAAAATGAAAATACTATTAAGAAGCAGTATTAACTGCTAAACTGTGTAGCTGTCTAACATCTCCGGTATGGGTGAAATACCCTTAGTATTTTAGTCAACATAACTGTTATCTAAACCTATCAGTGGCATAATGAAAAATGCCTAGGGGGAAGTTAAGGGTTAATACAATTATAACCCTATTAGAAATACGTAATATAACGGTAAGTATTAATAACACCTATTAACATCATAATAAGAATAGTTGTATTATGTAAAATCTCCTATGTACAAATTATATATTTATCAGAGAAGAGAAAAAAGAGAGATAAGAGAAACAAAATTGCCTGTATATGAAATTATGTCCAAGAGTAAATTTAATAAGGCAAATCATAGAAATATCATATAATTATTGAACTCATTAAGGCCGTGTGGAATGAGACTGTTCATAGTAAAGATCTTCTTAGTTTCTTTTTTAAGTAGTTCCCATTGGAGGTCTCCCCCTCTTAAACCTAGCGAAATTTCCTCCATCGCAAAGGCTTGGAGCAGTTTGGGATCCGAATTGTGGCATCTTAAAAAATGTCTGGCTACAGAAGTTAGTTGTTTAAAATTGTCTTTATCCTTCTTAGCTCTTCTGACATTGCCCACGTGTTCCAATACCCTGACCTTGAAAGGTCTGCTGGTCTTCCCTATATAATATAGGTTGCATGGGCAAGCAAGGCAGTAGACAACATTTGGTGAGTTACAGTTCAAGAACTGTTTAATCTCCCAGTTCTTGAGATAACGATCAGTATAATTTTATGTCTGTTTCATATACTGACATGCACGACAGTGACCACATTTAAAGAAACCGGTTGTCTTGGGAATGTGTTGTTTTCTAGAGACAAAGTACTGTGAACTAAATGGTCTTTTATATTTTTAGACCTTCTCCAGGTCATCAAGATACGATCTCCAATGATCTGTTTAAGATCTTCATCGGATTTTAGGATTTCAAAATGTTTTTGAAAGATACAGTTTATTTGTTTCCATTCTTGGCAATATGTGCCGATCATACGAAGTTGATTGTCATTTATACTTATTTTGGGGGCGGGATAAATTAGGGAGTCCCTCTCTTTCAAATTGGCTATCCTTTCAGCTTTGTTGATAGTTTTATTACTATACCCTCTGCATTTCAGTTTGGTTTTTAATTCTGTGACTCTTTTATTGTAAGTGTCAGTGTCGGAGCAGTTTCTACGTACCCGGAGCATTTCTCCTTTTGGGATGCCACGGATAACAGCAGGGTAGTGAGAGCTGGTTGCATGCAATAAACTGTAAGTAGCCGTTGGTTTGCGATAGATATCTGTTATGAGCTTCCCATCCTGTCCTTTAGAGATAGTCAGATCAAGAAAATTTATCTCAGATTCTCGTATCTCGGAGGTAAGTCTCAAGTTAAGGTTGTTGTTATTAAGGACAGTAGTGAATTCCTCAAATAAGGTAACATCTCCTTCCCACAGGATGAGTACATCATCAATGTATCGAAGCCACATGGTAATGTGGCTAGTGTACAAGTGATTGGCTTCAATAAAAATGTATTCTCTCTCCCACCAACCCAAAAATAAGTTTTCATACGTCAGGGCACATACTGTGCCCATAGCAGTCCCCTGAATTTGAAGGAAGAATTTCTCTTCAAAGATAAAATAATTTTTTGACAGCACAAACTCCAATAATTGGATGAGGAACTTATGGAAGTTATTCCTAAGTCCCATGTCCAAAAAGTACTTAGTTGCTTCTACTCCCAATTTGTGGGGAATATTCGAATACAGTGATTCGACATCATACGAAGCCAAAAAGGTGTTCTCATTTACTGTGATGTTATTGAGTTTGGATAGTACATCCAAGGTATCTCTAACGTATGAGTCTAGACTAATTACATATTCCTGTAAATGAATGTCAACAAAAAGACTGGCTTTCTCAGTAAGGCAACCCACTCCAGAAATAATGGGTCTCCCTGGTGGGTTGCGTTCATTCTTGTGAACCTTAGGAAGTAAGTAAAATGTCGATATCTTCGGGTTATCAACAGAGAAAGATTGGAGGTCTAGTTGCGTAATGGTACCCATAGAGAAAGCATTTTTGATCAAATGATTATACTGTAATAGGAAGTTAGCTGTTGGATTGAAAATTAGGCGTTTATAACATTCGTCATTGATTAGTTGTTTATAGGCTTCCTTTAAATACATTTCTCAGGGCCATAAGACAGTATTACCACCTTTATCTGAAGGCTTTATGATGATGTCCCTCCAGTCTTCTATTTCTCTAAGTGCTTCTATTTCCTTCCTAGATAGATTATTGATATAGGTTCCTCTACATCTCGTCTGATACAATAAATCTAGATTATTGGAGACCATGTCTCTAAAAGTTTTAACTTGCGGGCATGTCGATATGTCAGGAGAAAAGGTTGATTTTTTAGATCTAAATTGTGTTAACAAATAAGGTTGACTGGTTACATCACCAGGCATATCATTAGGAGAATCCAATTCTTCTAAAATTTGTAGTGCCTGTTTTTCGGCTTCAGTGTCAAAAGCAGGAATATCAGGATTAACGTACATTTCCACAGTAGTAGCCTGTTCTCTTTGTTTATTAATAAAAAACTTTCTTAAAAGTAATTTCCTAGAGAAGAGCATGAGATCTTTCTCCCATTCAAATCTATCAAATTTTTGAACTGGTGAGAAAGAGAGACCCCTGCTTAACAGTGAAATGTGATGTGAGTTGAGAACTTTGTCAGACAGATTGATGACTTTCATGTCATTTGTTAATAACGTCCTCGTCTGTTGGTTTTCCTGTACTGTTGTTGAATTGGAAATTCCTGCTCTTCCATAGCCTTCTTTTTCTTGTCTGTTATGTTTTTTGCCCCCCCTTCGTGTCTGTTTGAGTTTGGATTGCCTCCTCCCTCTTTGTACCTGGGATTCTGGCCCAAAAAAATTCCTCATAGTAGAGCGTTTGTCACATTGTTCTGGGGAGGAATCCAGAATGTCACCATCCGATGACTCAACTTCTGAGGTACTCGGATAAGATCTATTATTTTTATTAATTCTCTGAGTATCCTATTTGAAAACCTTATTGTTAATATAGTCGTTCTTATCTCTCGTGAATTTTCCACGTTTTTTATCAATTACCATTTTTTCCAAATTATCCAAATCTTGTTGAAACTTTTCATATGATTTTTTGAAATGATCTATCTCTTCATACTGTTTAAGTTTTTCACTAAGAGTGGCAATCTCTTGGGAAAGGTCTTCCAATAAAAGACTATCATGTTCAATCAGAATACCCATCAGGTCGTTGGAACATTTTGTTAGAACTAATTCCCATTTTTTTCCTTAGTTCATCATTGGCCAGTTCAAACACTGGGTAAACTTTAGGCCGTAGGCACCTTGGAATCATCTTTTGTTTAGTATAGTTGGTAAACATAGTTTTAGTCCAGAAAGTCTTTGTTTGTTTAAACATGAGATTTTTTAAATCATACAGTAATTGTGACCAACCCTTTGAAGTAACATTAGTATCTGTAAACTCCGAAAGAAACTCTGCATCAGCATAGCCTTTCCATTTCTCCTGTCTTTTAATTAGGTTGCTTGCAATACTGAAGGCTGCCATATCTAATATGTATTTTATATACTATTGTAAATTTTGTATGATAGCAAAAAGTACCCGTGCATGTACTACCAAGAATGTAATGTTTACACTAGGGACAGAGCTAAAAGGTTGTAGACCGCACTGGGAGAACCCTTTCAGAAAGATTTTAGATTAAAAATAGGTATAACCTGTTATATAAACCTCTGAGTTTTGGTGCACCGATTCAGAAAACCCACTGTGAATTGCTATGCTTTGTAGGATCGAGACTGATTATATAGCAGCAGGATTCCCTGTAAAGGACCCTGTTATACAGCCTATGTGGGTAGTACTGCTATATATAGTTAGAAACTGCCTATCTGGCAAGGGATTCCCTGTAAAAGACCCTGTAATGCAGCCTCTATGAGTAGTTCTGCTTGATAGGGTCAGAAATGTTAGTATAACACGGGATTCCCTGTGGAGGATTCAATTATGCAGCCTCTATGACCCGCATATTATATGCATAGACAATCTAACCTTAATGAAGAATAGGTAGTAGCGTTATTGCCCCCTAACTGAGAACAGTACTACGTTATAAAAAGCACTGAGGTGGAGATAATATAACAGATTGACAGGACAGCACAACACATTATTTTGAAATGAATCTCTGGAGACAAACAAACTATCTTTATTATAAATTATATAGTTTTCCTTGTATAATCTGCAGCATATTTATATCAACGCTGCTATGATTTTGCTGAACACACCTGTCAATCAAGTAGCTCCACCCCTGGTTACTTCAAACGTCATTTACACTGACGTCACCTATAGGCGGGGCTACACGCTTCAAATAGGACACTGCAGGGCTGCTTCGGCTTGCCTTTGATAAAGCCAATTAGCAAAACGCGCGTTAGGCGTTTCTGTGTTGTGCTGTCCTGTCAATCTGTTATATTATCTCCACCTCAGTGCTTTTTATAACTTAGTACTGTTCTCAGTTAGGGGGCAATAACGCTACTACCTATTCTTCATTAAGGTTAGATTGTCTATGCATATAATATGCGGGTCATAGAGGCTGCATAATTGAATCCTCCACAGGGAATCCCGTGTTATACTAACATTTCTGACCCTATCAAGCAGAACTACTCATAGAGGCTGCATTACAGGGTCTTTTACAGGGAATCCCTTGCTAGATAGGCAGTTTCTAACTATATATAGCAGTACTACCCACAGAGGCTGTTATATGACTACCTTATTCAACTCTACTTAGAGTAAATATTTGCATTGCAGTGTGCTATTATTGACACATATTTCTAATAGGGTTATAATTGTATTAACCCTTAACTTCCCCCTAGGCATTTTTCATTATGCCACTGATAGGTTTAGATAACAGTTATGTTGACTAAAATACTAAGGGTATTTCACCGATACCAGAGATGTTAGACAGCTACACAGTTTAGCAGTTAATACTGCTTCTTAATAGTTTTTTCATTTTGGTCACTATCAGTCATTTACATTTTTTAATACTTTCGCTAATTTTGTGTATTATCATTAATCCCGGATATTATATGGGATACTCAGTATTTTTAATGTATATCAATAAAGTTATGCTCCTTTTAATAAACAATTTTCTTTCGTTCTGATTGCTTATATTACCAATGTAACCCCTAGAGTGCCCCTCTATACATACTCTCTTTTGCTTTCTGTTCTGGTTCTCTTCAGTAAAGAGGCCTGGCTTTTATAGGTCTATAAACTGCAGTTTTTGGTATGCTAGGCAGATATCTTCTCAGCATTATGTGGATAATCCAGCGCAAAGGGCATTCCACTGCCGGAATATTTGCCTGTGTGCATTCCCCATTCATTCCACTGCCGGAATGGTTGCCTGAGTGCATTCCCCATTCATTCCACTGCCGGAATGGTTGCCTGAGTGCATTTCCCATTCATTCTACTACCGGAATGGTTGCCTGAGTGCATTCCCCATTCATTCCGGTTGCTGGAATGGTTGCCTGAGTGCATACCCCATTCATTCCACTGCCGGATTAGTTGCCTGATTGTAATTCCCCATTCATTCCACTGCCGGAATGGTTGCCTGAGTGCATTCCCCATTCATTCCACTGCCGGAATGGTTGCCTGAGTGCATTTCCCATTCATTCTACTACCGGAATGGTTGCCTGAGTGCATTCCCCATTCATTCCGGTTGCTGAAATGGTTGCCTGAGTGCATTCCCCATTCATTTCACTGCCGGAATGGTTGCCTGAGTGCATTCCCCATTCATTCCGGTTGCTGGAATGGAGTGCACACTGCATGGGTAATTATTGTATTTGATTTAAAATGTTGCACAAACAATAGACTTTTGCATAAATATTTATTATAAATCTCTTTCGATTCTCAACAACTACCATTATCATTAGTCTAAATATGTTACATGCCTGATTTGACAGTTGGTGATGGTGCGTTTGCAATAAAAAAATAATAATAATAGACATATGTGACAGGATGGACCGCCTATGCCACCCTGTCTGTTGTTGCTGGGAACCGGCTGGGCTTACTTTGCCACTGTTCCCTTTCGTTATTTCAAATACGCCCCTCCTGCTGCAGTGGGAGGGGCCTGCTGCCACCACTAAGCTCCTTCTATGGCACTCAGAACCACGTTCCTTCTGGGTCACATACACGCTGCTAGCGTGTCTCCTTGCTGGGGTACCTGGCTGGTAACTCTGGACCTCTTACTATGGATCCGGGTTGCTGTGAATGGATCCCCCCTGGCCTATCACACTAGGGCAGGGCTGCTGGGTAGCGCAGAGCGTTGGCACTGGAATAGCTTGGGTCCAAACCGCAGATACAGCCGGAAAACGGATTAGATTTTAGGGTCTAATCTGTAGATCACAGAAAAACAGCAATATTGAAGATGATTCCAAGCAGGTCTTTAAAGCAAGATGTTTATTGCTCACACACACTGGTGGAAGGTCCCAGTATGATCAGGTCAGATGACAATTCAGAAGAACAACTATATGCTCACAGAGCACATCTTTTATACAGTTCAAAAATAGTCTATTTTTAGAAACAGGATATACTCTATTCACACAGAAACAGAAATTGACATGCATTTCAAGGCTAACAAAATTTACACTTAGCTATGAAATTCACTCTGGCACAGTCCACACAGTAACGACCCCCTGGTGAGGTTTTTGGCCAGAGCAGGCATGACACTTCATCACAAAACTTCGTTAGCACTTTCTGCTATCAGACTTCCTTGCACATGTCCTAATTGCAGGTTTCCACAAGCAACCTTACAAATCCTAAACAACGACACTTCCATACTAAATACATCCCAATACACACCAGACCTCCATCCACAAAGGCCTATTGTATCAGTTATATGCATCATAAATAGGCATTTCCTATAGCAAGGTTAAACAGAGACAAATTTCTTTCCTGGTCTCAGAGATAACGACTTCCTATCTTACACTAAACAAGAATAAGTGCAAATGCAGTTATATAAATAAGCGCCCTGCGCTGTTTCCTTTAAATACATTTATACCAAGAGTTATTTATCAGTGATCCAGTCACAACATATAATAACTCTACGCTATATTTTAGCGATTTACACGCATTATTATGCCTAATTGAAATGAAGCGTACTATTACCAGAAGGACACTTTTAACAGCAACATAAATATTGTAAGGATATTAATGATCCCTAAGAGACAAGTGAATTAGTGAGGACTTAAACAACGTTTGCAACCTTGCAAGGTGGATTGGCTAACTGCTACGCCACTGTACAAGTGATTATGACAAGAGAATAGAATAACAATGAAAGCTGAGCAGCAACTTCTATCATAAGTTGGTTTCCTTAAAACATGGTGAAAAGTCAAAAGACCTACAAATATTATACACTGAAATAATTGGTACATGCAGAGTAAACATTTATGCATATTGAAATATATCTATGTTGATTATTAGAAACCAAAAGTATATTAATATTGTTATCCAATTTTTTTTTTCACTTAGCTTTTTCTACTACTTTTGCCAGTACAGATTTACTATGTCCTTGCAATACAGTATCTGTATGCTGAATTTGGCGCACTAATATTTGTTTCGGATCAGTGCCATTTATAGACAAAATATTGTTTGTCTGTGTGGTAAGTAGAAACCAGAAATTGTTTATTACATACCCCTTGTTAAAACACCTTGCAGTAAGAATGGGCAGGCTTTTTTTTCTTTTCTTTTTTTTTGCTCTAATCACTTTTATTGAAGTGGTGTTTTTTGGCCCTACCTGAAAGACACATTAACACTCTGTAATTAGTTTTTCACTCCCTTCACATTTGTACACCACATAAGCTTGAATATAAGTAATGTGATTTGTGAAAGGGTCTTTGGCGATGGTAAGTATCACGTTTGCAAGCACTTTGGTGGTGGTTCTATATGACTAGATGGTGTTTGGACAATGAATAGGGTTTGTTTCTCTAATTGTGGTTCTAATTTTTTTTTTTTGTTTTTTTTTTATTAACAAACTCACCTTCCACATTACTTTCATCTACTTATGGACTGTCCTTTTACACCACTAAGCGAAAGTATGAATAACGACATCATTGTAAGTATTGGTTGTGTCATTTGTGGTAAAGTCAGACAATGCAAAGTCTAAACGTTTCACGTAAGTGCTGGTTTGTGACCTCTTCCTTTTGAAACACATACAGGCACTCCTGGAGTTGGAGTACATTATGCATCATGAGGGGCCTGCTCCTGTGCCCCGTCCTAACCAGCAACTACAACAACGTCGCCGTCCGAGGGAGCGCATCTTCAGGCCACGTGTCATCCTCTTTGGGATGTCAGATGCGGAGGTTGTCAGTCGCTATCGGCTTTCTCCACATGTGATCTTGGACACCCTGCGCATTGTGGAGCGTGACCTTGAGCCAATGCGCGTCATCCCGACAGCAGTACCGCCTTTGACCAAACTTGTGGCGGTGCTGCACTTCTGTGCTACTGGTTCATTCCAGTTCACAGTCGGGGTCGCGGCAGGAATGTCCCAGGCGACCTTCAGCCTGTGCTGGAGGTTGTCCTGAGGGCATTTCAGTCATAGCTCCGGCAGTTTATCCATCTGCCACTTGAAGAGGAGTCTCTTGTGCAGATCAAGCAGCAGTTTGCCACCATAGCTGGCTTTCCGCACGTCATAGGGGCTGTAGATGGGACGTATGAGGCCCTCGTGCCGTTGAGTGGAGATGCTTCGGTTTACATGAACCAGAAGCATTTTCACTCAATAAACGTCCAGGCCATATGTGACCCGTCTCTCCTGTTTCGAAACCTGGTTGCGAAATGGCCTGGGAGTACCCATGACTCCTATGCGTTTTGTAACTCATGGTTGTGGCCTAGATTGCAACCGAGGCAAGGGGGTGTCACACCACATGGAGATGCGTGGCTTCTTGGTAATTATGTGCAAATAATGGTTCCCTCAACTCTAAATTGTTAGTAATATTGGATGGCAGACATAGATTGTTAAAGTATAATATAGTACTTGAGATGTTACTGTTACACAATGTGTAAGATAGTGCATGTGCCTTGTACTTATAGATTCCGCTACTATAGAGTGATTGAATCAATGTTTTTTAATAGTGAGAGATATAATGTGTCACGGGCACTAGGAGTCTTTGCCCAGGATATCACCAGATGATGTTCTTACCAGAGTAATATAGCTGGTACTATGGTCCTCTGGTAGCAGGGTGACAACGGAACAGGAGAATCAGCAGATGGTGAGAGAATGCTCAAGGAAAGTCAATGACTAGCAGCAACTGGTAATGACTTAGATGGATGTACACGAGGAACCAGATGGACAAGGAAACGTGAGGAGAGTCAGTGGTCTGCGTACAGCAAGTTGTACCACTGCTATAGTGAGGAGGAATGTCCAGGAGTAGAGAGGAGGTAGTGAGAGTCAGTGGTCTGCGTATAGCAAGTTGTACCACTGTCTATAGTGAAGGAATGGATTCCAGGTGCAAGTAGGTAACGGGGAAGTCAGTGGTCTGCGTACAGCAAGATGTACCACTGCTTATGTGAGAGGATACTTAAAACTGGTGCCAAAGGGAAACAGGAGTCAGTGGTCTGCGTTAGCAAGTTGTACCACTGCTATATATATGTGAGGAGGGGCACGAGGAGATGAATGTAATGCAGAGGATACACGGGCACACGGAACTTGATCCCACGATGATATCCACAATACAATAATAACTGACAAGCGCTGCTTGAAGTATACAAAGTCACTAGAGCGATCCAGGTAATAGGAAACAAAGTCAATAGTAACAATAGCTTCAGTAGATAGAAGACTCCAGAGATGAACACAACACAGTCCAGACGGATATGCAATACAATAGCAAAGTCAATGGAAAGTATGCATACCGCTGTTCAGGAGAGCAGGCTGTCAAGGAGACGTGCAGGGATACCTGAACGGCTGAACGCCGGCAGGAGGAGAGAACACTGGAAGATGGAAGCGGTAATCAGGTTGGTGCAGCGCACGGAAGGTACCCGGTAATCAACGGAGCAATACTCAGGAAGCAGTAGTAAGTAAAACTGGAAACATGATGAACACGGGAGAGTTGAGGCTGTCTGGAATCCGGCAGAGTAGCGGAGGCCGCGGAGGGGAGACACGCTGAACACAGGAGAGTAGAGGCCGTCTATATTCCGGCAGTAGTAGTGAAGGCAGCGGAGGGGAGACACGCTGAACACAGGAGAGTAGAGACGGTCTGGAATCCGGCAGCAGTAGCAGATAGGAATCAGTGGAGAGCTGACACGGTAAACACAGGAGAGTTGAGACGGTCGGGAATCTGGCAGCAGTAGCAGAGGCAGCGGAGAGCAGACACACTGAACACAGGAGAGTTGAGGCGGACTGGAATCCGGCAGCAGTAGCAGATAGGAATTAGCTGAGTGCAGACACGATGAACACAGGAGAGTTGAAGTGGTCTGGAAACCACAAACGAAGTAGACAGGAATCAGCTGGAGCTGAATACACGAGGAAACACAGGAACACCTTCAGAGGCTCATGGGAAATGAGACTCCAAGATCAGGCAACCAGGTAATGATCACAGGTGGTTTAAATAGGGAGGGTTGCCTGATCATCCAATCAATTAAAAGCAACAGGAACTGAAGGTTTCATAAGGGTTGCACATGCGCAGACCCTCAGGATGGCGGACGGCCACGGTTCCTGAACACAGGAGAAATGGCACTCACAGTCCGGTGAGTGACATAATGCTAATGTAGGTATATAACTGAAAGTCACCTATAAGTAAAAGGTATGTGTCCTGTGAATAGTGGACTCCGGCAGGTGTGTAATTATTAGTTAGGTGTACTTTTCCAACCTCTAATGTGGATTGACCTTTGATTTAGAGGCATTAATAGACATGGCTAGTTTTCTTAGGATGCTAATTATACAGTATTAAGACTTTGTAACCTTACTATTTCGGCTAGAATGTAGTTTGGCCTCATATAGTAGAATGTTAACATTAATTTTTTTTCAGGTATAGTTGTACTCTTAAATGGAAATAATCTTTTGTTTTTTTTGTCTTTCCTCTCTTCCTACATAGGAGATAATGCCTATCCCTCCTGCCCTTGGCTCCTCACTCCTATATTGAACCCACACACAGAGCAGGAGGAGGCCTATAACTCGGCTCATAGGGCCACCAGATCGGTCATAGAAAGGGCCTTTGGATTTAGATGCCTTGACCGGTCTGGTGGCGCCCTGATGTATGAGCCGAGTAAGGTGTGTAGGATCATCGCTCTGTGTGTGGTGTTCCATAATATTGCCATCAGGAGTGGGGCACCAGGGGTCATGGACGAGGTTTCTGGGGTAGACGAGGCTGAGGAGGAGGAGGAGGAGGAGCAAGAGGAGGCGGAGGAGGTGGAGGAGCAAGATCTACTACACCCACCTCGTGAAGCAGTGCGTGGCTCCAACTTCAGGAGCTATGTTGTCGGTCGTTATTTTTGAGGTAATGTATTTGTTAGCACTTTTTATAACTTCACATTTCAAAGCTGTGTGGTCAAATCATCTGCAAGCTTATTCAAGGTTAGATTATATAAGGTATGGTAAGTTCAAATGTCAATATGAATAGACATGGACTGATGTGATAGTGAAATGTCTAATATGTGTAATAATTTTTTTTAAAAAAGCATGGCAATCTGTATTTAACCTTTACAATGTGTGTAGAAAGTATATTTTCATGCCTCTACATTTTGCCTCAATGTCTTTTGCTAAATGCACCTTACTGTGTTAGATTTCATCTACAGCCTAATGTCGCAACATTAATGATTTTTGGTTTAAATGTTTGCTACAGTTTGCCCAGTCCAGACTTTCACACTTGATGCTTGTATTAGCTAAGTCACAAAAGGCACTAATGGTCTAGTATGTAGATGTCCCCTAGTGTCATAATGTGTTTGCTAAATTGTGACTTTTTAAATGTTGCCTAACTCTGGTCATTTAACCATGTGAGGTTTATAGGTTATTGTTCCGCACATATAGTGTGTTGTAGTGGTCATTTTTCACACTTTGTTTGTTTTTTTCTTGTATCTACAGGCTGTATATTACACTTGGCCTGGAATGCTGGCCTTTGGGGCATTGCACTTTCCTTTTGAGCTGGTGGATGTTGCCATGGTGAAGGGTGTTGACAAATGTAAGTCGTATAGTGTTATCAGCACTAAAATGTGTCTGTCAAGTGAGTGTGCTCCATACAATAATGTCGTTACTAAGCCTGGAATGTGTGGTTGCGCAAACCAAACATATGCTAGCTATGTTACCTATGGTTTTGTGGTTTGTAATCATGTCAAAAAGTGCAATCAGATTCAAAGATATAGCTCAAACACACAAGCCATTATTTGACACTATTGTGTAGATTATTACCAGCTTTTTTACACATTTCAATCCAGTGCTAAACTTATTGATTAGCAAGTCATCCACTAGATACCTAAATGCAAGTTATTTGGGAGCTAATATTGCAATATTAAATGCTTGATTCCCATTCAACAGGGTGCGTTGGCGTGGATTTTGGAGTTGTGCAATTCGTGTCTCACTACATATTGAAGTATTTCTCCAGAGCTCCAAGCCTGCCTATGTCTCTCTTCAGTCTGGCCAGATTGTCATCTCTTCATTCAAGGAACTTGGACACACACAGACCATTAACTTCTTTGCTATGTCTCAGGCCAAGTGCAGAAACAGTTCAAGCTGGTTTGCGTTTTGGAGTGGTGCAATTCGTGTCTCACTACATGTTGAAGTATTTCTCCAGAGCTCCAAGCCTGCTTATGTCTCTCTTCAGTCTGGCCAGATTGTCATCTCTTCATTCAAGGAACTTGACACACAAAGACCAATAACGTCTTTGCTATGTTTTTGTTAGCACATTTGGATTCATATATGTAATAAATATATCTTATCCTGGAAATGACTCAGCAATCTGTTGTCATGCCATTTTGTACCATTACTATAGTGCAGTGATTTCTCTTTGAATACACATAAATCCATGTGTATTGCTTTCCTAACTATTGTGGAACAGGTATACTTGGTAAATATATTATTTCAATGTGTGGTTCTTTTGTCCTTTGCAACAGACACACCATAGCCTACAAACACACTCTATGGTGTTAATGTTCAGTTAGAGAAAATGAATTTCGTTAGTAGGTTTGTATGTGTGTTTGGTTGCTTAGTAGTTAATTTCGTGTACACTTTCAGCATTTAGAGGGAACATGGTATGTGCATAGCAATATAGGCATTTTAAAATGTGTAATGCATACAAATAATACTAAAATGTTACCGGCGTTACATCCCACAGTACCAACTTTTGGCCCTTGCCCAAACAGGATAACATTATTTCGCCTGTGCTAGTGGCACTTTGTTTCAAAGAGGCCCAACACCCACATGGCAGACACAAACCCAACATTAACAATGACGGGAAATGCATTAGTGTCCTAAACTAGTGTAGTCTTGCTACAAGGGCAGATTAACAGTATGTGTAACCCACCTTTGGAACAGCAAATAATCCAGTATACACCCTTTTCATGGTGTATTTACAATGTTTCATTGTTGTGATAAGTAATACTTCACCTAGTTTGTTAATTTCTCTAGTCTGCGAAATGTGAGTTTACGACCAACACACTTATCCCAAATTAGCACTAGTTTCATTAGTCTGATTACACACATTGTTTGCCACCAGTCACTTGACATGTTTGGTGCCCCTGACAATGTCTGTTTAAAATTTTATTGCGGTGTGTAATTTTTAGACAATCCAAATTTCTGTTAGATTTCCCTCTGTAAATATAACATATTGACAAAAGACACATTCCAGCTGGGTTTGACTTCAAATGATATGTCAGTGTGTGTGTAAATAGAAAATTGTTATCATCATAATAATTTGCACGTGATGTCAATTAGCTTGGCCTTGCTTAAATTGAATCCACAACTGGAAGGGAGCAAAAACCTAGTGTCGTGGCCAGTATAGCAATGAATGAATCAGTGTTCATAAGTAAATAAACTATAAGGTCAGTTTTGAAAAATAAGGTATTAAGCCTTCAAAATTGTTTTGAACTGTCATGCAATTGTGGAATCAGACCATAGAGTTTAGTAAAATACCGACTGTATCGAGCAATTTGGGTGACAAACTACCTCTTGGATATCCATCACTAGGTGATGTAGATAATGTGGTGTCTACTTAATTGGATTAGAGGGTGTGTTTATTTGCCAGAGTAAACCATAATCAAACTGCCATGTTTTTAGTGTCCTTATTACATGATTAGCCAGGCACACAGCAAACAGCTCACACAAGACTACATACACCCTTATATAGTGTAAAAATGTCACGGTCATCTGTATCTCTTGATCCGATTCGGGACCCTTGGGACTAGCTGGAGCAGGACTGAATAAGAACCTAGCAGACTGGATCATCTTCCTGCTCATGTTCTTGATGATTGTCGAATATAGCAGGGGAATGACCAGTCTGCAAATGTGGTCATAAACTCTGCTTTTGTAATGCAGGCCACAACACTGGAGCCAAGACCTATCCTCTGGAGAGAAGCGTGTTGTTCGGCCAGTGAACAGATCACAGCAGCAGATTTAAATAGGGTGTCCAAAACAACTATTGGCTGATCAGTTAACAGTATCAGAGCTGGTGATTCTGGTTGGTCTGGAATGATCACCTGACTGCATCCAAGATGGCAGCACCCATGCAGCAGAACAAACAGTGAGTGTTTGTTTTCAAATGGAGGTGTGGAGGACGGGAATGTTGCAGACGACCAGAAGGGACCCAGGTAGCCGTGATATGACAGCAGGTGGATGTGGTAAGTGCGCCTAAGATCCCAGTTTGAGTCACTAACTATATGTACTTAGTGCAATAAGGACATTAAGTAACATTTAAATATGCATTATGCTAAAGGGTGACCGGTGTACCACACACTGTGCATTAGCACTATTCTTAAAGGCAAATCTCTTATTAGATATTTAGACATTCTGGAAGGTTCTGATTAGTAGTTAACAATACTTCCCTGTGGCATTATGTCAAAAATTGTTAGGAGTATTTAGGTGCCATTAAGACCTGTTTTTTGTGGCTCCTTTGTGTAAGGTTACAGTTTACAAATGCAATACTTCCTTTACAGGATGATTTTGGCAACCTATAAAGGGGCACTGTAGTAGTTGCACGCTTGTTTTTCAAAACATTTACTCACACAAAGAAAGAAACACTGAGGCGAGTTCATTCAGAAGCTTACCTTGATAAACTTGTTGTTTAAGTCTTCTTGACCAAACCATGGGCCTGAATCATTCTGGAAAGTTACGGCAAAGTAACTAAGTCAGGCAAAACCATGTGGCATTGTAGGGGTATGTTAAAAAAAATAACCTTGCAGTTTGTTTTTAGGGGTAGGAGAGGTCCTAGATGAACTTAACATTTCAGTGTTCAAATAAGCTAACAAGTATTGGTGCACTATATTCGGATACAGACAGTATTTAACTTTTGCAATAAACCGTTTCCTAATTTACTCCCCCTTACATTTTTACATGGTTTCTCCCAGATTATTGTAATAAGGATCCTCTTCATTTATGACCCTTAATCAATCTGGCCCTTCCTTTTGGACACCACACTGAAATTAGATCCTTATTCCTTAAAGAACCTTAATGAATCAGGGTGTGTGTTCTGAGATAATACTTTGCTTAGACTTGATAACAAGTATTGCTTTAAAGAAACCATAATAGATTATGCAATAGCAAATAAAGAAACACATAATTTCATTAGTAAATAACACTTTAATTGTTACACAGAAATACATATTTTTTATTCAATATATTAAATGATAAGGTTTAATTCCAAAAAACAAAATCATTTTTTTTTCGGCTTTTTATATGGTGTGGGACTGGACTGTGTCCGACTCCTACTTCTTGTCACCCGTGATGTAGAGAAGTCAGAGGAACCAGCCAAACCTGCACGGGAAACGGATTGTGTCCGACGAGGTGAAGGTGCAGGCTCATGGACTGGGGATTGGGAAGGGACCACAATAGGGGATTGGGAAGAGACCACGACAGGGGATTGGGAAGGGACCACGACAGGGGGGGACAAAGCCACGGGCAAATGCCAAACACATAAGACAACATAGGCTTGGGTCAAGGAAGGAGGAGTCAGACACAACAGGGAGGGTGGACGCACCAGAAACAACATGGAGAGAGGAGTCAGACACAACAGGGGTGGGGGATACACCAGAAACAGGGAGGGAGGAGTCAGATACAACAGGGGTGGGGGACGCACCAGAAACAGGGAGGGAGGAGTCAGACATAATAGGGAGGTTTGAGGCACCAGCCAACTGGGTATGGGGACTGGTGAACAAATAATCAGAACTGGGTGAAGGGAATGTGCCGGAGGTGCGTTGGGAGTGGGCATGCAAGAGATCACCCAGGAGTGTTGCGATATTTGACAATGTGGTATTTAACGTATCCATTTGGGTGGTGTGTGTGGTCATTAAAGAGTTGTGTGTGCTCATTAAAGAGGTGTGTGTGCTCGTGAAAGTGGAGAGTGTGCTATTCAGACTGGTAATTTCTTGATCCGTGTGTTGGACAGTGCTCGCTATTAGTGCCAGGTGAACATTCTGTGCTTCAGTGGCGTTTTCAAGTCTTTGTGATGCGAGTGAGAGAGACCGCCGCCATACATGTCCAGCTGGATCCACCGGAGCCGCCTCCACATCACGGGCAACTTCCGCGATGGGTGCAGCGGGCTGCTGCTCAGAATCTGTAGAGAGAATAAATACAAACACTAAGATATTCAATAAAAAACATTACGGTACAATAATGTAATTTTTACACATATTGAAGTACGCCTGATGTAGCATTGGTCAAGTCTGAAATGACATTTAATGTGCTTGCAGCCCTTCACAGTCACCAAAAGCAGACATAACCACATATTTTTTTTTACTTACGCACAAAACTATACATATAGAGACATTTTTGCCTCAGTGTCTACATTACATTTCCTCCAATCTGATAGGCTAAGACATTGTGCAATCAAAGTTATCCTTCAGACACATCCTGATAGTTTATACATTTGCTCAGACAGATAGAAACCTTTACAGACATTAACTAAGCAAACTCATCATGTACCTAGTGGACCGGCCTCTCCTGTTTGGGGAGGGCTATAGCCAGTGTCTATGTGGCCCACCCCAACAATCTCCACCAGAGCAATTGCTGCCCTTGCACGCTCCTCTAGGGTGTGTTAATTGAATATCTAGTGGAGGACAACCACCAGTTCCTACTGCATGCCTATGCAGTTTTGAAAGTTTATATTTCAGGCGCGCTTTATAGTCAGCCCATCTGTGGAATAGACAAACATTATTGCCTCACATAGCAGCTTAAAATCCAAATAAGACACAATTTAAAAGAAAACATTGCACGTTTGCATATCACACTAATTTCTACTACACATACACGAATACAGATTTTGGCCTTTTCAAGCGTGGATAATGTGGGAAACATATTATGTAAATGTGACCAAGGCCCATGCTGTTAGTTTCTTAAAACAAAGGCCCCGATCAACAAATGCTTTCGAGACATAAGGTGGTTTCACCTCACAGTTACCTTATACTACTATGTCACAATATCCATATTTATCTATATCGATATCCATATATATATTTTTTTCCAACTAGACACAGTCAGACAAATTAAATTGGGGTATTGTTTCTAATTGGGATTAGTACCTTTTCTGTACTTCAATCTTTGTACGCACATATGGAGACATGTCATTTATGAGGTTGGTAATTTGGTGCCAATGAGTTTGGCGCTTTTGTCCTGTGATTGGGCGCTGGTCAGTGTGAAATCTCCTTAGCACTTCTTCTACCAGGACTTCAAGCTCCTGCTCATTAAAATTGTGCTTGCGCCTACTTGGCACACCTGGTGCCTGCTCACCACTGGCGCCAGCATCAGCCATATTCCTATTTGAAAGATAAGTAGTGTCTTCATAGGCAATGCAAACAGTCAGGTGCTAATACGGATTCTAAGCACCCCATAAATAAGGTAGCATTTCACAAACTTCTAACTATGTATAAAACACATGGCCCTTATTATAATAAACATTGTGGCTTGTATATTTAACGAACATTGAGTTTATCCACTGCATTTTGTCTGACATATTCAACAAATACTAATGCCACATTCACCTACTACTACTACTACTCGTCACTTTTAAAAGCATAACCTTTGTTAACAGGAAATAAACTAGGGATGTGCACCGGCCACTTTTGGTGCCTTGTGTTTTGTGTTTTGGATTCGGATTTGCTTGAGGTTTTGGGTTCGGATTTGTTTCGCAAAACACTTGACGAAAGGTTTTGGTTCGGATTTAAGGTTTTGGATTCGGATTTATTTTGAAAAAAACATAAAAAGTGTTAAAAACAAGTTTTTTGTTTATTTTCACTCCTACGCTATTATTAACCTCAATAACATTCAATAACAATCATTTCCAGTATTTCCCAGTCTATTCTGAACACCTCACACCTCACAATATTGTTTTTAGTCCAAAACGTTTCACCGAGGTAGCTTTCTGGACTGCATAGTGCAGTGGTCCACAATACCTCCGCCTTCAAATGGTCTGAATTCCACTGCACAGCTGCCTGCTCCTACATCCTCTGCAGCATATACAGGGTGTAGTTCGAGCGTGTCAATACCTCTTGTTTTTGACGATGACAGGACATTTTCATTAATTTATGATTTGGCAGCAACAGTCAACGTTGTTTAATATCTGATACGCCTCTATCTGGACTGCATAGTGGAGCAGCCCCGGTACCCAATTTGGTACCGGGGCCACAATACCTCCTCCAACTTTTAAGTGTAGTGTTTATAATTTATAAAAACTACAGTAGTTATAGCACGTCAATAACTCTTGTTTTAGACGACCATGGTACAGAGCATTCATCATTGAGATCCCATCAAGTATGTGAAAGACAGACAGGGTCGAAGTGTTATTTGTTGACTTTGTTAACCCAAAAGTTGTCGCTGTTGCAAATATTCATGCAATGAAGAGTGACTTTTTCATTTAAAGGCTCAAGCTTTCAAGTGTAGTGTTTCTAACTTATAAACACTACAGTAGTTCAAGCACGTCAATACCTCTTGTTTTAGACGACCATGGTACACAGCATTCATCATTGAGATCCCATCAAGTATGTGAAAGACAGACAGGGTCAAAGTGTTATTTGTTGACTTTGTTAACCAAAAAACTGTCCCTGTTGCAAATATTGGTGCAATGAAGAGTGACTTTTTCATTTAAAGGCTCAAGCTTTCAAGTGTAGTGTTTCTAACTTATAAACACTACAGTAGTTCAAGCACGTCAATACCTCTTGTTTTAGACGACCATGGTACACAGCATTCATCATTGAGATCCCATCAAGTATGTGAAAGACAGACAGGGTCAAAGTGTTATTTGTTGACTTTGTTAACCAAAAAACTGTCCCTGTTGCAAATATTGGTGCAATGAAGAATGACTTTTTCTATTAAAGGCTCAAGCTTTCAAGTGTAGTGTTTATAACTTATAAACACTACAGTAGTTCAAGCACGTCAATACCTCTTGTTTTTGATTATGACAGGGCATTTTACTTTTGGTTTAATTTGTTGAATTTGATTTAATTTTGTTTTACTTTGTGCTCATGGCAAACGACTGTTGAATGGTCACATAATGGCAATAAAAGAGTTGCAAGATGGAATTGTCCTTGGACCCTCCAACCCACCCTTATGTTGTTGAAATAGGACATGCACACTTTAACAAACCAATCATTTCAGCGACAGGGCCAACCAAACAACTGTGGCTGAAATGATTGGTTTGTTTGGGCCCCCACACCAAAAAAGCTATTCATTTCTCCCTGTACAAAATAAACTGGCTCTACTGAGGCAAGATGTCGTCCTCATCCTCAACCTCTGATTCCTCTCACCCTACAGTGTGTACTTCCTCCTCCTCACACATTATCAATTCGTCCCTGCTGGACTCCACAACCACAGGTCCCTCTGTACTATCTGGAGGGCAGTGCTGTACTTGATTGAGGAATTGATAATTCATTTTTATGAACATCATTTTTTCAACATTCTGAGGAAGCAACCTCCTTCGCCGCTCACTGACCAGGTTCCCCGCTGCACTAAAAACTCTTTACGAGTACACACTGGAGGGGGGACAACTCAGGTAAAATAGAGCCAGTTTGTACAGGGGCTTCCAAACTGCCTTTTTTTCCTGCCAGTAACAATATGGACTGTCTGACATGTCTATTTGGATGGTGTCAGCAAAGTAATCCTTCACCATTTTTTCTATTGTGACAGCATCCAATGCAGCAACAGTAGACATGTCTGCAATGGTTGGCAGGTCCTTCAGTCTGGCCCAGATGTTATCAGCATCCCCGCCAGCGGCTCTTTTAGGAAAACTGAGCTTTTTCCTCGCAGCCACAGATGTGGAAGAAAATGAGGGTGGAGCTGTTGGCATGTCACGGTCCTCTTCAGAGGACAATCTCCTGACCAGCAGGTCTTTGCACCGCTGCAGACTTGTGTCCGCTGGAAACAGAGACAAAACATACGCTTTAAACCTAGGATCGAGAACGGTGGCCAGAATGTATTCCTCTATCTTTAAAATAGTGACCACCCGCGGATCCTGGCAAAGCGTACGAAGGGCTTCATCCACAAGAGCTACATGCTTGGTGGAATCTGAATGGTTTACCAGCTCCTCCCTCACTTTCTCCAGCTGCTTCTGCAACAGCCTGATCAGGGGAAGCACCTGACTCAAGCTGGCAGTGTCGGAACTGACTTTTCGTGTGGCAAGTTCAAACGGCTGGAGAACCTTGCACAACACGGAAATCAGTCTCCACTGCGCTTGACTCAGGCGCATCCCCACTCCTTTGCCTATGTTGTAGGTGGCGGTGTAGGCCTGAATGGCCTTTTGCTGCTCCTCCATCCTCTGCAGCATATAGAGGGTGGAGTTCCAGCGCGTCACAACCTCTTGTTTGAGGTGATGGCAGGGCAGGTTCATGCTTTTTTGATGTGCCTCGAGCCTGCGGTAGGCACTGGCAGAATGCCGAAAGTGTCCAGCAATTTTGCGGGCCACCGCAAGCATCTCCTGCACACCCCTGTCACTCTTGAGGTAATGCTGCACCACCAAATTAACGGTGTGGGCAAAACATGGGACTTGCTGGAAATTGCCCATATGCAATGCTACTGGCGTTGTCTGACACCACAAATCCCCAGGACAGTCTAAGTGGGGTAAGCCATCATTTTATCTAATAGGTTGTCAGCGTTGTGCCTCTTATTAAAGCCTGTAATACACAATGTTGCCTGCCTTGGCACGAGCAGACATTGTGTAGATGCTGCTACTGATGCAGCTTCTGCTGTTGCTGCGGAAGGGGATGCATCTACCCAGTGGGCTGTCACGGTCATATAGTCCTTCGTTTGCCCAGAACCACTTGTCCACATATCCGTGGTTAAGTGGACAGTGGGTACAACCGCATTTTTAAGAGCACTGAGGACACTTGCTCGTACTTCTCTGTACATCTTTGGTATCGCCTGCCTAGTGAAGTGGAATCTCAACGGGATTTGGTACCGGTGACACAATACCTCCATCAACCCTCTAAATCCCACTGCACTGATGGCGGACACCGGGCGCACGTCTAACACCAACATAGCAGTTACAGCCTGAGTTATACGCTTTGCAATAGGGTGACTACTATCGTATTTTGTGGTCATGGCAAATGACTGTTGGACGGTCAATTGTTTTTTGAAAGACGTAACGGTCTTACGACTTCCCCTCTGGGAAGATGACCGACTAAAAGCAGCAACAGCAGCAGTGGCAGTAGTAGGCGTACCGCTGCAGGATTCCTCGGATGAATCCCGAATAGAAGAGGACTCAGTCTGGCTGGTGACATGGCCTGCAGTTCTAAATCTGATGGAGATCGTGGAGAAAGTTGACGAGGAGGGTGTTGGTGGTGTGTATCCAACAGGACCAAGGGATTTAGGTGTCCCTGTACTGATGACGGTCCTAGGCCCAGTTCCTGAACTAACCACTGAGCTATGAAGGTTATTCAGGTGACGTATAAGGGAGGATGTCCCTAGGTGGGCAAGATCCTTACCCCTGCTTATTTGAGCTTTACATAAGCTACATATGGCCATACATTGGTTGTCCGGATTTGGATAAAAATAACTCCAGACCGAAGAGGTGCATTTTTTGGTCTTCTGACCAGGCATGATGATGGGCTTTCTCATCCCATGGACATCAGCTGTTTCCCCCCCTGGTGCCTCATTTACAATAACCACATCACCATTGTCAGAGATGACCTAAACGGGTCCTTTCTCCTGAATTCCAGCTGCTATACCTTGTGGGTATCGATCGATAGAGAGACAGACAAAGTTCAGATGTTGGGCTGAAAATGTATCTGGTTCTGACCAGCCCTAAGTCAGAGTAGTTTTATTTATACATAGTTTCACAGAAAAAGAGAGATAAGGAATGCAAGGTTTCTCAAGGCAACTTGTCCATGTCAGCAGTTTGTGGGCATGATGTAGAGCAGATGTCTTATCACAGTCACGTAGGCCTCAAGTGGGGGTCGTGGGCTCCTGGTACCAAACTTGCTGGATGTGCACATTCTTGAGAAGAGACATGTTGGCGAGAAAGAAATGAATGTGAGGCAAAGTTCATGGAGAATATTCTGCAGCTTGCAGACTATTCTTCTTTCAATAGTAATTATACAAAATGCATTACATTAAGAAGTTCATAAAATGTATATCTCTCACACCATCCTCATCCTCAAGTTCCTCCACAACGCCAGCTACATCAATAGCCTCCTCCCGGTGTACAACATTGACACCTTGATTATCCAAATCTGGATCTACACTGTGGGTGATCCTTCCAACATATGCAGAGGGTGTGCTGCAAATGCTGGATGGAGTCACCTCTTCCCGTACAGTGATGGGAAGGTCAGGCTTCACAACCACCAACACCCTTGGACTCGCCTTGGGGATTTGTGATGTCATCTTTTTAGAAGGCAGAGTTCTTTGCTGTTTTGTTGTTGTTGCTGACAGCATAACTCTTTTAAATTTTTTGTAGGGGGGGGAGGAGGAGGGCTTAGATCCTTGGGTGAAGTTGGACCACTAGTCTTGAACACGGGCCAGGGCTTAAGCCGTTCCTTGCCACTACGTGTCATAAATGGCATATTGCCAACCTTACGTTTCTCCTCAGACGATTTTAAGTTTCTCTTTTTGCTACTTTTTGAGAACTTGGGCTTTTTGGATTTTACATGCCCTGTACTAGGAGATTGGGCATCGGGCTTGCCAGACGACGTTGATGGCATTTCATCGTCTATGTCATGATTAGTGGCAGCAGCTTCAGCATTAGGAGGAAGTGGGTCTTGATCTTTCCCTACTTTATCCTCCAAATTTTTGTTTTCCATTATATGTAGCACAAGAGAGCATACCCCTAAGCCACACACACTCGGCAAAGCCTTTAAAAATTATATGCGGCACAGGAGAGTACCACTGGACTTATACTGCTGAATCAGTGAACTTTGTAATATTGCAGTACCACTGGACTTATACTGCTGAATCAGTAAACTTTGTAATATAGCAGTACCACTGGACTTATACTGCTGAATCAGTGAACTTTGTAATATAGCAGTACCACTGGACTTATACTGCTGAATCAGTGAACTTTGTAATATAGCAGTACCACTGGACTTATACTGCAGAATCAGTGAACTTTGTAATATAGCAGTACCAATGGACTTATACTGCTGAATCAGTGAACTTTGTAATATAGCAGTACCGCTGGACTTATAATGCTGAATAAGTGAACTTTGTAATATTGCAGTACCACTGGACTTATACTGCTGAATCAGTGAACTTTGTAATATAGCAGTACCACTGGAATTATACTGCAGAATCAGTGAACTTTGTAAAATTGCAGTACCAATGGACTTATACTGCATGATTGTTTTTGGATATTTTTTTTTTTATTTATTTTTTTATAATTACTTTTTTTTTTTTTTTATAACTTTTTAAAAAATTTTTTTTAACTTGGGAATAGTGGGGAAATAACAATGCCCTTAGAAGGATAGAGCACAGGACACAGCACCACTGGACTGAACAGGACACAGCACAGGACCCAGCAGCACCACTGAACTCAGAAGGACAGAGCACAGGACACAGCACCACTGGACTGAGCAGAACACAGCACAGCACAGCACAGAACTGAACAGCACAGCACAGAACTGAACAGCACAGCACAGCACAGCACAGCACGAGATATAGCAGGACAGAGGACCACCTAACACAACCTCCCTCTACCCTGATCAATGCCCGAGTGAAGATGGCGGCGACTAGCGGGGAATTGATAGGATCCGAGTATCGCGAGATCCGACAGCGGGATTATGATTTAGAGCCTCGGTTTCAGTTTTGCAATTGGCGGGAATACCCAGATCTGTCTCGGATCCGGCTCGGATCGGCAACGTTCGGGTGGGCTCGGATTTCAGATATCCGAGCCTGCTCATCTCTATTATAAACACACCAAAATAAAGGATATCACACTCAGAGTTGCAGAGTGGCAAAGCCTATATTGTGCTTTAAATATTAATCTTTGGGTACAAATCAGCCAGCAACACACTTAAGTGTGTACTCCAAATGCAATTTGTTAGGTATGCGCCAAAATAAGTGTATACATTTGGAGGCATGTGTCCATCAATGCAATGAGCTATTTATTAGTGTGTTGAATATGGATAAGGTAGAATACCTTAGCATAGTGTAGGCTACTATTGCATTCTTTCCATGTGAAATGTGAGGGCCAGGCCCATTTATATAGCACTTTAATTACAGCTAGGACACACATATTTCATACCAAACAGTTGGCTACATTAGGAGATACAAACAATTGGGATATAATCCAAGATATGTTAAATAGTTATACTTACTTTTTCAAAGGTTGTCACAAAAAGCCAAATTTAATTTCAATGTAAAGTGGCTAATGCGTGGTGTAGCCTGGCAAAATAAATAAACACAATATTTTCAAAACAAGGAAAGGTAATGTGTTCAACAAAGCTACCATCCAAATATTATTGAGTGCATTATGGATAAGGTAAAATACCTTAGCATAGTATAGGCTACTATTGCATTCTTTCCATGTTAAATGTGAGGGCCAGGCCCATTTATATAGCACTTTAATTACAGCTAGGACACACATATTTCATACCAAACAGATGCCTACATTAGGAGATACAAACAATTTTGAAATATTACAATCTCTGATTTAGTTTTGTACTTACTGTTTGTTGTTTGCATATTAGGCAAAGCATCAAAATAATTTGAAATACTGAATGTGTCCTGTCCTGGCAATTAAGCTAATGAACAGGCAGTAAAGCAAAGCACAGGTGGGTTTAAATGGAGGTTTGGTTTAATAAACCAGGTGTACACTCTTCTTCCTAATTGCAGCGCACAGAGTTCTCGTCTCATCGTAGGGGGCCGCCATGTTCTTGGTGGGAGAGACAACCATTACACACACAGGTGTCTTAAAGATCCGCGTGTGACGTGCGCACGCCCATACGTGCTCTGAGAACAAATTAGAGCGCAGAGCCCTCCATTTTGAGTGAGAGATAGCATTTCAAAATGAGGGCTTCAATTTTCAGTTGCCGCGAGTTAAGAGTACTCAGAGAGGCCATGGATAATGTGCCCTCTGGAAGGTACTTCTCGAACGAGATTAAAATGCGGGCCTACCAAAGGGTCCGCAGATACCTCCGCGTGTGGCTGAGCCAAAATCGGAGCATCGTCCAGCTGCAGCGCCGCTGGAGCGACCTCCGCCGGCGTCAGCCCTAGCTGCCCCGAGAACTCAGGGAGGAAATTATAAGAAGGGAGTTCTCTATTATTCGCCAAAAACACGTGTACACATATATATTTGATATATGTTTGTAAATATGTTCACCCTAATCACCTGACATGGCCTACATAACAATGTGCAAGCATACTATAAAGGTCATGCCCCTTCCAGTGCACCCAAAATGCTTTGCCTCCTGTCTCCTACATTTTTCTGCTGACAGTTTACTGACCTAAGTGTGAGAGAGGCCATTAAGCCGAAGGAGTTTAAAAGCATGTGTTGTGAGCTGACAATGTTACTTACCATTAGGGGTTAAGTCTGTGATGGAGTCAGCCTATTGGGATGAGGTGGGAGTGGTCGTGGAAGAATATATTCAGCAGTGGAGGAGGAGAGAGCTTCCTGTTTCCTGGATTCGGATATCGAGCAGCATCAGGCTTAGTATGTCTCTCCTTGATTGTATTTATCTGTGTTATCATTTTTGTTTTTCCTTCTCCCCTTTGTTTCCTTCTTTGCCTTCTCTTGCTTTTCTCTTTCTTTTCCTGCCTTCTGCCATGTCCTCCTCCTGTCCCCGCCGTTCTAGGTCCATCCCTGCAAGGTTCTCCCCCCCCCTAGCCAAGCGGCAGTCGCCGCTGATCTCTCCATTAGTCTGCCCGTGGTCTCCTCCCCCCTTCCCCCTCTAGTCCAGGCTTCAGCCCCGGGTCCATCCGGCAGTTCCATTCAGGGGCAGAGCGGCATGCTGTCCGGCGAGCACGTGACTCGGCCTCCGCGAGGGGATCTCGCGGGGCTGGGCCGGGTCACATGAGGAGAGCCAGAGCTCCGGAGCGGGCGGCCAGGCCGCTCGTGTCCGGAGCTGGTAGTCGGCACAGGCGGGCAGTCACAGCGTGGGGAACAGGATCTCCTTCCCCTGTTCCTACGGCTGTTGGGCTGCCCCGTCGCACAGTTTACACCCCCCCTCCCCCTGGTATATCTGGCCGGGGCGGGCACAGGTCCCCCGTTCCCATGGGTGTGGCGGCAGGGGGTTCCTCTACCGCGGGCAGGTCTCAGGGCTATGGTTCCCCATACAGGGGTTTGGGCCCTGTCATTTTGGATCCCCCCCCTGGGGTTTCATCTCATGGGTGGGGGGGATTTAGGTAGGAGCTCCCTCTCATGTCCTCTCTTGTGGATATATTCGAGTTAACAAAGGACACGGAGAGAGAGTTGGCGCCGGCATGCGCACGGGGGGAGTTGGTGAGGACGTGTATAGAAATTTTTCCAACTGGTTAACGGGGTATTGTGTTTTTTTCGGCCTGTTATTTGGAAACTAGACCGGACGCGATTATAGATGTCTGGAAGTATCTCCATTTGATTAATGAGATGCATAGTTGTGAGCGTCCATGGACCTGGAGGTTGTATGATAAGCTGTTCCGTGAGAAGGTGCATGGCCAACGTTATATGTCCCTGGCCTATAAAGATGTTGAAATCTGGATGAGATTGAATAGAGCCCAAATGGGGGGGGGGTGCACATGGGTTACGGCCCTCTGCAGTTAGCTAGGTTTCAGTTCGGGGGAGACGAGGTGCTCCCCAGTCTTCAAGGAACCGGTGCTTTACTTTTAATAACTCCTCATGCGGGAGGGGGGAGGCATGCCGATACAGACACGCCTGCTCCAATTATAGAGGAAGTCATCCCCTCAAGGACTGCCCTAGGGGCACCGTTGGCATTGGTAGGGGACGGGGAGGGGCGGGGGGTGCTGTCTAAGGCAGATTCCCCCATCATATTCCCAGTCCTCTGTAAGTGGTTGGCCCTTTACCCGGATGCGTCGCAGGCCTCGTTTCTTAGGGAGGGTTTTCGCCTCGGTTTTCGCCTTCCCATTGCAAGTGGGGTGACGGGGACCGCCGCCAGGAACCTTAGTTCCGCTTACGTGCACTCTGACATTCTGGCGGAAAAAGTTGAAAAGGAGATAGGCCTGGGGCGCATGGTAGGCCGCTTTTTCTTCCCCACCCATTCCGTATTTAGTTATTTCCCCGGTTGGAATAGTACCCAAAAAGACCCCAGGGAAATTTAGGTTGATTCAGCATTTATCTCATCCAGCGGGCAAGTCAGTTAATAATGCGATTGACCCCAGTATTAGCTCAGTAGTGTACCAGTCCTTTGACGATGCATTGACCATAGTGAGAGAATTTGGCATGGGAGCGCTGATGGCTAAATTAGACATTGAATCTGCATTCCGTCTCCTCCCTCTACACCCCGAGTCCTTTAAATTTATGGGGTTTAAAATAGAGAACGAACACTATGTAGATCGATGCCTGCCAATGGGTTGTTCAGTTTTGTGTGCATACTTTGAGGCTTTCAGTTCCTTCCTTCACTGGTGTGTATGGGCGGGGACGGAGCACCACGGCATAGCGCATTATCTGGATGACTTCCTGTTCATAGGCCCAGCTGATTCCCCTTGTTGTAAGGACACACTGTATGCAGCGCAATCGCTATTTCGGGTGATGGGTGTACCGGTAGCTGCAGATAAAACAGAGGGCCCGGCCACATGCTTGGCATTTTTAGGCATAGAAATTGACACAATGGAAGGTTGTTGTCGTTTACCCGCTGATAAAATTGTTAAGTTACAGTCCCTGATTGAAGAAGTTATGGTGTCACCGTCTTGCTTCCTGCGGAAAGTTCAATCTCTGTTAGGATCGTTTAATTTTGCTTGCCGAGTGATACCTATGGGTCGGGTATTTTGCAGGAAATTACAACTAGTGACGGCAGGTTTTCGTAGTCCCCATTCCCAGGTTCGGCTGTCTGCAGAAATTAGGGAGGATTTGTGTATATTGAGACGGTTTCTAACGGTTTTCAACAGTATACGAGCGTGGCCAGCTCCCCCAGTTTCTAGTAAATCTTTGGACTTGCATACAGACGCATCAGTCTCGAAAGGTTTTGGTGCGTTTTTTCAGGGGGAGTGGTGCGCCGCGCCTTGGCCACAGTCATGGAAGTCTGAGGGGTTGGTTCGGAACTTGTTAGCGTTAGAGTTGTTCCCCAAAGTGGTGGCTTTAGAGTTGTGGTCTGACCGGTTGCGCGGTAGGAGTGTGGTTTTTTGGTGTGACAACTTAGGTGTGGTACAGGCTATCAACAAGCAGAGCGCTTCATCACGCCCGGCAATCAACTTGTTGCGTGTCTTGGTGTTGAGATGTCTAGAGTTTGATATTAGTTTTTGTGCACGACACGTTCCCGTCGTGGATAACCAGATTGCGGACGCTCTTTTTCGTTTTGACTGGCAACGCTTTAGGTCTCCGGCCCCACATTCCCGTGTAACCGGCTTACAGTGTCCCCCTTGTGTTTGGCAGATGATCCGATAGGGATAAGGTGGCTAGCGGAGGCGTCCTTGGCTCCAGCAACTAGGAAGTGTTATCAAGGGGCATGGGAACGTTGGTTGTGTTACCAGGCGTCTTTCAACAGCGGCACTTCTGGTCAGATTCCCTCTATTACGGGCTTTATGTGGTATCATTATAACGAGGGGTTTCTAAAGCTAGGATGGGGTCCCTGTTAGCCGGTATTTCATTCATGGCTAGGCTAAATGGTATACAGGATCCCACAAAGTCATTTATTATAGCTAAGGCTTTGAAGGGTTGGTCCAGAATGCAGCCAATAAAGAATGACACTCGCCGGCCTATTGACGGCCAAATTTTAGCTAGGTTGCTGGAGGTCTTGCATAATGTAGCCATGGATGATTACGAGGCTTTGCTTTTTGGTTTGGCCTTCTCAGTAGCATTTCACGGTGCTTTTAGGGTAAGTGAGCTAGTGGCCAGATCTAAGAACGACATAGGTGGAGCTTTGCTGTTTAGAAATGTGATTTTACAACCTAATGGGATTCGCTGTAAGATAGTTAAGTCAAAAACAGATCAGTTAGGCAGAGGCCATTGGTTAGCAATTTCGAAAAAGCAAGAAACATCTATATGCCCGGTCATGCTGGCCAATAAATTTGCTAGTCTCGGGCCCCCAGGGGAGGGTTTGTGGTTAATTCATATGGATAATACCCAGCTAACTAAATTCCAGTTTAACGCCTTGTTAAAAAGGGCTCTAGGGGAAATAGGTCTGAACCCTGAAGACTATGGTACACATTCCTTCAGGATAGGGGCTGCCACTGCCGCTGCAGTTAGAGGTGCATCTGTCACTGAGATTCAAGCGCTAGGGAGATGGAAGTCGCAGACCTATAAGAAATACATCCGGCCTGACAAATGAGCCTTTGAAGGGGGCTCTTTTACACAGTCTTGCATCTCCTCATGTTTTTCAGTATTCTCTATCGCTTTCATCTTATCTTTTCTCCTCTATCACTTGGTGACTCAGGGCTATGCTGCTCGCTGTGTTGAACGGGGGCGTGAAGGGATTTTCTCCTCTTGTTTCCTTGGCAAGGCCTGATTAGTGTGTGTGCCTCCCAGGGTTATAGGGGGTTTTTTACATTCATATGGGTTACCAATTTTCCTTTTCCAGGTTGTTTAAGAATTAAAATAAAATAGTTTTTTGAGAAATAAATTAAAATAAAAATTAAATGAATAAGAATTTTGAACAGTTGGCCCTCATAGAGGGTATAAATGTGAAGCTAATGAAGGAGGTGTTTCCGTTGCGAGTACTCCAATTGCACTGGGGTGGCCCTCTAGTATGGAGGGGCTATTTCAGCAAGTTGATAACAGTTAGAATATGTCTTTTTGTTGGTGGTCGTTACGTTTTTCAGATATGGGTATGATTTGATGAGATTATTTATTTTGTTCTAGGTTCTACTGTGAAGACGATGCGAATATGGGTCGTGGGGCATTCGTTTATCTTTTGGGCAGCCAAACACAGATTAGCGGATAGGTGGTCCGGTTTCAGGCACCCAGTTGACATCCGGTGGTTGGGTAAAAGGGGCATGGTATGGGCGGAGCTGATTCCCACGTTAGGTAAGGAAATAGAAGATCACGGTACCCCCGATATAGTGGTGATTCATTTGGGAGGTAATGACGTGGGTAGGGGTAAATCCCTGGATCTAATCATAGACATTCGTGAGGGTCTTACGCAAATACATGTCCGATGACCTTCAATGAAGGTTTGTTGGTCGAACATAATACCTCGTTTGTCCTGGAGGTCATCTATTCCCCCGGCCACATTGATAAGGGTGGTTAAAAAGATAAACAGATACGCGAGACAGAACGTTAAAAGCATCCAGGGGGTAGTTATAAGTCATCCCGGGTTAACGGTGGACAAGAGACATCTTTTCAGAGCGGATGGGTTTCATTTGTCGGCAGAAGGAACAGTTTTGTTTATAGAGAGTATTTTTTCGGAGTTGAGGGGGTTAGTTTTTTCTTAAGGTGGCGGGCCGTGCGGTCCATAGAACACACGGCTGTGGTGGGAGAGCATGGCAGTCAGATGGTTGTTAAACATACGGTACTTAAGTGTTGGCAATGTAGCCTTGGTTCCCTCGTCGTTATCAGACTCGTTGATGCTCTAGTAAGGAGTATCAGGTTTTGCCTTGAAAGGGCTTAACCAGTTTGAGTCCAGAGGGTATTGAGTTAATTTATAGTCGATAGTACCGGCCAATAGATAAGGTTTTAACCTGGGTTGGTGGAAAGGAGACGATCTTCCACCTTATTGGTTTATGTTGGTTTTAGCTGGCTGCCCTGCTCTTCGCCACCTATATAAAAAAAGGTCCAAATTGTTGATAGAAACTTTTGAAAGATTTTGATAAAAATAAAATAAAATAAAATAAAAATAAAGAAAATAAATTGAAGAAAATAATTTAAAAAAATAATAATAAAAATAAAAGGACCTTTTTATTTCCAAACTTAAGTCGGTGTCCGTGTCTTTATTTTTGGTTTGTAAGTGTTGTGTAAGGTTAACCCGAAAGGGGATTCACATAAGAGGGGAATCAACACTATGCATTTTAATGTTTTATTGTGAAAAATCTGACCATTAAGGGTGGTTTTTGGAATCAGGCATTCTCATAGCCGGATTAAGGGGGGGGCACAGGGGGCACGTGCCCCGGGCCCCCCTCTCTCCGAGGGCCCCCCGCATCACCTCACCTGCCAGTTGCTGTGAAATACGACTGCGGGGGCCCCCTGACAAATGCGAGCACTCCTTAACCCTTGGATGATCTCTAAACATTTGCCAGTAGTACAGCAGCACCGCAGCTGCTGTACTGTCAAAAAAGTCCGAAATTGAGCTGCTGCGCATGTGCAGCAGCAGCTCCTCCTAAGCACCAAGAAAGTAAGCAGGTGAGTCGTCATAGTTTCTCTCTTTTTTTTTTTAAAACTTCCGCGCGGCCACGCGATGACGTCACATCGCGCCGACGCAGCCGCCCAGTAGCCTTGGGTAAGTTGGTGCGCTGGTTTTTTTTTCTAATCCGCCAGGGGATAGTGACAGGTACTGCGGAGGGGGGCTGGGGTGGCAATAACTAAAAATTACTGCACGGGAGAAGTGATGTCTGCAGGGGGAGGAAAATGTCTGCAGGGGGAAGGGGGGGGGAGTGGGTGACAATGTATGCATGGGAAAGGGGGGTGAGTGACAATGTATGCAGGGGCAATGACTGTAGGAGGGGGACAATAAAAATGGCCAATGTGTGGGGGGGGGACACAGTATATGACTGTAATGTGTGTGGGGGACAGTATATGACTGTAATGTGTGTGGGGGACAGTATATGACTGTAATGTGTGTGGGGGACAGTATATGACTGTAATGTGTGTGGGGGACAATATATGACTGTAATGTGTGTGGGGGACAGTATATGACTGTAATGTGTGTGGGGGGACAGTGTACGACTGTGTAATGTGTGTGGGGGACAGTATATGACTGTAATGTGTGGGGGGGGGACAGTATATGACTGTAATGTGTACTATTAAGTGAATGTGGGGCTGTTTGGGGAAAATGAGGTATATTTATTGAATGTGATAATGAATTATTTAATGCCTGAGATGGTTGTGGGAAATGGTTATTTTTATTAAACATAAATGCTATTTAATTTCTTGCTGGGGTTGTTTGGAGGGAGGGAAATAGGTTAACTTATTAAATGGGAATACTATTAATTTAATGTTTGGGGCTGGTTGTAGGGAAATAGGTATATTTATTAAATGTATATACTATTTAATGTCAGGGCTAGTTGGAGGGAAATAGATGTATTTATCAAATGTGAATACTATTATTTTAATGTTGGGGCTGGAGTGAGGCCTAAATTTAAAACGTGGGTGCTATATTGATTTAACACCGGTGCTGGTTGGAGTTTTCTAAATTTCATGTACCCATTTTTTTTTTCCTAATAGGGCCTCCAACATTCCAGGATCCAGACAAGCAGCAACTGATCTAAAGACACCAGCAGCCACAAGTGCGGACAATGACAAGACAGGTAGGAGAGACGAGGACAGTCTGCCAACTGTCCTGAATTTGGTGGGTGACTGTCCCGCTTAGTCAGGATTTGCTGCCCAGCGGCACACGATTTTGTCCTGCTCATCAACAGAGATGGGCCTGTATGCTTGAAATGCCAGGGCTGATTTTTACTCCCAGTCCGGCCCTGCTGGGCACATATTTAAACTGTGGAAAAACAAATAAATCATATATAAGTAGATATCAAGAAAACCCTTAATATGCAAAATGTGAACTGAATGATGATGCATATCGTTTATATGCGTTTTAAACCTGCATTTTTTTTACACCATTGGTTAACAGGCCTTAGGTGGAACAAGGATTTGTCTGTTGTCATTTGCTTACCTAACCATTCCTGCCTTGTCAGTGAGAATAGTCAGTTCCATCGAACCTTTAATATCACTTAGAATTCAGAGAGCCTAGTTTTGATATTATTGTTACAACAGTGCACAAATATATATATATTTGACAGGAATAAGAAGCAGGGTTTTTTGTGATATTTTTAAAGATGGTGGCGTATGCAGAGTTTTGTCTTTTCCTTTTTTATTCAGTGCTACTCTCCATAGCAGTGAAGGATTTATTTACACTGCCTTATGTAAATGGGAACAAAAAAACATCTTGGTTTTATGGGCAGCATGGTGGCTTAGTGGTTAGCACTTCTGTCTCACAGCACTGGGGTCATGATTTAGATTCCCTATCAAGGCCTTATCTGTGCGGAGTTTGTATGTTCTCCCCGTTTTTGCGTGGGTTTCCTCCCACACACCAATAACATTCTGGTAGGTTAATTGGCTGCTATTAAATTGACCCTAGTCTCTCTGTTTGTGTGTCTGTCTGTGTGTGTGTGTGTTAGGGAATTTAGACTGTAAGCTCCAATGGGGATTCTCTGTACATTGCTGCGGAATTAGTGGCACTATATAAATAGATATATAGCGTGTGTTATCAATGGCATTTTTAATGTGCAGTATCATTGCTAGTATTATTGTGCAGTATCATTGCTAGTTTTAATGTGCGTTATCAGTGGTATCATTGCTGGTTTTAATGTGTGGTGTCAATGCCCATTTTAATGTGGGGTTTTGATGATTGTTTTATTGTAAAGTATTTTAGTTTGTGTAAGTAATGACTTTCTTGTGCAGACAACCTAGGCGAGCCCTCTGGTGAGATCTGTAAATGTTGTACTGCTGGCTATAGGTGTTGTAATGCAGGATATGTCAATGCTTACAGCCTTATACCCAATGAAGACACTATGCTCTTAATTTGAGATCTTAGGGGCCCCCCTGTCTTAAGTGCCCTGGGCCCCCCAAAGCCTTAATCCAGCTCTGGGCATTCTAACTCTTGACCCGAGTGCTGTAACTTGCTGGTCTAACCTTAAAAACATTTTGGAGTGGCAGATGTGTTGTCATTATTGGGCAAAGATTTAAAAGGCACGTTTCAAATTCCAAACACCTTAGTGTATAGACTAATTTTTAAAAACTCCCATAAGATGCAAACAGATTACAGAGTGTACTAGATATAGCTAATTAATCTTTATTTACCTGCCTATTTAGACTATTTTAGACTGTGAGGTAGTCCCAACAAAGGGTGATTTCCAAAGTATACTCAACATTCAAAGATTTTGAGATCCATCCACTAATTCAGTGGTCCTGTAAAGAGAGAACTAATTGACATCATTACCGGCCCCATGGGAGTTTGCAGGCGTAAATTTACCAACATTAAAAAACATACTACTGGCAATTTCTCCAAACAACAAATTACCCGGCCAGTAGTATGTTTGGGGTGTGTGGTAGGCAACACATGCAAATATGGAGCAAGCCGGCAAACTCCACACATATGAAACAATAATCAGGGACTTGAACTCCTGACCCCAGTGCTGTGAGAGCAAAGTGCTGACTACTAGGCCACTCCGAATTTCCCCATCTCTGTGGAAAAGAAAAACATTTGTGACAGGTCATGTGAAATACTTTGTGTTCATCATGTTTAGCTCCTTGCTTTGGTAGTAGCTAATATTTCTGTCTGCTGCCAATGCAAAGTTTATTAAACATATATGATCATCTGATTGTCATAATACTATAGTTTTTTAAGCTGGTGATTGTGTTAATGTGGAGGGACAGAAGATGTGCCTGGTGCCCGTGAAGAGGGCGAAGATGTCAGGCTGTGCTGCGCCCCTGGAGGGGCTGAAGAATCCTCAGATGGCGGAGCCCTACAAGCGGGTGAAGAAAGAAGAGAAGAACTTACCCGTCCATCGATCCAGCGGCGGTGAGTATGGCTTTCTTCCTGCAGGTCTTGTGCGCGGGGGAAGGATGAGCCAATCAGGGCTCATCTTTCCCCGCTGGCCAATCAGCGGCCGGATGCGCGAGCCAATCGTGGCTCGCGCCCGGCAATTCAAAAGATTGGCGCCGACGCGAGCCAATCAGCGCTCGCGCCGGCTAATGACATCACGCCAGCGACTATATAAGTCGCCAGGTGGCGCCATTTTGGCAGAAAGAGTCCGGCGGCGGAGCGAGAAGGACGTCTTGGGACGTCCAGAGAGGAAGAAGACTGGAAGCGGCGGAAATCGTCGGCGGGGAGCCCTTGTAAGGGCTGAGAGCGCCCCCGCTCCAGCAGCAACAGGAGATCCAGCACCGAAGAGGAGAAGAGGCGCCGCTGGCTGGAGGGTCTGGAAGACCCGGAGAAGGAAGAAGACGGCGTGGCAAGCTGAGATTCCTGCGCAGAGCAGGTAAGTTGACTCAGCGTTTAAATTCGGGCACTAGGCCCGGGGCCACGGTCGGGCACTAGGCCCGTTGGCACAGTAAATTAGGGGCACAAGGCCCAGGGACCTGGGCACTAGGCCCCTACTAATTAGTGGGCCAGTAGGCCACAGCGTTGTTAAAAGGGCACAAGGCCCTGTTTGTTAGTGAGACAGGGGGCGTGAGAGCCCCAGGTACAAGGGCGCAAGGCCCTTAGGCAGTTAGTGGCCATAGGAAGGCCATAGCGGCTGGTAGCCCGTAAGCTATAAAGGGCACAAGGCCCTAGTAGGTAGCTAGGGAGGCCACAGGCCTCGGTAGGCAGGGGCTAGGACCCCTAGGTAGGCAGGTGCTAGGACCCCTAGGTAGCAGGGCACAAGGCCCTAGTTAGTGGGCTCAGAGCCCTGAGGTAGAGAGGGGGCTGAGGCCCATGGTGTGAAGGGCAGAAGGCCCTGGTGATGGTGTGAAGGGCAGAAGGCCCCAGTGGTGATGAGGTAGAGGCGTGGGAGCCTCGTGAGTGTAGGCGCGGTCCTGTGTGAGGTGAGCACACGTAGTTAGGAGGTACAGTAGAGCGGAGGCTCCTGTGGTGCTGTAGCAACCTGCTGGTTGGCTAACAGCGGTGTGCTCTGGTAAGTAGCCTACAAAGTACTGTATATTGTATTCTGTCTGTGAGGCGGGTATTGTTGAATTACAGTATTTTGGGTGTGCTGTGTAATTGTGTCCAGGGGCAAGACGTCAGGCCCCCATTAAAGGTAGGCTCTTGTTCCTGTGGTTTCCTGTGCTAACCCGTGCTGTGGGGACAAGTGTAGTTACCAGCATACACATAGTCAGGGGAGGACACACGTTAGTTTTCCCGTCCCTTAGGTCCCCGGGGTCACACTGGTACCCAGAGGGGGTGGCTGAGTGAGTTGGTGGCAGTGCAGCACACCTTGAGGCAGTTCCAGGGGCGGCCGTGGTTCTGATTGATGGTCCTCAAGGCCGGTTCCGTGCAGGTGGACCTGTGGTTCCGGACGTAGGGACACGTGTGAGATACCCGAGTACAGGCAGTCGGGCGGTTCAGTTCGATCGGCTGTTCCGTGCGGCAGTCGGCCCGCGGGTTAGTGTGCTGTTCCACTGAGCCTCAGCCGGGCTTAAAGAACCAGTCCTTAGGGTCTGTGGGTGACCCCATAGTAAGAAGGCAGCTTCTTGGTACGACCTGGGTGAGGGGGTCCGGTTTAGTCCGTGAACACCGGCTGGTGTTCCCCGTAGTGTGTAAGTGAGCAGTTCCGTTAGTGCACCACACCTAGTTAGTCATAGTGGTTTGACTTAGTTGCGTTGCCGACCATTAGAACGTTGTTAGGGTCGGGTCGCTTTTGTAGTCAGTTTAGCATTTGTGGGTGCCATTTTAGTCTCACTGAGAGTGCAAAGGGAGGCTGTGTGTTCCTTGTCATCTGCAGGTATCGGGGAGGTGCAGGAGAACCGGATCGGAAGTGGGAGTGTCCCGGTGAGTATTACGCTAGATTCCCCCTTTCGGTTAGGCCCTCACCCGTAGGTGTTTGAGGTACTTGAGGCGGGATTATTCCTCGGACTAGTCTTGGTCTTAAGTGCCTGTAGTCCCCCGCGTCTTGGCAAGAACAAAGTGAGGGGGCGGCAAGTGAGCTTGGACTGACCGTGTCCTCGTTCTTTGCCGTATTCTCGGACAGCCCTTACCTGGTAGGCACGGCCGTAATCTCTGTCTCTATCTTAGAGGGACGTGATTGGAGGTGACAGGGGCTGCGGCTGCGGATCTGGGAAATCAGAAGCGGACTGAAGGTGACCATTGTTTTCAAGGTAAGTTCTTTTGTGTTGCGTCTGTCCCTGTTTTCCCCGCAGGGGGCATTACATTAACATGCCCTTTTTTTTTAATTTCCTTTTTTCCAACAGACCGGGCACGCTGGGAACGTCGGCAACGCCGCTGGGCAGTGGTGGAGGCGCAGGCAGCGGAGGAGGCAGTGGAGGAGGAGGAGGCAGGGGAGGAGGAGGAGGAGGAGGCAGCGGAGGAGGAGGAGGAGGAGGAGGAGCAGGAGGAGGCAGAGGAGGAGGCGGAGGAGCAGGAGGAGGTGGTGGAGGCGGAGGCAGAGGCGGAGGAGGAGGAGGAGCAGGAGGATGCAGTGGCGATGGTGGAGGCGGTGACAGAGGAGGAGGAGCAGGAGGATGACCAGCTGCGTCTGCCGGTGGTGGTGCTAGAGGAAGAGAGTCGGCAGGAGGCACCATCGGCCAGCCAAGAGCCAGAGGCCTTTGGAGATAGTAAGTATTTGCTATAAGTGCTGGACATAATTGGATAACATTGATATGTCCATTATCCTTGAAAAAAAACCCTGCTTTCACACATGTTGATTTAATGGTAACCTAAATGTCACACGTTTAAATGGCCCTACAAATGTAAATGTCTTTAACCACTCAAACCACAGACAGAGCCATCATAACACATGTCCACGCAGGGCAGGGCAACACAAATGTGCCCGATAGCCTTGTCAACGTGTCAGTATATGAATGTTTTTTTTTTTAACTTCAAATCTAAACCAAATTATTGTAACTTCCTGTGAGTGGTTGTGTAGATAGTGGGCCACTGTAGTGCTTTGCCTTGGGGCCTATAATGCTGTTAAGACCACCCTGTCCACTGGCCTCTCCCCGGGCCACACCAGAATGTAGAACATCTATCCAAATGCAACACCAAAGCCTTCTCAACATCTATTGTGCGCCAAAATGCATTTGTACCTAGAGCCCTAACATTTGAAAGTAATGTAACAGTAGGCATCTCTAGTAAATCCTGTCTGTTTATCAAAATAGGTATACATGTATGTAATGTTTTTTTTCTGATTTGTTTCAGCACACATGGAGGAAGCTTACAATTGGCCTACCCCCCCCCCCCCCCCACCAACCTTGTCAGAGATGTGGGCCGAAATTGCTGCATCCTTCGAGAAAATAAAGCATCACCAAAAGGAGCAGCAAAAATGCATTGACGAGCTGGAGAAGAAAATGGCCTATTGGTCGACCTTGTATGATTAGGTGTTTTTTTGCGCTTAAATGTTAAATGTAAATAGTTTTAAACATTCATGTAAATATGTAAAACATTTTTATTATATCCAAATTTATATACATTTAAGAAAAAACAACCTTGGTGTGTGTGTCTTTATTTAATTAATTCTCCTACATGTGGGTGTAAGGACAAAAGAGATTGTATATAATAATCCAAAAAGATTAACATTTAAATAAGATGGTTGGTTTTGAAGTCCATCATAATTTCACTAGCATAAAAGATTGTGATTTGCTCTTTGCATGTAATCCAAAATAAACATGTGCCCACCAGGAACAACCCTCCCCTATAAGAGGTATAGCATCTGTAGGCCCTGTGTGCAAGAAAAATTCCAAAAAGGTCAAACACCCTAGCTAGTTACCAATTCCCCCAAATACATATGCCATTGTAGTGATAGTCCAAGGTAATGTGCAAGAATCAGAGCAAAGCCAGTCACACATTGAAGAGAACCTCGAAAGTGTACCCAGAAGTGGCGTCAATGGTGTAAGGCAGAAGTGCAAGCAAAGCAAAGGACCATGGTACTGGAGTGTGGAGAGCGGCCTGTTTGGATAAAGCTGAGGACATGACATAACGTGTACGCCGTGGATCCAGATGAAAGTCTGTTTGCTGACAATGTTGCATTTAACTCCAAGGAAGCTGTCCCCTACAACCCCCCCCTCTTAGTCCATTCAGAATTATCAATGTCAGCATGCACCTAATAATGTCCATGTGAAGTGTAGGCCGTGAGGCTTCTCGGATTTCCCCTCGAAATAAAGATTTTCTTGTAATACTGGATAAATCAGAGGGCATATTTTACAATATGGTTGAGCGTGTATAACAAATCCAAAATAAAAAATTAAACCAATGTGTCACATTCCTGTTAGGATAATGATTCCAGTCCACACATTAGTTATGGGTATGCTTGGTATTTGAACTCATGTCTGCTGTGTTGTGAGTCCAAAGTGCTAACCAGTGAGCTACCTGTGAGCTGGGTAGCTTGTGCGTAATTTGTGAGCAATTTGTGTGAATTATGAAGAGTAGCATTAAGTGTGAGGTGTCTGTGTAGCACTCATGCTGTATTGTTGGTGTTGTCTGCATTTTTCACATCTGAGGTTGGGGTAGTGGGTAGCTCTCCCACTTTGCATACAGTCATTCCTGAGTTCTGATCCAAACAGAAACCCTTCCTCTGTGTGGAAGTTGTATACACTCTTGTATGTATCCTTTATGGAAGAGTATGCTATGCATTTTGCTGAAAAGGCAAGTTTTATTTACACCACATACATATTGATACATTCGTTATTCTTGTGTTTTTAATGTAGCCATGTCCATGCATTTTGCGTACTATACAGCGACTTGAAATCCTAAAACACAAAAAGATTGAGAGCAATGTGTTTGTTAAGTGTGTATTACGCTAATTAGTAGCAAAGGAAGAACAAGGTTGAGAGTGTCCCACATCATTGTTATTTGTCAGTGATTAATGAGTAAAGACCTATCTGGTAAAAATAAGCCCCAGGCATTTTTGTGTTGTTGTGTATAAACAAACTGTTGGTCCCTCCCACAGTGGGCGTGAAGTATACATTGCTTAGCTTGCCGTCAATCAGTTGAGAGCCGTCGCTTGTGCTTGTACCATATTTAAAGATCCGCAGGTGGGTGTGTTTTCTAATGTTTGCATTGCTTATTTCCGTCCCTTAAGTGTAGTGGACCACAATAGGGTGTGTTTTTGCTGTTTGAGATGCTTATTTCACTCGCATATCGGTTTGCGTTACTCAAAGTATGCAACGCAGATGCGTGTGCGTTTGCGTTCCTTGATGAATCGGGCCCCAGGTGTCTCCCTCAGAAACCGATCCATCCTCTCTCTAATAAGTGGCTTCTCAGAGAAAAGAGTGGAGTAAAAGGACTGCACAACACAGAGAATGCCTTCCTTATACTTCCTAACAGCACCCCCAGCATGGGCTAGCCCCTCACTTTCTTAGCATCGACCAACTTCCTACAGCTCTGGTAAGGATCAGGCGAGTGGTAATTCCGTAATCCCTCTCCAGAACTAAGGAAGCAAACCAGTCGTACTGTATCTCCTTCATCTGAGCTTTCACCTAGGAGATCTCCCCACCATCTCCCTGCTGAGAGATCAAGAATCCAAGTTTCTTTCTCAAGGCCAGATGACATTCTCATTTAACAAGATCTTTCTGGCTACAAGGTTGCGGAAAAAGCTCCTAGTCCTCTTCTTACATACCTCCCACCACTCAGAACTACTCCATCCAGCCTCCAGAAGTGGCTCTTGAGATTCAAAGAAGTCTCTAAAAGACTGTCTGATCACCTCTTCTTCAAGTGCCTGGGGTTCAAGCGCCAAAGGACTCTACCCTTCTGAAGGGTTTCTGAGGCGTTCAAAGATACACACAGGCAAATGTAATCGGAGAACTCCACAGGCCTCAGCACTTTCGCCAAAGTCGTCAAGCTCTCCTTAACAAAAACCCTATCTATCCTAGACCTACAACTACCTCTAAAAAAGTAAGGTCTGGGAAGTGATGAACGTGCGAAACTACCAGACCCACCTGTCTAACCAGATTAACTAAAAAATTGGAATCATAGCCCAGAACAGTCTTTGAACCTCCTCTGTCTTTGTGCCTAGCGACGTTGTTAAAATCACCTCTAAAGACTATCATCTGGGCTGTAAAGAGATACGGCTTGATCTCCCTGAAGAGGCACTTCCTGTCCCACCTATTCTGAGGACCATAAATATTAATTAACCTCAGGTTGTACCCCCTCAGGCTGACATCGAGAATCATACATCTACCTACTTGTAGTTCTATAACTCGCTGGAGACTTATCAAGCCGGTAAAAAGGACTGTCAACCCACCGTACGGCTTGGCCACAAGAGACCAGAAAGAGGGGCTGCGCCTCCACTCCCGCTTCGCTTTATGGAGATCCACAAGCCGCCCCATCATAGTCTCTTGCAAAAATAAAAAGTCAACCTCAAGCACGTTTAAAAAATTAAAGGCCACATAAGGAACTCGCTCTGACAATATAAATGCCACATTAATGGTGGCAAATCTAATGGGTTGGGAAACTAAAGTAGGACCCAGATCACTTTTTCCTTGCTTTCTTACCGGAGTCTTCGTCCGAGGAGCCCCACCATTTAATACTAACACCTGGAGGTATTACCTCATCATTAAGAAGGACTATGTCCTCACACTCATTTTCTGAGGATACCTCATTAACCACTGAAACAACATCATTAGAAGTAGTAGCTAGTAGAAGTAATAAACCTATAACAACTGCCCTCTCTACCACACCTATTTCAGGCAGCTGCACCACCTGAATCGGACCAACCAAAACAACTTCCTTTGGGTCAGGAGGGACAGGGGCCAAGGGATCAGGATCCAGAATAATAGGGGGGGCCGTATGGGCGGATGCATGGACAGGCAATTCTGAGATGGGTTATTCTGCCTCACTAGGGGCTGCAGTTAAAGGGTCTGAAATCGAGGAGAGAGGTAAGGAGCTAAATCCAATACTGACAAGGTAGACTTTACAGGCCACCTTTTTTGATGCTGTCTCACCATCTCTCCTCTTAGACTTGTCCTTAGGTTTCTGGTACACAAGGGGGGCCTCATACGGGAACAACTTTTTCCTCCTTACTATTTTGGGCCTAAAACCAGCTCACCTTTTCCATTCCTCACCACCTCACCCTCTTTTTCCTCATCACTTGAAAGAACCAAAAAATTGTTTGACAAGATCAAGCACTCCTCCATTGGGCCACGCCCCCTCCTCTCTCTTCTCCTTCTTTGGGTCACAAAGGCCTATTCTGTCACTGGAACGGGTGTTTAGGTAACTGGGACATTTAGCTGAGGCACGACAGAAACTGGCTGGGGAGGGCCTGACACAGAAGGTGATCCCAGACACTGAATAGAGCACCCAGCCTGAGGTGTCACATCTCCAGTTTCCATCTGCACTGCAGCCCTTACCATATCAGCATCAGATATATCAACAACATTATGGGAAGCATGGGGTCACCTACTAAAATGGTGGCCTTCCTCCACACACAGGTTACATTTGATTTTTGTACAAGTGCGGGACTCATGACCCAACCCACCACAATGGCCACACTCCTGCACCAGGCAGTTCATGCTGAGGTGATGGATGTCTCGACAGCGTTGACACATCCTAGGCTGGCCTGTGTAGAAGCATTGTATGCAATCACTACCAATAAAATCCACTGATGGAATGTGCATGGTACCAGCCTCCGTGCACCGCAGTTTGACTGTGATGGACCACCTGCCACCCCAGCCATGATGAGCCGGATCCGGCACCTTCTCAATCTCTTTAACCAAAATAAAAGATCAGAGGCCGGGAGGGGCTCATTCTTCACTAGTATCAATTGCAGTAAAACCAAAGCTAGAAAAGAACATGCTAAGAAAGTCTGGTCTACTTGGAGCTTCACTGACTGTGTACCTTAATTGTACCACATTTCTCCTGCTTGGTGGTTGACCTGTTGGGGTTACTTGAGGAGCCTGAGGTGCTGCTGCCCCAGACACAATCCCTACATAAGATATTACTCCTGGTACTGGTGCTGGGACCGGGGAAGAGGGCACCTGTACAGGATTTGCAGAAGCTGCACTAAGAGTGACTGAACCAGAGGCTGTTTTAACTGTAGCAGCCTTCTCGTCTAGCCACATTAACTGCTGGCAAATCATCACCTCCATCTGGAGCTCTCGAAGCCTCAACTGATCCCATCAGTGGCTCCCGTTCCAGCTCATAAATGTGATCATATAGCGGGTTATCCGCTGAGTCTGGCACAGCCGAGACAGGTACATTCATAGGCATAAATGCAGAGGTTTCTTCTGTCTCTGACATAATCTCTACCAATGCAGATGATTGTAACTGGGAATACAGAGCTTGCAACTGCCGTTGCTTCTCGGATAGGGCTTCCTCCAGGCAGTCAATTTCTAAAGCATACCCAGTGCGGTCACGGCTGTAAGCATTGATTTTTTGTTTCTTTTTAAACTTAATTTGCTTCCTTATCTTAGAAATATTTGACTCCAGAATCTGTATACACTCATTCACTGCTGATTTATCAAGTTCACTCGCCTCTGAATCGGGCTGTTCCACACTCGCAGCATTAACCCCCGCCTCTCCAGCAGGAACAGAGGTGTCTTCTCACACAGGCAGTGTAGCGGCAGGAGCAGCAGACATTGCAGCCATAGCAGTAGAAGGCACCGCAGATGTATCAGTAGTATATATATATTAGTAGCAGACACTGTAGCTGTAGCAGTAGCAGCCATTACAACTGTAGTAGTAGCAGGCTCTATATTAGTAGCAGTCATTGTAGCAGTCATTGTAGCATCAGCAGACACTGTAGATGTAGCATAGCAGCCATTGCAGCTGTAGCAGTAGCAGGCACCACAGTTGTATTAGTAGCATGCACTATATTAATTGCAGACACTGTAGTTGTAGCAGCTGCAGACATTACAGCTGTAGTAGTGGCAGGCACTGTAGCAGTACCTGCCACAGTAACAGGCATTGAAGCTGTTAAGTCACTCTCTTCATGCACACAGTTAACTTGTACTTTACCTTCCATGTCTTCACACTGAATACTTGTAGTAGCTGCAGACATTACAGCTATAGTAATAGCAGGCAATGTAGCAGTAGCAGACATTGGAGCTGTTAATTCACAGTCTACATGCACACAGATAACTTGCACTTTACCTTCCATGTCTTCACATTGAATAAACGTATACTGACATTTCTGCTGTGAGTTTGCATGCACCTCCACCTCCAGCAGATGTTGACATGTTATACAAAGTTTCCAGCCTGGAGCCTCACTATCTCCTCCTCCACAGGATCCCGCATGAACCCCTGGGCGCTATCCCAGGGATCTTTGGTTAACTGCAGCCAGAGCCGTAACAAGGCAGGTGCGGGCTGTGCCGTTGCCCAGGGCGCAAGGCCAAGGGGGCGCAGCAGCCGCCCACTACCTGCCTCTGTACCTTCATCCCTTCAGTTCCGCAGTGGAACGCATGTGCGTTCCACTGACAGGAACGCACGCCGAACTTCCTGTCAGTGGAATGCACATGCGTTCCACTGCGAAACTGAAGGGATGAAGAAATTCTCTCTACCCTGTCCTGGCAGCCGATAAGGTGGATGGATTTTCTCAACGTTCTCTCAGTTGCTCCTGACAGCGCAGATCACACAGCTCTTCTCAGTTCCGATTCCAGAGTAAGCAGCAGGAACTGACACCGTTACCCCCTCTGAAAGGTATGCATAGAGCTGTGTCTCCCCAAAGTGTGTTGGCTTTTTTCTTTCCTGTACAGAAGAGGTGCAGAGGATGTAACTGCTGCAGGCCCATGGGATTTATAGACCCAGCCCTGTCCAAGTTGTAATTAATAAACTTGTATTGCTTTCATATCTTTCCACAATGAATACTGAGCTTTGATACCATATGCTGTCCTGTGGTGCTATATACAGTTTTGTAAAAATATATTGGATTTCACAGCCTTGTGTTTTTCTATGTCTGCATAGGCTGCAACCTCTTCTTCTTCACCATTTTTTATTGCTCTCCTCCATATCATTTTTGCTTTGCTTTCCCTTTGCAGATTTCCCATCACAGTCTCTCTCTCTCTCTCTCCTCTATTACATTGGTTCTTTCAAGCCTCCTTGAAAAAAAAAACAATCACCTCTCTGCGGCGTCGGCACCTGCTCTGCCCGCACTAAATGTCAGGTGTGAGTTCAGTGAGGAGTGGCGCAGACAGGAGTCGGCGACAAGAAGGAATGAAAAGAGAAGAAAGAAGCTGATATAAAAGGAAAGTGAAGGAACGGAGCAAGGGGCAGCAAAGGAAGGCAGCATGGCAGAGTGTTTTGAGGGGCAAAGGTAGCTGCATCGCAGTGTTTTGAGGGGCAAAGGAAGGCTGCATGGCAGAGTGTGATGAAGAAAGCCATTACTGTGGCATAATATGAACTGGGGGGCTTACTGTGCCATAATATGAAAATAATATTAAATAACAGATTTTTGTCAGGTAAGGTATTCTTTAATATTTTTTCTTTAACATTTTAAAACTCTTTCTTATAACAATATAGTTTTGTGTTTCTCTTTTACTGTTCTTATTTGAGTATTAAGTGCATGAAATATTAGAATACCTTTCGGTATATATTTTTGCATACTTTAAATGGTCATTAGGGCAGAGAAACGGTTATTAATTTATTTGAATCCCACCACTGTATGTATATATATATATATATATATATATATGTATAGAATTTATAGCTAATTTGTTGTACAGCTAGAAATGGAGTCTGGAGAAGGTGATACGTTCATTGGTGAAGTAATGGGAAATGATACTTACTGTGTAGCTGTATAATGTAGTGTTTAGTAGTAGTTTATCAACAGAAGTCTGAAACCATGTGACCTTCATATGCGTTCCAGGGTGGAACACATATTGTTTGTAACACAGTGGGAGGTGGACACATGCACTAGAATTGACAATTTCCTAAAATGAGTTACAGCTGACAACCCTTTGGCACTATATATAGTCAGGTAATTGTAATGTTGTATTATCTATGCTTGTCCTGTCTGCTGTTCAATGAAAATCTGTCTTGAAAAAGGTCTGGATGTAAGACCGAAACGTCAACTATAATATAAAGGAACTGGATTGAAAATAAAGAATAATCTATCTGTTTTAAATGGTGAGTGCCCTTTCTATTTTTTTAAATATGTAATAGCTACTATGGAAATGAGAGCTATTGTGGAGCACCCATCAATTTATGTGAAGAAAGTAAAGAAATTTATATATGACTGTTGGGTGTGAAAATCAAAGGACCAGTGAAAGGACTAAAACAACTGTTTTTATGGACAATGCTTGTGAATATTGGAGGACCTAAAATCTTACTTTGTCTCTTTTTGTCAAAAATTCTACAAACAAGATTTATATGAGAATATTGGGTGATCTATCATAACAAATGTTCTTTGGCTCTATGGACATTCTATGAAGCTCATAAATATGGGAGGACCTAAAGCCATGTTTGAGTAAAAATACTACACTCCATAAATAGGATATAAGTGTGATACCTTGTGATTTATCATGATAAATGTTTTTTGATCTTCTGGATGTAGCTCCAGTTATTGAGTATATTGGAAAACCTAAAGTCCACTTTTGGTTATAACAGTATATGCTACATATGACCATAAATGATAATATATGTTATATGTGAGGATATGTGACAATATATGTTATATATGTGGATAAATTATTTCTGAATCTTTGGATGTAGCATTAACTTTAGTAAATTGATTTTTTGGACCTCTAATGTACTATATTAACCTTTGTCTCAGGATGTACAATAGGATTATTATGGATAATTAAAACATTAGTGGTATAATCATTAAGAGGTAACTAGAGGCCAAATTTACTTTATCCTTATGACCATGTCTACCTTCTATATATATATATATATATATATATATATATATGTAATGAATAGAGATTTCAATTGCCAACTAATATATGCTGAGGCAGAGATTTTATCCCTGTACATGTAAAATAGGTGTGGCTTTTGAATAGATCTATACTGAGTCTGCTCAAATAATGTCTCAAAACAGGCTCAGACCTCTGGATGAGGATATATTAAGGGTGTTACGAGCCGTGGCGGTGCCCAGCCGCCGCAACGCTCTTACCTACTTCATGATGACCCGGATCGAATGGCCTCCGCGGAAGCTCATCTACGGGCCTTGAAACAAGGCCGACGGTCGGCAGAGGAATACTGCGCTGAATTCCGTAGATGGTCATCTGATAGTGGATGGAATGACCCTGCCTTACGTAGTCAGTTCTCTCGGCCTGTCGGAACAGATTAAAGACTCTTTGGTGCAATACCCGTCTCCTACCTCTCTGGAGGATCTGATGCACCTCTCCATTAAAATCGACAGGAGATTTAAAGAGCGGACAACCGAAAAGGAGGCATCTTCACCTCCATCCGCCTTCATTCCTGTTTCCACGGATGGTGAACGAGGGGAAAGTTCACCTAGGTCTGCAGATTGTCTCCCCGAAAAATGCTGTCTTGATCCCTGCACAGCTCACGTTCAGTGCTCGTTGTGTGGACCTGTCGGCCTTCATTGATAGTGGAGCTGCAGGCAACTTCCTTGACATCGGGTTCACCCGCGCTGCTGAAATTCCGATGGTAAAACTCAAGTCTGCTATTACTGTCTGTGGCTTAGATGGAAGTCCGTTACCTGGTGGCAAGATTTCTTGGGAGACCCCGCCACTACAGTTGAATATCGGAGCTCTCCATTCAGAGTCAATAACCTTCTTCCTTATCGATTGTTCGTCGGTTCCCTTGATCCTGGGCCACCCATGGCTTTCCCGTCATAACCCCGTCATGGACTGGGTAAAAGGAGAAATTGTCCAGTGGAGCTCTTACTGTACACAGTCCTGCTTGTCACTGCCTCTGCGGGTGATTCAGTCTATTCCGGAGCAGCTTCCCTCACAATATCATGAGTTCTGGGATGTGTTCTCCAAGAAGGCTGCTGACACTTTACCACCACACCGTGACTTCGACTGTGCCATCGAGCTTATTCCTGGTTCCAAGCTACCTAAGGGGCGCCTGTACTCTCTCTCTGATCCAGAGACCAAAGCCATGCAGGGATATATTGAAGAAAACCTGGAGAAAGGCTTCATCAGGCCATCCAAATCTCCCGTAGGAGCAGGATGCTTCTTTGTATCCAAAAAGGACGGAGGACTAAGACCCTGTATTGATTACCGGGGATTGAATCTTATCACAATCAAGAACACCTATCCCCTTCCGCTCATCTCAGTATTATTTGATAAGTTGAGAGGTGCTACTGTCTTCTCAAATATCGACCTTCGGGGAGCGTATAACCTCATCCGCATCAAGGAAGGAGACGAGTGGAAGACTGCATTCAATACGCACTCTGGCCATTACGAGTATCTGGTCATGCCGTTTGGTCTTAGCAATGCACCTGCAGTGTTTCAGGACTTGATCAATGAGGTTCTTCGGGACTTCCTTGGTTGTTTCGCGGTCGTCTATTTAGATATCCTCATTTATTCCAGATCTTTGTCCATACATCAGAATCACGTCAAACAAGTTCTACGAAGATTGCGAGAGAACCACCTTTATGTCAAGCTGAAAAAGTGTGAGTTCGAGGTGCATAAGGTATCCTTTTTAGGTTACATAATCTCTTCTGAGGGATTCTCCATGGATCCAACTAAGGTTCAGGCTATTTTGGATTGGGTGCAACCAAACAACCTTAAGGCGGTGCAGAGGTTTCTGGGCTTCTCCAACTATTATAGAAGATTCATTCATGGCTTTGCGGACATCGTGGCTCCCATTGTCGCCCTAACCCGTAAAGGAATGGATCCAACTAATTGGTCGCCCCAAGCAGGAGCCTCATTCGAAAGCCTGAAAAAAGCTTTTGTCTCCGCTCAGGTCCTTAGACACCCGGATCCAGCTAAAGCATTTGTTCTTGAGGTCGACGCCTCTGACGTCGGTGCTGGTGCCATACTATCACAGAAGGATCCTCATACTAATCGTCTACACCCATGTGCCTATTTCTCCCGTCAGTTCTCCTCAGCAGAAGCCAACTATGATGTCGTGAATAGAGAACTATTGGCAATCAAATGGGCCTTCGAGGAGTGGCGACATTGGCTGGAGGGTGCTTCACATCAGATCTCTGTCATTACCGACCACAAGAACTTGCAATATATTCAATCGGCCAAACGTCTAAATCCCAGACAGGCCCATTGGTCATTATTTTTTACCCGGTTTAATTTCATGATCACCTATCGACCGGGTTCCAAAAATGTCCGGGCAGATGCTCTGTCCAGAAGTTTCTTGGCACACCACGTTCCAGTTTCAAACCCAGAGCCTATTATTCCTCCTTCCGTAATCCATGCTGGGTTAACCCAGGATCTGAGTATCACACTTCAGAGATTGCAGAGATTAGCCCCTGATACTACTCCGGAGAAACGTCTTTGTTCCAACCCATCTAAGGAAGGCGGTTCTTGCAGAGGCGCATAATAGTAGGTCTGCTGTACACACTGGAATCCACAAGACGCTGGAAATCCTTTCTCGTACGGTCTGGTGGCCATCCTTGTCTGCTGACGTCAAGAGTAATGTCCTCTCATGTGAGGTTTGTGCCAGAAACAAAGTCCCCAGGACTCGCCCGGTAGGTCAGTTGGTTCCATTGACCATTCCTGCAAATCCTTTGACACATTTGTCCATAGACTTTATTGTTGATTTTCCACCTTCTGCAGGACACAATACTATTTGGGTTGTGGTGGACTGTTTCAGCAAAATGGCACCTTTCATTCCATTAACCAGGCTTCCTACCGCTCGAGATCTGGCCATTCTCTTCATACAACATATTTTCCGGCTCCATGGACTTCCTTCCGATATTGTTTCTGATCGTGGTTCACAATTCATAGCGCAATTCTGGAAATCCTTCTGCACCTTCCTCGGAATCAGGATCAGTCTGTCATCTGCATACCACCCTCAGTCTAACGGGCAAACTGAAAGGGTTAACCAGTCACTTGAACAGTTCCTCCCATGTTATACCTCAGAATTCCATGACAATTGGTCCTCTTTGCTGCCCTGGGCAGAGTTTGCCTACAATAACTCATCTCACTCATCTAGTCAAACTTCCCCGTTCTACTGTAACTTCGGTTTCCATCCCAGGTCTAATTTTCTGTATTCTCTCAAATCTGCTGGTATCCGGGAGATTCGTTCCAAAGCTGTTGATCTGAAAGTAATTTGGAGGAAAGTTCAGTCCTCCTTGAAAAAGTCCTCATTCTCGGCTAAAAAAAATTCGGATTGCCACCGTACCACCTGCTCATTCAAAGTGGGCCAGAAAGTGTGGCTGTCAACTCGAAATGTTAGGCTCAGAGAGTCTTGTAAAAAACTGGGGCCGAAATTTATTGGTCCGTTCATGATTACCAAACAGATCAATTCGGTAGCGCTTAAATTGAAGATTCCTGGCTCACTAAAGATCCCGAACACGTTTCATTGTTCGTTACTTAAACCAGTATTATACCCGAATCAATCCCAGCCTACAGAGCTTTCTGTGGAAAATAGGAACACACCACAAAAATTTGTGGTCCAGAAGATTCTTGACTCTTAAAAAGTGCAGGGGCAGGTACACTTCCTAGTACAGTGGAAAAATCGTGGACTAGAAGAGCGATCCTGGGTCCCGCGAAGACGACTATATGCTCCTAAACAGTTGAAGGAATTCTTCAAAAAATTTCCAAGGAAACCTGGATGTCGGGGTCCCTTGACCCCCTTCTCAAGGGGGGTATTGTTACGAGCCGCGGCGGTGCCCAGCCACCGCGACTCTCTTACCTGCATCCCGGCTGTTGCTATGGCGAACGGGACGCCCCTTCCGCCCATGACCCGGGGCGATGGTTGGATGCTTCAGCGATGCGTCCCAGCAATGAGAAGCCGGGCGCATGCGCTCATCAAATGTTACTAGGCTGCGGGCTAATGAATTTAGGTGCAGGGGGCTGGGTACGATCAGAGCCAGGCTCTGATTGGCTGTGCTTACTATTTAAGGCAATGAGGTCTGCTACCTGGACTTCGCTTGTGTATCCCGTGACCCTGACTTTTGGCCTGTTTACCGTTTCTCCTGTTTGCCTGTGACCCTTGACCCCGGCTTGTTAACTGGAATTGCAACCTGCTGCCGGCCCTTGACCTCTGCGTGGAACTCACTCTGCTTGCCTGGGTTCTCCCCAGCCGATACACACTTCACGACCCTCTGTCAGTCTGCAGCCCAGTCTGTCCCCACCATCAGGGGCTCCAGTGAACACCTGATTGGCAGAAAAGACTCCGGGTTGTGTTGTGCCGGCTGGAGGGGTTCCTAACAAAGGGAGGCAGAAAATACCCAAATTAGCTTCACAGATGATGATGCAGCAAAAATACTCTTTGGCCAACAGGAATTTCTGGATTTACCAGCAGAAACCCCCTTAGATTTATACCATAAACTACTAAGATTACAAAAAAGAGAGATTGACCTGATATTACATGGTCAGTTTCTCTCTGATTATCATAGAAATAAGAAGATCCCAAGGGGCTTCAGAATACACAATACACCTACAATTGGTAGAAATAATCCTACATTTTGTAGTAAATGGTGTGGGATACTTAACAAATGTTCCCTAGACCTTATACTTTTGGTGGTTAAAGAGGTTGGCCATGAGTTATCTAATACTAGGGAGGAACTAGATACATTTAAGAGTTCCAAAATACAACTCCTGATAGAGGATAAATCAGATAAGTGGATGGATAAAATCCAAACCCAAATTGAAAATTATAAACGTGACTTAATCATATTCAAAAAGAAAAAAATAGAAACAGTCAATAGTGAAGACACATAAAATCTATGGATGGTTGATGGGTGATACCCCTGCCCGACGAAACTTTAGAACATCAAGGAACTAAAGACATAGAGCACCATTTACAATGGACACATTTTCTTCACAGTCTACATCAGAAACAGATTCAATAGATATGTTACCCCCAACAGGCACCTCTGCCTCTTTTTTAGGGGTAGCCACCAGATAAAAACAGACTACAAATGCAAAAAGAGAGAGAGGTCACATACAAGGAGAGGGGGATATAAGAAAATACAGCAGGAAAAAGACTTAGAACTGATATTCAATCTATCCACGTACACTTTAACCAGGGCTGAGACATCATTATTGTCTTTGGGACTTACTTTTGTTTCTACTATGTCCATGCAGCCTAACTTATGTGGGCATGACCACTAGGATATTCCGTGAATGTATGGCCAATCACAGATCATCAATCAGACAAGCATTGGACACGGACCAAACTGATAAACCAGTGGCGAAGCATTTCCTCCAAAAGAAACATCAATTGTCAACATTGAGATGTATACTTATAGATTGGGTGCCACCACCATCCAGAGGAGGTGATAGAGAACTAATGCTAAAAAAGAAAGAGGCTAGATGGATTCATCAGTTGGACACTATAATGCCAAAAGGACTTAATGAAAATAATCCTCTAAATATATTCTTGAGGGATTAAGAAGTCTAAATCTGGATACACTATATTGTTTTCTAACAAGAAAGAACTTGGGGCCTGATTCATCAAGGTGCGCAAACGCACACGCATCTGCGTTGCATACTTTGAGTGACGCAAAGCGATATGCGAGTGAAATAAGCACCTCAAGCAGCAAAAACACACCCCCCTGTGGTCCATTACAACTAAGTGACGGAAATAAGCAGTGCAAACGTTAGAAAACACACCCACCTGCGGATCTTTAAACATGGTACACGCATAAGCGACGGCTCTCAAATGATTGACGGCAAGCTAAGCAATGTATACTTCATGCCCACTGTGGGAGGGACCAACAGTTTGTTTGTACATAACACAACACAAAAGTCTGGGGCTTATTTTTACCAGATAGCTGGTTACTCATTAATCACTCACAAATAACAATGATGTGGAACACTCTGAACGATTGTTTTTTCTTTGCTACTAATTAGCGTAATACACACTTTTAACAAATGCATAGCTCACGATCTTTCTGTGTTTAGGATTTCAAGTCGCCGTATAGTATGCAAAATGCATGGACATGGCTACATTAAAAACACATGAATAACGAATGTATTAAAATGTATGTCGTGTAAATGCATCTTGCCTTTTCTGCAAAATGAATGCATAGCATACTCTTCCATAAAGGATACACACATACAACTTCCACACAGAGGAAGGGTTTCTGTCTGGATTAGAACTCATGAGTGATTGTATGGAAAGTGGGACAGCTACCCACTAGGCCAACCTGATATTTGAAAAAACCCAGACAACACCAACCATACAGCATGCGTGCTACACAGGCAACTGACACGTAATACTACTCTTCTCTATTCACACAAATTACTCACTATATATCCATCTCACAGGTAGCTCACTGGTTAGCACTTTGGACTCAAAACACAGCAGACATGAGTTCAAATACAAAGCTTACTCACAACTATTGTGTGGACTGGAAACATTATGCTAATAAGAAACGCAGGAACTTCACACAATGGTTTTATTTTGTAGATTTGATTTGTATAACATTGTTAGAAATGCCCTCCTAATTATCCTGTATTGTAATAAAATTTAATTTTGGTGGGAATTTTTAACAATGGCTCAGGACCCACAGTTCACAGGCACATTATTATGTGCATGCTGACATTTATTAATACAAATCGACTAAGAGGGTGGGGGGATTTGTATGGGACAGCCTTCTTTGAGTTAAATGCTACATTGGCTGCCATCTGACTTTCGACTTTCATCTGGATCCACGTTATGTCATGAACTCAGTTGTTTCAAAACACAACAGACCGCTTACCACACTCCAGTACCATGGAGATTAGCTTCGCTTGCACTTCTGCCTTACACCACTTACGCCACTTCTGGGTACCGTTTCCATATGTTCTCTTTAATGTGTGACTGGCTTTGGTCTGACACTTGAACGTAACTTTGGACTATCACTACAATGACACATGATTTGGAGAAATTGTAAACTAGCTAGGGCATTTGACCTTTGGGAATTTATCTTGCACACAGGGCCTACAGATGCCATACCTCTTAAAGGGGTGGCTTGTTGGTGGAGGGCACATGTTCCTTTTGGATGAAATGCATACAGAAAATCAACATCTTTTCTGCTAGAGAAATTATTTTAGCCAAAAACCATCTTGCTGAAATGTTACTCTTTAAACACACACACACCAAAGTTTTTTTACTTAAACATATATTTTTAACATATTTACAAACAGAAACATCTTTGCACATTTATTATTTTAAACTATTTACATAAAAATTTATAAAAAAAATAACTATTGATACAAAGCACAACAATAGGCCAGTTTGGCCTCAGTGTCCTCCATGTGTTGCTCCTGCTCTTTTTGGAGGTCCTTAATTTTTTTCCACGAGGCCAAAATGTCGGCCCTAAACTCTGACAAGGTTGGTGGGGGGGAGGCCAATTGTCAGCTTCCTCCTTGTGTGCTGAAACAAATCAGAAAAAAACATTCAATACATGTATACCTATTTTGACAAACAGACAGGATTTACTAGAGATGCCTACTGTTACATTACTTTCAAATGTTAGGCCTCTAGGTTCAAATGCATTTGGCCGCACAATAGACGTTGATAAGGCTTTGGTGTTGCATTTGAATAGATGTTCTACATTTGGTGTGGCCCGGGTAGAGGCCTGTGGACAGGCTGGTCTTAACAGCATTATAGGCCCCAAGGCAAAGCACTACAGTGGCCCACTATCTACACAACCACTCACAGGAAGTTACAATATTTTTTCGTTTGAGTGGTTAAAGACCTTGACATTTGTAGGGCCATTTAAACGTGTGACATTTAGGTTACCATTAAATCAACATGTGCGAAAGCAGGTTTTTTTTTCAAGGATAATGGACATCTCAATGTTATCCAATTATGTCCAGCACTTATAGCAAATACTTACTATCTCCAAAGGCCTCTGGCTCTTGGATGGCCGATGCTGCCTCCTGCCGACTCTCCTCCTCCAGCACCACCACCGGCAGAAGCAGCTGGTCATCCTCCTGCTCCTCTACCTCCACCATCTCCTCCTGCTCCTCCTGCTCCTCCGCCTCTGCCTCCACCACCTCCTCTGCCTCCACCACCTCCTCTGCCTCCGACTCGGACTCCACCGCCACTGCCGCCTCCTCCTCCTCCTCTGCCTCCGACTACCCCACCACCGGCGCCACTGCCTCCTCCTGCTCCTCCTCCTCCTCCACTGGCTTCTCCGCTGCCTGCGCCTCCACCACTGCCCGGTGCCGTTGGCGGCGTTCCCAGCGTTCCCGGTCTGTTTGAAAAAAGGATTTTTTAAAAAAAAGGGCATGTTAACACAAGCACCAGCTTAAAAAAATGATAGTATTTGGAAAATCTGATGATCATACATGTTTAATCAACTTGGCATTGGCAGGAGTCAGAAATATTAGCTACTCCCAAAGCAAGGAGCTAAACATAATGGACACAAAGTATTTCACATGACCTGTCACAAAGTTTTATCTTTTCCATTGAGATGTGGAAATTCGCAGTGGCCTCATGGTCAGCACTTTGCTCTCACAGCACTGGGGTCATGAGTTCAAGTCCCTGATTATTGTTTAATATGTGTGGAGTTTGCCGGCTTGCTCCATATTTGCATGTCTTGTCTACCACACTCCCCAAACATACTACTGGCGGGGTAATTTGTTTTTTTGACAAATTGCAAGTAGTATTTTTAGTAGTATTTTTGTTAATGTTGGTTAATTTATGTCAGCAAACTCCCATGGGGCTGGTAATGATGTCAATTAGTTCTCTCTTTACAGGACCACTGAATTAATGTATAGATTTCAAAATATTAGAACGTTGAGTATATTTTGGAAATCACCCTTTGTTGGGACTACCTCACAGTCTAAAATTGTCTAAATAGGCAGGTAAATAAAGATTAATTAGCTATATCTAGTACACTCTGTAATCTGTTTGCATCTTATGGGAGTTTTTAAAAATTAGTCTATACACTAAGGTGTTTGGAATTTGAAACCTGGCTTTAAAATCTTTGCCGAATAATGACAATACATCTGCCACTAAAAATGTTTTTAAGGTTAGACCAGCAAGTTACAGCACACGGGTCAAGAGTTCGAAAGGCTGATTCCAAAACCCACCCTTAGTGGTCAGATTTTTCACAATAAAACATTTAGGTCAGTAAATTGTCAGCAGACAAATGTAGGAGACAGGATGCAAAGCATTTTGGGTGCACTGGAAGGGGCATGTCCTTTAGAGTGTGCTTGCACATTGTTATGTAGGCCATGTCAGGTGATTAGGGTGAACATATTTACAAACATACAGCAAATATATATGTGTACACATGGTTATGGTTTTTGCGATTAATAGAGTACTCACTTCTTATAATCTCCTGGCGGAGTTCAGCAAGGAGCCTGGGCTGACGGCGCCGGAGATAGCTCCAGCACCTCTGGAGCTGGACGACGCTCCTGCGTATCCGATATTGCAGGCAGAGGTGTCTGCGGACCCTTTGATAGGCCCGCAGTTTGACCTCATTACTTACATATCGCCCTGAGGGCACGTTATCCATGCCCTCTGTGAGAACACGGAGCTCACGGCGCGTGAAAATGCTAGCCCTCATTTTCACTCTCAGAAACCAACTCTGCAGTATTCTGAGCTCTGATTGGTTCTCAGAGCACGTATGGGCGTAACTCACGTCACACGCGGCTCTTTTAGACACCTGTGTGTGCAATGGGTGCGTCTCACACCAAGAACATGGCGGCCCCCTACGATGAGACGAGTACTTTGTGCGTTGCAATTAGGAAGAAGAGTGTACACCTTGTTTGTTAATTCAAACCTCCATTTAAACCCACCTGTGCTTTGCCTTACTGCCTGTTCATGAGCTTATTTGGCTGGACAGGACAGGACACATTGAACTTTGTAACAAATTTAGCTGCTTTGCCTAATAAGCAAACAACAAACAGTAAGTACAAAAGTAAATCAGAGATTTTAATATATCCAATGTGTTTGTATCTTCTAATGGCAGCACAGTGGCCTAGTGGTTAGCACGTCTGCCTCACAGCACTGGGGTCATGAGTTCAATTCCCGACCATGGCCTTATCTGTGTGGAGTTTGTATGTTCTCCCTGTGTTTGCGTGGGTTTCCTCCGGGTGCTCCGGTTTCCTCCCACACTCCAAAAACATACTGGTAGGTTAATTGGCTGCAATAAAAAAAAAAAAAAAAAAAAATTGACCCTTGTCTCTCCCTCTCTGTCTGTGTGAGTGTGTGTCTATAGTAGGGAATTTAGACTGTAAGCCCCAATGGGGCAGGGACTGATGTGAATGAGTTCTCTGTACAGCGCTGCGGAATTGGTGGCGCTATATAAATAAATGATGATGATGATGATAATGTAGCCTTCTGTTTTGTATGAAATATGTGTGTCATAGCTATAATAAAACTGCTATAAAAAGGGGCCTTGCCATCACATTTTAACATGGCAATAATGCTATATTAGCCTACAATAAGCTAAGTTATTTAACCGTATCAATCTTGTACGCAATAAAACTTGGATGTTAGCATTGTTGATAACATAACCTTACCTTGCATTTTAATTAGCTTTATTTGTTGTTTTGCAGCCCACCCCAAGCATTACACACTGTCAATTTGCCTCTTTTGATCTTTGTGTGCAAATATATCAAAGTAAGTATAAATAGGTCAGATATATTGTAGTATATGCCAATAATTTGTATCTGCTCATTTAGCAATCTGTGTATGCACAAATATGTGTGTCATAGCTGTAATGAGAGTGTTTCCAGAAGTGGGCTTGGCCTCACATTTAACTGGGAAAGAATGCATTAGCAGCTTACATTATGCTAAGTACTGTTAGATTATCCATATCCCACACACTAATAACTGACTTATTGCATTGAGGGACACATGCATCAAAATGTTTAAATGTATTTGGATGCTTACATAACAAATTGCATTTGTAGTACACACTTAAGTGTGTTGGTGGCTGATTTGATTTTGAAAAGTAATATTGCAAGCACCATATAGGGTTTGCTACTCGGACAAACTTAATGTGATATCATTAATTGAGGTGTGTGGCTAACCTGTTAACCAAGGTTAGCCTTTTAAAAGTGGCAACTGGTAGTAGTAAATTAATGTTTAAGTAGTATTTGTCGACCATTAATGTAAAAATACAGTGGACAAAGTCAATGTTGGTTCAATATAGAAGCAACAATGTTGATTAGAATAAGGGCCATGTGTTTTATACCTAGGTAGTAGTTTCCCAAATTAAACCTTTTAAGGGGGTGGATGGGCATACAATCTGTATTGGCACCTGTCTGTATGCATTGGCAAAACCTAATCTCATTATCTTTCCAACAGGAATATGTCTGAGCCAGGCCCCAGTGGCGAGCAGGCACCCGGGCGGCCAAGTATGCGCAAAAAAAAACTTCACCAATGAAGAACTTGAGGATTTGGTGTCCGAGGTATTACAGAGATTTCACTCGGAAGAGCGCCAGATTACTGGCCCTGAGCATCACCGCCATTGGGAGCTCATAACAAGAGCTATTAATGACATCTCGCCCCATGGTCGAAAACTGCATGAGGTCCAGAAACGGTACTAAGCCAATGTTTGACCAAAAGGCCTAGAGAATGGGAATGACTGTGTTGAGTAGTATTTCTTTGCTTTTGTTTCTCTCTCAATATAGATATTGATATAAATATAGATATGTATATAGATTGTGTGTTAGTATTACTTACGCAACTGTGATGTAAAACCAGCCTTGCGTCTATAAAGTATTTCCCTATCAGGGGCTTAGGTGATGTTTAAAAGCAGCATGGCCCTTGGCCACATTTACATAATCAGTTGTGCACATTAACCACGATTGAAAATCCCAAGACATTAGTGTACAATGTGCCATTAATAATTGTGGATAATGTTTTTTTTTCTTTTTTTTGGATCAAAAAGGCAGATATTTGACGCCATAATGTTTGTCTATTCCGCAGCTGGGCAGACTATAAAGCAAGACTCAAAAGCAAGCTGGCTCGGCAACACCGTCATGCCCAACGGACTGGGGGTGGGCCACCAATGGATATTTCATTGAACCCCCTTGATGAGCGTGCAAGGGCAGCAATTGCTCTGGTGGAGATTGTTGGGGTGGGTAACATAGACACTGGCTATAGCCCACCCCGAACAGGAGATTCCGGTCCACTAGGTACAATGACGAGTGTGCTTAGTTAATGTCTGTAAAGGTTTCTATCTATCTGAGCAAATGTGTAAACTCTGAGGATGTGTCTGAAGGATCACTTTGATTGCACAATGTCTTAGCCTATCATATTGGAGGAAAAGTAATGTAGACACTGAAGAAAAAATGTATATATACATTTTTTTGCGTAAGTAAAATAAAAAATATGTGGTAATGTCTGCTTTTGGTGACTGTGAAGGGCTGCAAGCACATTAAATGTCATTTCAGACTTGACCAATGCTAAATCAGGCGTACCTCAATATGTGTAAAAATGACATTATTGTTCCAAAATGTTTTTATATAATATCTTAGTGTTTGTATTTATTCTCTCTACAGATTCCGAGCAGCAGGCCACTGCACCCGTTGAAGAACTTGCCACTGATGTGGAGGGGGATCAGGTGGATCCAGCTTAAGATGCATGGGAGCGGTCACTCTCACACGCATCCCAAAGACTTTACAGCGCCACAGAAGCACAGAATGTTCACCTGGCACTAATAGCGAGCACTGTCCAACACACGGATCAACAACTTACCAGTCTCAATAGCACACTCTCCACTTTCATGAGCACATACACCACCCAAATGGAAACTTTAAATAGAACAATGTCACATATCGAAACACTCCTGGGTGATATCTTGCATGCCCATTCCCAACGCACCTCCGGCACATTCCCTTCACCCAGCTCAGATTTTTATTTCACCAGCCCCCATACCCAGTTGGCTGGCGTCTTAAACCTCCCTGTTGTGTCTGACTCCCCCCTCCCTGTTGGTTTTGCTGCGTCCCCCCTCCCTGTTGGTTCTGTTGCGTCCCCCCTCACTGTTGGTTCTGTTGCGTCCTCCCTCCCTGTTGGTTCTGTTGCGTCCCCCCTCCCTGTTGGTTCTGTTGCCTCCCCCTCCCTGTTGGTTCTGTTGCCTCCCCCTCCCTGTTGGTTCTGTTGCCTCCCCCCTCCCTGTTGGTTCTGTTGCCTCCCTTCTCCCTGTTGGTTCTGACTCCTCCCTCCTTGACCCAAGACTGTCGTTTTATGTGTTTAGCATTTGCCCATGGCTTTGGCCAATCCCCTGTCGTGGTCCCTTCCCAATCCCCTGTCGTGGTCCCTTCCCAATCCCCTGTCCATGAGGCTGCACCTTCACCTTGTCGACACAATCCGTTTCCCATGCAGGTTTGGCTGGTTCCTCTGACTCCTCTACATCACGGGTGACAAGAAGTAGGAGTCAGACACAGTCCATTCCGACTCCATACAAAAAGATAAAACGAAAAAAATTGTTTTTTTTGGTGAAGAAACCTTATGTCATATATTGCTTTAAAAATATGTATTCTTGTTTCACAATTAATTTTTTTTTTTTTTAATATAAGTATGTGTTTCTTTATTTACTATTACATAATCTATTATGGTTTCTTTTACGCAATACTTGTTATCAAGTCTAAGCAAAATATTAACTCGGAACACACGGCCAGAATCATTAAGGTTCTTTAATGAATAGGTATCTAATTTCAGTGTGGTGTCCAAAAGGAAGTGCCAGATTGATTCAGGTTCATAAATGCAAAGGATCCTTATTACAATAATCTGCTAGAAACCATGTAATAATGCAAGGGGTAGTAAATTATCACACGTTTTTTGGCTAAAGTTAAATACTGTCTGTATCTTAATATAGCGCACAAATACTTGTTAGCTTATTTGAACACGGAAATGTTAAGTTCATATAGGACCTCTCCTACCCCCCATAAGAAACAGCAAGCTCCATTTTTAAAACATACCCCTCTAATGCTACATGGTTTTGCCTGACTTAGTTACTTTGCCTTAACTTTCTATAATGATTCAGGCCCATGGTTTGGTCAAGAAGACTTAAACAAGAAGTTTATCAAGCTAAGCTTCAGAATGAATTTTCCACAGTGTTTCTTGCTTTGTGTGAGTAAATGTTTTTAAAACAAGCGTGCCACTAATACAGTGGCCCTTTATAGGTTGCAAAAATCATCCTGAAAAGAAAGTATTGTTTTTGTAAGCTGACACAAAGTAGCTGCAAAAAACAGGTGCAAATGGCACCAAAATACTCCTAACAATTTTTTGCATAATGCCACAGGTCAAGTATTGTTAACTACTATTCAGAACCGTTCTGACTGTAGAAATTTGAAACAGATCTATTAAGGCATTTCCCTTTAAGAATAGTACTAATGCACAATGTGTGGTACACCGATCACCCTTTAGCATAACGCTTCTTTAAATGTTACTTAATGTCCTTATTGCACTAAGCACATATAGTTAGTGACTCAAATTGGGATCTTAGGCGCACTTACCCCATCCACCGCTGTCATATCACGGCTACCTTGGCCCCTTCTGGTGGTCTGCAACATTCCCGTCCTCCACACCTCCATTTGAAAACACACACTGTTTGTTCTGCTGCATGGGCGCGTTCAGCTTGGATGCAGTCAGGTGATCATTCCAGACCAACCAGAATCACCAGCTCAGATAACATTAACTGATCAGCCAATAGTTGTTTTGGACACCCTATTTAAATCTGCTGCTGTGATCTGTTCATTGGCCGAACAACACACTTCTCTCCAGAGGATAGGTCTTGGCTCCAGTGTTCTGGCCTGCATTACAAAAGCAGAGTTTTTGTGCACATTTGCAGACTGGTCATTCCCCTGCTATATTCGACAATCATCAAGAACATGAGCAGGAAGATGATCCAGTCTGCTAGGTTCTTATTCAGTCCTGCTCCAGCTAGTCCAAGGGTCCATAATCGGATCAAGAAATACAGATGACCATGACATTTTTACACTATATAAGGGTGTATGTAGTCTTGTGTGAGCTGTTTGCTGTGTGCCTGGCTAATCATGTAAGAAGGACACTAAAACATGGCAGTTTGATTATGGTTTACTCTGGCAAATAAACACACCCTCTAATCCAATTAAGTATACACCACATTATCTACATCTTCTAGTGATGAATATCAAGAGGTAGTTTGTCACCCAAATTGCTCGATACAGTCGTTATTTTACTAAACTCTGGTCTGATTCCACAATTGCATGACAGTTCAAAACAATTTGGAAGCCTTAATACCTTATTTTTATAAACAGACTTTATTTACTTATGAACACTGATTCATTCATTGCTATACTGGCCATGACACTAGGTTTTTGCTTCCTTCCAGTGGTGGATTTTATTTAAACAAGGGTAAGTTAATTGACATCACGTGCAAATTATTATGATGAGTCGTTTGGTATGTTGAGATTTCGTGTAAATACAGACACAGGTACCCATTGCACATGATCACTGTGCCTGAATGATTAAGGATGTTAAAAGATTTGTATCCTTATTTCAGTGTCCTGGACAAAACCATGTTACAATGCAAGAGGCACAAAAGAGTCTTCACATTTACTAGCATGTTTAAACTATCATAGCTTCTATTCTGCCCAAAACTAACATAATTTACTATTTACACACACACTGACATATGATTTGTAGTCAAACCCAGCAGGAATGTGCCTTTTGTCGATATGTTATATTTACAGAAAGAAATCTAAAAGATATTTGGATTGTCTAAAAATTACACATTTATACACCACAATAAAAATATAAACATACATTGTCAGGGGCACCAAACATGTCAAGTGACTGCTGCCAAACAATGTGTGTAATCAGACTAATGTAACTAGTGCTAATTTGGAATAAGTGTGTTGGCCGTAAACTGACATTTCGCAGACTAGAGCTATTAACAAACTAGGTGAAGTATTACTTATCACAATAATGAAACATTGTAAATACACCATGAAAAGGGTGTATACTGGATTATTTGCTGTTCCAAAGGTGGGTTACACATAATGTTAATCTGCCCTTGTAGCAAGACTACAGTAGCTTAGGACACTAACGCATTTCCCATCATTGTTAGTGTTGGGTTTGTATGTTCTATGTGGGTGTTGGGCCACTTTGAAACAAAGTGCCACTAGCACAGGCGAAAGATTGTTATCCTGTTTGTGCAAGGGCCAAAAGTTGATAGTGTTGGACGTAACACCGGTAACATTTTAGTATTATTTGTATGCATTACACATTTTAAAATGCCTATATTGCTATGCACCTACCATGTTCCCTCTAAAAGCTGTAAAGTGTACAAGAAATTAACTACTAAGCAACCAAACACACATACAAACCTCCAAACTAAACTCAATTTCTATAACTGAACATTAACACCATAGAATGTGTTTGTAGGCTATGGTGTGTCTGTGGCAAAGGACAAAAGAACCACACATTGAAATAATATATTTACCAAGTATACCTGTTACACAATAGTTAGGAAGGAATACACATGGATTTATGTGCATTCTGTTATGTGCGTATTGTTGCTAACCAATAACGATTGTCGAACCTCGAGTTGTGTTTCCAAAGCACAGAGATTTATTCGCAAATAATAGAATATATATATGCTCAAGCGAAGTAATAGTAAATACAGCCGTTACTTATCGCAGGCGCTCTGGATCCAGTGCAGTCATTCAATCCTGAAGTCTGGGGACAAGATGTCTGCACTCTGGATCACAAGCTGCTGCTTATATACACAATCAAATACAGTAATACAATGAAGATGGTATAGCTTGCATCTATTGGTCCGGGTCTCAGGAATGTCCAAGGGGTCGTCAATCATTGGCTGGTTCATCCTAAGGAATCCAAAGGAGGGGGTCATCTCTGCAGGGGGTATGCTCTGCTCTTCCCGCCAGGATTCCTTAGTCTTAAGTAGTTCATAATTCCCTATCATTCATAACTTGCGTATGCACTCTGCGATTCCCTCGCAGAGTGAACCAAACAGTAGGATATGTAACAAGGTTCATTATGATACCACTCATGATGTTATTCCTTTAACCCGTTCCGTGTATTTCACTAATATGCATGTAACTCTGATATATCATATAAATACTACTATATTTCGACATAACTGACTATGTGTTGCAACTACCATTAATGTGTACTATTTTATAAGTATGCGTGTATGTGCGAATGTATGGTAAAAGACCAATTACTGTTGCTGCCACGTGTAGTGGATTTGTACGCCCTTTCACGCCGTAGCGTGCCCTTGTACGTCGATGCGTACCGTACGCATCTTTTCAAACAAAGACAACCAAGTTTGCCAGACTTTAATTGAAATGACTTTATCCAATTTGCTGACTTCGACAGTTCCACCCTTTGATAGTGTAATAAACTATCACCCAATCACCGTTTCAAGTTCAGGATTATACAATACTTCTTCACAGACCATGATCTCGGTATCTGGTACCACCCTTTCAGTCTCTTTCTCAGTGTCACTCCTATGAGACCATTTTCCACACTTCAACACAGTAGGAACACATTTGACAACTAAACCAATTGCTAAGATGACACCCAGTATAAGGAGAAAGAGCTTACCTACACTCGCAATCATTTCCTGTACCCACTCCCGCAGACCGGAGAAACATTTTGCTGGGTTCAACCATGAGAACCAACCCGCCACCTTTTCCCCGACCTCATATAACGAAGAATTATGGCTCTTTCGAAATTCCCATTTCAGCTGCAAAATTTCATCCATCTTCCGGTCTATAACCTCTTTAGGGTCATCAGTATTATTAGTAATGTACATGCAACATTTGACACCGAACTGGGTGGCCAGTGTCACACAGTACCCACCAGTAATAGAGGTGAGATAATTTAGTACCAGTCTATGTTGCACCAACTCTTTCTTGTACGCTTGTAGCTCCCTTCCAGTATAACTGAAAGTGTCATCATACATCTCGGTGATATTATCTATTAATTTAGCTAGGTCTTGGATATATTTAAAGTTTAATGTTCCCCGAGCGGTCCTGGTGAGATCTAGAGCAACCATAACTTGGAAACCAGCAGTTTCACTAATCAACTTTGTAGCTATGGGTTCCTCACCAGGAATCATATTTCTCTTGCCACGGTGTTCATACTGTGTGTGTATGTATGGTGGTGATGTAGTCTTGTGAATATCTACCATTTCTTCATGAGTAATAGTCATGATTTCAGGAACCAGTTTAGCTAGTAAACACAAGCCCTTGGAACTCGGAGTTACCCAGGAATAAGCTTTTCTTCCACAAACAAAATACACATCCTCAGGGAGAACATAAGGAACAGTATGCCCATAAATTATATCACACAGAGTTTTGATAAAACTACCCATGCCTAGTGTCTCCATCTGCTCTAGACACGTGTCGGCATTAATGACATTTTTACATTTATCTGTAGAGACTTTTCCAATGGATACCTTCTTATGTTTGGTTATACGCCCTAATTTGTGACCTCCATCAACATTCCTGCCTAGTAGTGACCTTGTCAGTCTCCCTCTAAAATGAGTGTGGCGAGCCATTGTCTGATCTGATAGGTCAGCCTCCCAATTCTCCAGGCTCTTTGCATGAGATATGTTTAGGCACAGCAAAGATCTGCCTATGGAGTATCGTCGGAGCGTCAGACTAGGGGACCTAGTATTATTGTACCTCCCTTCTATGGGCCTCCCACCCCTTAATTCGAGTACTTCGGATATGTTTAGAGGGAATGGCACTAGTCCTATGTTATGCTGCCCTTGAGGCACGTGAGAGCACACCCAACACTCGGTTTGGTTTAGCACCTTACCCACCAGGGAGTGATAATCCTCCAAAGGATGCCCGCCTATATTCAGAGTACTGGGGGACTGGCATCGTTGGATGCATCTCTCTTCAACTAGGGAGTCGCAGAACTTGCAGATACAATACTCATCAGACAATAGCCCCTTCACACTGCCTCCGAGTTCCTGAGCTAGCAGACCTTTTCATAACCCCTGGACCAAGTTTGATAATGGGCTGCTCAGAGTATCCTATTAACTTTTCTTTGGCCTCCATTTCATCCGTATCACTCCCAGAACTCTCCTCCCGTCCTCCATCCTCCTTCACAAAAATAGAATGTCCTAGAAAAAGTAAAAACAAGGAAAATCTTGGAACAAAAGAAAAACAAAAACCGCCACTCCATCGCTGGAAAGATAGTTCTGAGGCAACGTCTCTAGTTCAGGTGTCTCAACTGCAGGCTTTATGTCTCCCGGAACAGGCTCACAAGTGACAGCTCTTTGTCGTCGGTCTGAGTTTTATCTTGCACTTTCTCCGGATTATGGACTCTCCTGCAGTGGGTGGAATGGACCCAAGTGTCTCTCTCTGCAACCTTCAGTGATGTAGTACTGGTCAGCAGCACTTGGTACGGGCCTTCCCAACGGTCTGTTAAACAACCTGAACGTAAGAAATTGCGGATCATAACATAGTCTCCAGGTTCAACATCATGACAGTTCGTTTCTGGCATACCGGGTGACAGCATTTTTAGTTTTTGTTGTTGTTGTTGTTGTTTCAGCTGTCTACTCATTCTTATAAGATATTGTACAGTCACTTCATTATTACACTTTAAGTCATCTTGTGGACTCACGATCAAATGAGGTTGTCGGCCGAACAGTATCTCAAAGGGGGACAGATTAAGAGAAGGTCTATGAGTGGTTCGAATGCTATGGGGGACCAACGGCAAAGCCTCAGGCCATGCCAACCCAGTTTCAGCCATTATCTTACCCAGTTTGTTCTTGATAGTACCGTTTACTCTCTCCACCTTACCACTGGCTTGTGGTCGGTAAGGGGTGTGAAGTCTGCTACTGATTCCCATGAGTTTACACATATTTTGGAAGATATCACCAGTAAAATGGGTACCCCTATCACTTTCAATGATTCTAGGGATACCGAACCTACACACAAAGTCTTGTACAATTTTCTTTGCAGTGAACACAGCAGTATTAGTGGCTGCTGGATATGCTTCTACCCAACCAGAAAACACATCAATACACACTAACACATACTTTAGATTCCTGCACGGTGGTAATTGGATATAGTCAATTTGTATTACCTGAAAAGGTCCATCTGTAGGAGGGATGTGGGATGGCTCAGTTGGAATAGTTTCCCAACATTTTTCCTCAAACAAGTAAGACATGACATTGCTTTCTTACCAGCTTGAGAGAAAAATCCGGGAGCACACCAGTATGCTCTCACCAGTTTGCACATACCTTCTTTACCCAGGTGAGTCAGGCCGTGTGCTGCTTCAGCCAGGCTTGGATAGTATGTTCGTCAGAAGTCCTTTTATGTGTTGTGAGTGTGCCACTGGTGTACCTGCTGCTGTCGTAAAGTTTCTAAGACGCCAAATGGCCCCAAAATCGTGCACTACCCTGAAGGCGTACCTAGAGTCAGTATATATATTGGCTGATTTACCCTCTGCCAATTCACACGCTCTCCTTAGTGCTACTAGTTCCGCCACCTGGGCTGAGTGAGGTGGGCCAAGGGGTTCAGCTTCTACCACATCCTGATCGTCTACAACAGCGTAACCAGTACATAGCTCTCCTGTCTCTGTCTGTCTATGGCAACTTCCGTCTGTATAAAACGTAAAATCTACATTTTCTAAGGGGGTGTCACGTATGTCGGGCCTTGCAGTAAAGGTCTGATTCAGGTGTTCCATACAGTCATGCGTGTCAGTATTCTTGCCTAACTCATCATCAACCAGGGTCTCCTCACCTCCCACCCTTTGTGTCTCTAGAGACACATACGGAAGGTATGTAGCTGGATTTAAGGTGCTACATCGTTTGATGGTGATGTTTGAGGGTGCCATCAGGGCTAGTTCCCACTTTGTGAATCTAGCTGAAGAAACATGTCTGGTTTGGGCTGAATTTAACAGAGCTGATACAGCATGGGGTGTATAGATGGTTAAATTATGTCCTAATACTACATCCTCACTCTTATTTACTAGAAGGACCATTGCTGCTACACTTCTGAGACATGTTGAGAGTGATCTTGCCACATTGTCTAATTGTGCACTGTAGTATGCTACTGGTCTGCTAGCGTCACCATGTTTCTGTGCGAGGACACCTGCTGCACAGCCATCAGCTTCTGTACAAAATAGCTCAAAAGGCTTTTCATAATCAGGTATTCCCAATGCAGGTGCTCTAGTCAGACTATCTTTAAGATTAAAGAACGCTTGCTCTGACTCTTCTGTGTGTACAACACGTTCTGGTTTTGAGGAAGAGACTAGCTCCTGCAATGGTAATGCCAGAATAGAAAAACCTGGGATCCAGGATCTACAGTATCCACACATCCCCAAGAAAGTACGAATCTGCTTCTGGCTCTGCGGCAGGGTCATGTGTTGTATGGCCTCAATTCTGTCGGTTGTCAGGTGTCTTAGCCCCTTAGTGAGGCAGTGTCCTAAGTATTTGACCTTAGTCTGACATGGCTGTAATTTATCCTTTGCCACCTTGTGCCCTGTTTGTGAAAGATAAGGCAACAACAATTTAGTATCATGTAAACATGACATAAAAGAATCAGAGGACAACAACAAATCGTCCACATATTGAATTAGAACAGACCCATTGTGGGGTTGAAAGGATTGCAAACAGTCATGTAAGGCTTGGGAGAAAATACTGGGGCTGTCAATGAACCCCTGGGGTAGTCTGGTCCATGTGTATTGCACTCCCCTGTAGGAGAATGCAAAAAGATATTAGCAGTCAGGGTGAAGAGGGACTGAGAAGAAAGCAGAACATAGATCAATGACAGTAAAATGACTGGCAGACGGTGGAATCTGCATGAGGATGACAGCTGGATTCAGCACTACGGGGAATTGGCTCTCAACAACTTTGTTAATTTCCCTTAAGTCCTGGACTAATCTATAGCCCCTCCCCACATTCTTCTTCACAGGGAAAATGGGACTATTTGCTGTACTGGCTGTACGAATTAAAATCCCTTGTTGTAACAGCCTCTCAATAACAGGATATACCCCTAGTTCCACCTCCGGTTTTAATGGATACTGTGGGATTTTTGGAGCTACCCTACCACTTTTTAGATTGACCATGACAGGGGCTACGTTTGCCATCAGTCCAGTGTCCTGTCCATCTCTGGTCCATAGGGAACCTGGTATTTCCAGCAACATCCCCTTTACTTGAGATGGACTTTGCTCTAGAACAGGAGAGTGTAACATTAACATTTGAGGGGTGTCCAATATGTCCTGTACCTCATGTGCAACCTTCTCGGGTATATCTAGGAACACACCATCTGAAGTACAGTATATGACACATCCCATTTTACATAACAAGTCTCTCCCTAGCAAGTTAGTAGGAGCCGCTGCAGCTAAGAGAAACGAATGCTTAGTATGCAGAGGGCCAATAGTAACTTCAGCGGGTTTAGTTAGAGGATAATGTAACACTTTTCCCATTACCCCCACAGCTGGAATAGTTTTACTGGTCACCTGTAGATTGAAAGGAGAGGTTATCACAGATCGGGCAGCCCCTGTATCTACAAGAAAAGTTTGTTTCCTACCAGCTATGTCAACTATCATTGTTGGTTCTTCACTCTGACTCTCAGTTAACCTCACTGGCTGTAGACTACAGGTATGACCTGACCCCTAGCGCTGACTATCATTTTCTCGCGCAGCATTTGCTGCTATAATATGCGCGGGTAGCTGTGTGTTCTCTTGCCTATGTGTGTTTCTCCGTGGAGGATACCTATATGATTCCCCCCTTGATGTTTCTTTCCTTGCTTCTGGACAGAATCTCCTTATGTGTCCCTCTTTCTTCCAGCGAAAACATACCATGACCTTTTTACTTGAGTTGTATGCTTGGTATGATTGTGGTTGTGTGTGTATTCCTTCTAAAGCCTGAATACTCACCGTCATCAACCTATCACCTTTCTTTTCTTTCTTTCTAAAGATATTTTTGTCATGTTCCACAGCAGACTCCCTAAAGAGTCTACTGTGATACCTCTCCAGTTAGGTAATGAGGTTTGTACTCTGGTTTTTAAATTTTCCCTAAGACCATCCATTAACACTCCTACAGCTACTTCCCTGTGATGTGGATCCTCTCTTATGTCAGTTACTCCGGTAAAGTGTGTTATTGATGCTAGCGCCCTAGAAAAATAGTCTGCTGCTGTTTCACTATCCTTTTGCTTAATGGTGAAAATCTTGCTCCAATATACCACTACTGGAAAATAGATGGCTAAGTGTTTGACAATTTGTGCTATATTTTTTTGGTTAATCTCATCAGTCAAGGTGTCATCTTCCTCCAACAAACAATCTTCAATAAATTTTTGTATGTTAGTATTGGGAGGAAGACACGCCCTCAACACTACACGCCAATCCTTATTGGTTGGTTCGTGGGCATTTCCTAAGTCTTTAACAAATTTCTAACACTTTGCCAACTCTTTTCTAGGATCTGGGAATTCAGTCATAATGGAACGTAATTCCCATTGTAACATTTCTTAAAGGAACTACACCATCCTTATCCGGTTTCCCATTGGGAACTGATATTGTGCGGACCGGGAACGCACCCTCTGGTACACTGACTTCAGGGGACACTACAGGATTTGCTGGTTCTAGATTTAGAACGCTTTCACTCCTAGTGATCACGCTACTCTCACCTATCTCAGCCATTTTCTCGTACTTGCGCTGAGCCTCTAGTACACTAACAGCATGGGCAATGGCCGAAATCACAGTGGGTTCATCTTCACTTTCAGATACACTTGATTTAAACTGGCTTAAAACAGGATACAACTTAGCAATTTTTCTATTTTCAGTTTTAACAACGGCCGTACTTACCCCTCCCGCCACATAAGGTGGCGGGGGCGCGCTTGCGCTGAGTTCGCCACGCTTCTCACCGGTTACATCCGTCTTGCGCGCGCTTTTCACCACGCCTACTTCCGGTTTGCATTCGCTGCTCTGCCACGTGTTACCTTCCATTTGCCACAATTTTAAACAATCATTATGTCTATTTCTCTTTTTCGTTGACTTAATCAACCATACTTTATCTCTTACGTTATTTAGTACTTCTGAATAAAAACTTCCTATTGTTGGGAAAGGCCTATCACAATCTTTGGTCATCTTGACCCACGTGTTGCAATACGCAGTTGCGTATGCACCATATTTCTTAAACATAAGATACCTAGCTGACCCCAGCGGTCCTTCCTTAAGCAGCACAACATCAACCATCTCTAGCGTTTGCTTCGCACCCATTGTGAAAACAACCTATTTCTCAACGCTACGCAAAAAGACTTTTTACCTGTTCTCCTTTCAAACAGAACTTACTAGAGATTTTTATCCGTGGACGGTTTCACAGGCTATGCCCACACACCTCCTAACCCAGAAATATCACTATGGACAACAGAAATATCAGCTCCTCGATATCCTGGCTCTCCACAAAATCTGTTGAGTATTACTGAACTGGTAGTACCGGAGTTTTATACCCGTTTGTACCAGCGTAATTCCTCTCAGCCGTTCAACCCAAGTCACCAGCACGGTTGCAAAACCATGCGGTCCGATCGCACCGCTTAATAATACTAACTATCGCTAAACCTTGCGATTGCCCTTGGGGAGAAAGTTTCCAAAAGCTTTTTAACTGTTCTCTTTTCAAACAGGGCTTTTGCTGCCAGTACACCTGCCTTGTATACTACCTCGGTTGCAAGCCCGCCTCATCAAGCGGCAACCGATATCCCTGTCTTTTTGACAGTAAATCAACTTTCACTTCAAAATCATACAATCACCAAACACATACACCTTAGTTTTCTGCGCAGAAAATCAACAATGTTCCCAACAATAGTGATAGTGTTTCAGAGACTTTCACAAGTGATTTATACTATGCATGTATAACTATCAAATCAATTGTTTAACCACGTGGCAAATCTACCGGAAGTTCGCGTACGCACAGCAGGAAATACACATACGCTAAGCAATGCAATACAGTTAAAACGCACAATGACAGTAAAAAGAAACAGTCTTCTCTTTTGTCCCTAGGTTCTAGTTAGCGTGCCCTAGATAATGCAAAACGGACATTCGGTTTCGCAACACAGAGTAAAATTCAGGTTTTGAACACCATACGTTCTTACCCGTTTATGACGCGTCTCCACCCTTTGTTGAGGAACCAAAATCCGTTGGTCTTGCGTATAATCGGCAATGAAACCTCCAAAGCTCACGAGCCCCCAAATTGTTATGTGCGTATTGTTGCTAACCAATAACGATTGTCGAACCTCGAGTTGTGTTTCCAAAGCACAGAGATTTATTCGCAAATAATAGAATATATATATGCTCAAGCGAAGTAATAGTAAATACAGCCGTTACTTATCGCAGGCGCTCTGGATCCAGTGCAGTCATTCAATCCTGAAGTCTGGGGACAAGATGTCTGCACTCTGGATCACAAGCTGCTGCTTATATACACAATCAAATACAGTAATACAATGAAGATGGTATAGCTTGCATCTATTGGTCCGGGTCTCAGGAATGTCCAAGGGGTCGTCAATCATTGGCTGGTTCATCCTAAGGAATCCAAAGGAGGGGGTCATCTCTGCAGGGGGTATGCTCTGCTCTTCCCGCCAGGATACCTTAGTCTTAAGTAGTTCATAATTCCCTATCATTCATAACTTGCGTATGCACTCTGCGATTCCCTCGCAGAGTGAACCAAACAGTAGGATATGTAACAAGGTTCATTATGATACCACTCATGATGTTATTCCTTTAACCCGTTCCGTGTATTTCACTAATATGCATGTAACTTGATATAACATATAAATACTACTATATTTCGACATAACTGACTATGTGTTGCAACTACCATTAATGTGTACTATTTTATAAGTATGCGTGTATGTGCGAATGTATGGTAAAAGACCAATTACTGTTGCTGCCACGTGTAGTGGATGCGTACGCCCTTTCACACCGTAGCATGCCCTTGCTACAAAGACAACCAAGTTTGCTAGACTTTAATTGAAATGACTTTATCCAATTTGCTGACTTCGACAATTCAAAGAGAAATCACTGCACTATAGTAATGGTACAAAATGGCATGACAACAGATTGCAGAGTAATTTGCAGGATAAGATATATTTATTACATATATGAATCAAAACAAAAACATAGCAAAGAAGTTTATGGTCTGTGTGTATCAAAGTTCCTTGGATGAAGAGATGACAATGTGGCCAGACTGAAGAGAGACATAAGCAGGCTTGGAGCTCTGGAGAAATACTTCAACATGTAGTGAGACACAAATTGCACCACTCCAAAATCCAACTCAAAAGGAAAGTGCAATGCCACAAACACCAGCACTCCAGGCCAAGTGTAATATACAGCCTGTAGATATAAGACAAACAAAAAAATTGAGAAAAATGACCACTACAACACACTATATGTGCCAAACAATAACCTATAAACCTCACATGGATAAATGACCAGAGTTAGGGTACATTTAAAATATCACAATTTAGCAAACACATTATGACACTAGGGGACATCTACATACTAGACCATTAGTGCCTTTTGTGACTTTGCTAATACAAGCATCAAGTGTGCAAAGTCTGGACTGGGCAAACTGTAGCAAACATTTTAACTAAAAATCATTAATGTTGCGACATTAGGCTGTAGATGAAATCTAGCACACTAAGGTGCATTTAGCAAAAGACATTGACGCAAAACTTAGAGGCATGAAAATATACTTTCTACACACATTGTAAAGGTTAAATACAGGTTGCAATGTTTTCTTTAAAAAATGAACACACATATTAGACATTTCACTATCACACCAGTCCATGTCTATTCATATTGACATTTGAACTTACCATACCTTACATCATCTAACCTTGAATAAGTAGTTGCTGGTTAGGACAGGGCACAGGAGCAGGCCCCTTGTGATGCATAATGTACTCCAACTCCAGGAGTGCCTGTATGTGTTTCAAAAGGAAGAGATCACAAACCACCACTTAGGTAAAACGTTTAGACTTTGTATTGTGTGACTTTGCCACAAATTAAACAACCAATACTTACAATGATGTTGTTATTCATGTTTCTCTTAATGGTATAAAAGGACAGTCCTTAAGTAGATGAAAGTAATGTGGAAGGAGAGTTTGTTTTTTAAAAAAACAAAAAACCTTTTGAACCAAAATTACAGAAACAAACTCTATTCATTGTTCAAACACCATATAGTCATATAGAACCACCACCAAAGTGCTTGCAAACGTGATACTTACCATCGCCATAGACCCTTTCACAATTCACATTAGTTATATTTAACTTTATGTGGCGTACAAATGTGAAGGGAGTGAAACACTAAATACAGAGTGTTAATGTGTCTTTAAGGTAGAGCCAAAAAACACCACTTTAATTAAAGTGATTAGAGCACAAATAATGAAATTATAAAAGCCTGCCCATTCTTACTGCAAGGTGTTTTAACAAGGGGTATGTAAGAAACAATATCTGATTTCTACTTACCACACACACAGACAAGATTGTCTTTAAATGCCACAGATCCCAAACAATGACAGTACCAGATTCGGCAGCAGATCCGATATCTGTGGGGGAGGGTAAACAGGTAAAAAATTTGGGAATGAAAAGGGATAATATTTATTAATTTCACTACATTCTAGAGGTCTGTATGCAGTTCCGCCTCTAAGTATACACAGTGGGCTAAATATTAAAACTCTGCAGCTAGCCAAACACTTTTCCAATAACCTTCTACATAAAAACCACTAGCACAGTACATTAAGCCATTTCAGCAACAATAAAGATTTCTAGCTCACCAACATATAGTTAAATATTTAAACATACTGAGTGCTGAGTAAGGTACAGCAGTAAACATTAGATTAAAAAACATTTGACCATCTACAGTCTATTTACCCAGAACTGTGAAACTCCCAACAACACAGAAGTGCCAGCAAGGTATTTTTAACTACCACTGTAATTAGTTAATAGTATGCCGGAGAGTATGCCGGACAGAAGTCATTAAGAGCACACAGGTGCGTACGAATTAAATAAGTGTGTTTTAGCCTAAAAGTCACCTGCCATGTTAGCAAAGTAGATTCAATGTACGGTAAGTCGAGATTTAAACTATTATTTCCGATGTAAATCATGCGCTTAGCTGTTAGTGCTGTGGCAATATTAAGGTTAAAATAGTTTTGACTATAATTATATTCCGTATAAATCATTTACATGTGTTAAATTAACATGTGACAGCTTTATGTGTGACACTATAGTGTAGTGGTTATGTATTCCACCCACCAATACTAAGTGCAGGAGTTCGAGCCCACAGGTCAACCATAAGCACAAAGCGATTTACAAGCCTCCATTAAGCATACTCACTAAAGTACAACATAAATAAAAATATGCAAGATACGCAACTTGCTACCTTTTTTTTTTTTTTTAAGGTGAAGTCTTTCAAGGTCCTGATGCGTTCGACAAGCAATTTTTTTTAGTTATGTGTGTCTATGTAGGGTTATGATTTTAATAGCACGTTATCCGTCATGCCGTTAACAATAAATGCAACCTGCCAGATTTGTCAGACCTAACACAGCGATTCAGCTGACCAAAATAGTTATTGTGCAGTTTGGTGTGGGTTTTTCAATCTGAAGTATACCTTAGTGGATAAAGAAATAACCTTGCAATGATAAGGTAATGAGTTTGACCCCCGAGTCATGCGTGTATGTGGCTTACCTTTGTTTATGTCAATGTTTGAGTGTATTTATTCCACTCTGTGACTTATCTAAGAGTGCTTTTGTATATATGGTTTGGTGTTTAATCTGCCTATATGTCATGTTGAACAGTGTGATCACTTACAACACATCAAAGGAGTTGTTGCAAAAGACTTTATTGCAAAGACATAGTCAATCTGTACTGGCAGAAGTAGAAAAAGCTAAGTGCTTACCCCAAAAAGACAACACAAAAATGGTAGCAATATTAATATACTTTTGATTTGTATTAATGAACATGGATATATTTCAATATGCATACATTTTTACTCACCATATACAAATTCTTACAGTGTATAATATGTGAAAATATTTGGAGCTTTCACCATCTTTTAAGGACACCAACTTATGAGAGAAGTTGCTGCTCATCTTTCATTGTTATTCTATTCTGTTCTCACCATCACTTGTACAGTGGCATAGCAGTTAGCCAATCCACCTTTGAAGGTTGCAAACGTGTGCTCGAGACCTCACTATTTCACTTGTGTCTTAGGGATCCTTAATATCCTTACAAGGTTTGTGTTGCTGTAAAAACTTACCCTGTGGTAATCGAACACTTCATTTACAATAGCAAAAATAATGCGTGTAAATTCCAACAAAAAGTGTACAGTTATTATATGTGTATTATTATTTTATTATATTGAAAAGGCACCATCAACTACTGTGAAATAATCCATGTTGCATATTGAGACTAATGATAATTGTTAGTTGATGAGAATCAAGAGATTTCTAATAAATATTTCAGATAAAGCCGAATGTTTGCCCAACAGTTTAACACAATTTAGAAAATTAGCCATGCACTGTGCACTCGATTCCAGCAGCCGTCATGAATGGGGAATGGAGTGTGCACTCCATTTTGGAAAGTGCCATGAATGGGGAATGGAGTGTGCACTCCATTTTGTAAACTGTCATAAATGGGGAATGGAGTGTGCACTCCATTTTGGAAAGTGTCATAAATGGGGAATGGAGTGTGCACTCCATTTTGGAAAGTGTCATGAATGGGGAATGGAGTGTGCACTCCATTTTGGAAAGTGTCATGAATGGGGAATGGAGTGTGCACTCCATTTTGGAAAGTGTCATGAATGGGGAATGGAGTGTGCACTCCATTTTGGAAAGTGTCATGAATGGGGAATGGAGTGTGCACTCCATTTTGGAAAGTGCCATGAATGGGGAATGGAGTGTGCACTCCATTTTGGAAAGTGCCATGAATGGGGAATGGAGTGTGCACTCCATTTTGGAAAGTGTCATGAATGGGGAATGGAGTGTGCACTCCATTATGGAAAGTGTCATGAATGGGGAATGGAGTGTGCACTCCATTTTGGAGAGTGCCATGAATGGGGAATGGAGTGTGCACTCCATTTTGAAAGCCACAATAGATAGGGGGAGTGATAGTGGAAAATATATCTGCCTAGCATACCAAACTGCAGTGTAGAAGCCCATACAAGCCAGGCCTCTTTACTGAAGAGGCAGCAAGCAGCATAGTGCGCTATATTATAATTTTTTTAATTTTTTTTTATTTCTGAGTAAAATACCAAATATTAATATGTGTGTTTGTTTAGCATATTTTTTAAACATTTTTCATACGCAGAGAATGCTTCTAAAAGTTTTTTACAGATGTTTGCGCTAGGTGTTTTGGATTTAAACATGACCCTGGCCGTTATTAACTTTTGTGAAAGATTTGAGACAGGAGTGACGTCAGTTTCACTCAATTGGACAAAGGGAACGCCTACTGTTCTCAAGTGAAAAAGCATAACGCCTACTTTACTGAAATGAGGTCTCATCTCCGCCCAGTCCGCGCCTACTCTCCGCCCATTCCCACCCCTTTGTTCTCAAGTGGTCAGCAGCCATCTCAAATCTATTTGCGTTGTCCTTTGAGATTGCGTTGACTTTGAGAGTAGTATCTGCTGTGATTGCGTAGCGCAAGTGGCGTTTTGCGCATCCACAGAACCAATTAGCAGATGCGTATGCATTTGCGCACCTTGATGAATCAGGCCCTTGGTTATGCATGGCTATTAGATCTACCTATAGGGTCCTATATATTCACAAGTTTTTGTTATATTGTTTTTAATGAAAAACATATCATATATAATAATTCCCTGATGAAAAAGTATAGATGACATGTTGAAATGTATAAATGATATCAGAGAATATAGTGCTATCTGCTGAATGCTACAATACTAAGGGTTGTGTTATAATAAACAACAATTGAATCCTAGATATCAGAAACCATAATGTCAATTATTGGCTACTGTAATATTTGGAGCTGTGCAATATTTAATAATAAAGTGTAGGAACCATAAAGGTACTATATTATATATTGATGAAGAAATATGATGACACTATATACATTGCCAAATGCCACAAACTTTACTAACTGTCAATTACTATTACTGTAAGTGCATTGTGATGCCCCCTACTGTGTATTCCAGGGTGTTATCCATAGCAATGATGCCTAGGATTGGATATCGCCAATTAAATATGTTTCATTGTGGGAAATATGATATATAAATAAGAAGCTTTAAAAATCACATTATGGTTGGTTTGAGTAATAACCAGAAGCTTGTTTGTTTGTTCAGTTCCTGCTGTGTTTGTCACAGTGGAACTCACAGCAATTTTATATATAAAATCTAACTATAAAATCTAACTATACTAATTTTGGAAGTGATGTTTCCAGCTAGACATCTATTGTCTAGTTGGACAATATCCAAATATTGTTGGATGAATATGATACATAACCTGTTGGTCCCACTAACAAAATGCATACAGTAAGACTCCGAACCAGAAATGCTTTCTTAGACTTCCTGCTATGCGTTCCACAGTGGAACGCATGACGGAATTAGAATTACAAACTTGTATTAAAGAATTTATAGCTAAATTTGTTGTACAGCTAGAAATGGAGTCTGGAGAAGGTGATACGTTCATTGGTGAAGTAATGGGAAATTATACTTACTGTGTAGCTGTATAATGTAGTGTTTAGTAGTAGTTTATCAACAGAAGTCTGAAACCATGTGACCTTCATATGCGTTCCAGGGTGGAACACATATTGTTTGTAACACAGTGGGAGGTGGACACATGCACTAGAATTGACAATTTCCTAAAATGAGTTACGGCTGACAACCCTTTGGCACTATATATAGTCAGGTAATTGTAATGTTGTATTATCTATGCTTGTCCTGTCTGCTGTCCAATAAAAACCTGTCTTGAAAAAGGTCTGGATGTAAGACCGAAACGTTGACTATAATATAAAGGAACTGGATTGAAAATAAAGAATAATCTGTTTTAAATGGTGAGTGCCCTCTCTATTTTTTTGAATATATATATATATATATATATATATATATATATATATATATATATATATATAACACAAAATAGATACAAAAGGCGCTAGGACACTGCACCAGTATAGTAGTATTAAAGTCCAATGTCTTGAAATGATTCCTTTTTATATAACACTTCCCCTGTGCGGGCGGCTGCCAATCCTCTGTAACAAGCGGTGTAGCAGGAATAGATCTAAAAGTAAATGAGAGGAGGCGCACAATAGTGTAGAATGGCAAGTTAATGAAGCCAAGTGAAAAATCCAAAAAAGGAATCAAACCACCAGAAATGAGTGAGCCAGAGCTTCCCACCATGTGGGTATCAACAATATCTAAAATAGATATGTATAGCTCATAGGATAGAAAATCACACACGGCCAGATGACGTTCAAAAAGGTATAAACAGGTCACACCAATGAAGATGTATGCGTACCAGAAGCCAATTGTTTAATGGCTTATCTGCAGGATATCCCGTAGACTGTGAGGATGTACTCAATCTTCAGCCACCTTTGGTTATCCCATAGGTTACAGAATGATAAACTCCAGGAAAAGCAGGATACATGTAGAAAGATATGCACTTTAGAATTACAAGTATTTGTTGAAAGATGTGCACTTGCAAATGCAGGATACTTGCAAAGTGATGATTAGTAGGTAATACAGAATGTTCACACAAAAAGGATGCAGGGAAATCAGAACTATTGCAGGAACAACTGGAACCTGGAGCCAAACCCGATCTTCAGAAGAGAAGGGTGTTGCCAGAACAAAAGGTGGCTGAAGATTGAGTACATCCTCACAGTCTACGGGATATCCTGCAGATAAGCCATTAAACAATTGGCTTCTGGTACGCATACATCTTCATTGGTGTGACCTGTTTATAACTTTTTGAACATCATCTGGCCGTGTGTGATTTTCTATCCTATGAGCTATACATATCTATTTTAGATATTGTTGACATGGTGGGAAGCTCTGGCTCACTCATTTCTGGTGGTTTGGTTCCTTTTTTGGATTTTTCACTTGGCTTCATTAACTTGCCATACTACACTATTGTGCTCCTCCTCTCATTTACATATATATATTTACATTATATATATATATATATATATATATAAACAAGATACACAATGGCGCTTTAACAAAATACCAGCAATAAATAGTATCAAAGTCCAATGATATACAAGAGTCCTTTAAAAGTCCTTATAAACACTTCCCCTGTGCAGGCGGCTGCCAATCCTCCATATACCAAGCGGTGTGGTGTGGAAATAATCTAGAAAATAGTAAAGGAGGAGTTGCACAATAGTGTAGTATTATATTGGAATGTCAAAGGTGCATACTAGACCACACAGGTCCAAAACACAGTTAATCCTTGTCACCAATATTAAAAGTAAACCAGAGAACAAAGTGCAGTGATTAATCCAAAAATCACCCCAGCCACTCTTGTGTGTATATGTGCGTACCAGAAATAAGATCTTTTAAGCTTATCTGTATAGATGTCCAACGGAATGCTGAAATCAGGTCACACACTCTGCATAAGAGGACAAACAGCTGGATGCCATCTCCCCAGGTCTCAGACCTGGGGAGAAGGCAAAACTCCCGAAAGTTGGCGAAATGAACGGCAGTGAATGGAGGGGGCAGGGCTTATCCGCATAATTAAGCCCCACCCACTCCAGTTACTGCCGTTAATTTCGGGAGTTTTGCCTACTCTTCCGTGAGGACTCCCCGAAATCCGGGAGCCTCCCGGGAATTCCGGGAGAGTAGGCAGGTATGATTTAATGTGCCTGAGACTGTATATACCTCTATCCACATACTTTCTATTCCTCTACCTTAACTTTTCCTCATTCCTGTTACCCCTGGCTTATCTCCTTTTACAGACAACATTACCTTCTAAAGTAACATATATATATATATATATATATTAGAGATGCTCAGGCTCCGTTCCCCAAGAAATGAACACACCCGAACTTAGCAGATCTGAGTACCGTGCCGAGCCGGCTCGTTACTTTCGCGCACCCTTGGAATTGAAAATGAGCCAAAACGTCATTTTTTCATCGTTGGATCTCGTGAGTGTTGGATTCTGTAAGTACCAACCTCCACGGCGATCCAGCTCCGTTTTACAGAGGGACACAGAAGGGGTAGTACGGTTCTTTTCAGTCTCTAGTGCAGTTGGGCAGTGTCATGGGTAGAAAAGAAAGAGAAGGGATAGCAGTGTTCTTCAAAGTCTCCAGTGACACTCAGGAGAGCTTCATTGCTCCATTGCTAATTTTCATTGCTGAAATAGAAATAATAGGGATGGCAGTCTTGGTCTAAAATTGCAGTCAAATTGTACGGTGTTATAAAAGTAACACACAAAGAGGAGAGCTTTGTTGCTCCATTGCTAATTGTCATTGCTGAAATGCAAATAATAGGACTGGCAGTCTTGGTCTTCTAAATCTGCATTCACATTGTATTGTGTTATATAGGTAACACACAAAGAGGAGAGGTCCATTGCACCATTGCTAATTGTCATTGCTGAAATAGAAATACAAGGGCTGGCTGTCTTGGTCTAAATCTGCAGTCACATTATACTATGTTATATAGGTAAAATACAAAGAGGAGAGCTCCATTGCTCCATTGCTAATTGTCATTGTTGAAATAGAAATAATAGGGCTGGCAGTCTTGGTCTTCTAAATCTGCAGTCACATTGTACTGTGTTATCAAAATGGATTCACAGCAGTACACAGAAGAGAAGGAGCACCAAACAGCGGCTGGTACCAGTCATGATGATAGTAATCCCTCTACCTCATCTGCTAAAGCCTATGTTAAAGTGCATAGTGTTTTTAAGTCAGGGAAACAAAAATGCAAAAGAACACATTTTGCCTTGGTAACGAAAAAAAACCCTGTATTCCAGGCAAAGTTATCTGCAGAAAAAAATAAAATTGCCAACATGCCATTCTACACACGCAGTGGCAAGGAAAGAATGAGACCTTCGCCTTTCTCTATGAGTGCTTGTATTGCAACTGTCACTGAGGCATCTTCTTGTAAGGTCAGTCATGAACAAGCAAGACATTGTCATTATGACTACAAAAGTGGTGTCCAATTACTTTTACATGTAAAAGCCGAGCTGGAACAAAACAGTGGGGCATTAGAGGAAAATGTATGTTCAAATTCAGAAATGACACAAATCCCTGAGGAGAGTCTATCCATGAGTGCTATGTGTAAGTCTGACTTTACTGATAGTATACCCATAAAGAAGGCCCCTTTCAAAATTTCTGCAGATGTGTGCATGAATGCAGTTTACAACAATTGACTGTTAAACAATCCTCTGCAAGAAGAAGCAAGTATGAAAGCTGTCACCCAGTCGCAAATCAGATCACAGACGCCATGGCGACAATGCTAGTATTAGGTCTGCGTCCAATATCCACTATTAATGCAGCTGATTTTAGACAGTTACTTCAGGTCTTGTGTCCCCGTTACCAAATTCCATCATGACACCATTTTACTAGAAAAGCTATTCCTCACCTCTACCAGAAGGTTCGTAAAAATGTAATTATTGGGGGCGTGGCTTGCAAGCCAATATGGCCGGACGCATATGAGAGAGGCTCCGGTCGTTTAACAAGAAAACAAGAGACCCGACAAGAGAGAGGAAGGGAATTGGGACACTCCAGCGCTGGACAGTGACTCCGCAGTGTTCCAGGTCCCTGAATAGGAAGGCACAGTCTCCCCGCTGTCGGCGGTCAGCTCCCCCCCAGAGCGCGCTTGGGCGCCATTAAGGAGCCTGCACAGACCCTACACAGACAAAAGCACAAAGACACAAAGGACACAAAGGGCACGGAAAAAGTTTCAGTAGTGCTGTCAGAACTTCCAGCTTGTCTGTGAGGATCAACCTGAAATAGGGCTAATTGATTATAGCTTGCCCCCTGCAAGTGCCCTACTACCTGGAAGTTGAAATCAACAGCAGCAGCAGCCAGAACGATCTTAGCGCAAACAGCGCTTTCAGAGAAGACAGGAAAGGAGAAAAAAAAAGCAAAGGAAAAAAAACAAAGATCAAGGTACATATAAGGTAAAGGCATAACAAAACAAAAAAGGAGGGAGAGGTGACTTACATAAAGTTTGATGCTCTGCCACCTGAAAGTCCATTTGTTGGTGAAACTGTATCTGCTAACTTGAGTATTGTGCAGCCTGTAGTCTATTCAACAGCAGAGAGTTTTGCAGAAGATAAGCTCCATCTAGTGGCAGCAGGAGTTATTGCAACAAGCCTTTTACTTGGGCTCAGCAGACAGAAAAAATTTAATATTACTGGCAGGAAGTTTGTTCTGTTTTTGTGCATATTATGTCCTAGCTGCCCTCAAGACACAGCTCTGCTACCATCTAGTGGCTGATTTGCAATAGTAAATTTAGGTTTTATACTCTGAAGCCTTACAGAGTGATTCTGAGAATACTGAAAGATCTCAGTTACTAAGAAATGTTGCCTTGATTCCAATCTAAGTGGGTGTGGGATGCATTACATACTATTGATGTCTTGAAGCAAAGTGTCGTATATCTTTCTATGCAGGCTGGGAAGCCATCTTTTGTTCTGTACATCTGATAGTTGCAGGCTGCGGTCCGTACAGTGATCCTTGAACGATTGTGGGTGCTCTCTACTTGCCAATATGTCTCACAAAAATAAAAAAATAAGTAGCACTCCCAAACATACCATTATAAAAGCTCTGGAAAAGGCTGGTGGCCGTTCTAAAGCAGTGACTGAAGCAGCTGATACGGGATCGGATTCAGAAGATAATTCATCACCTGAAAATCTACTTACCCCCAAGGATGTGATTGCCATAGTCACAAAAACAATTCAGTCAGAATTGAGATCAATTGTCTCTGAGCTTCGGTCGGAAATATCGGAAATCGGTTCTCGCACTGATGTTGTTGAAAATCAACTGGATGTAGTCTCCAAGCACCAACAAACAACAGACACGGAGATAGCTGACTTACGTGCGGAATTTTCTACTTTCAAGGACCAACTGGAAGATCTAGAGAACCGAAACAGACGTAACAACATCCGGATAAAAAATGTCCCGGAATCCATTTCTTCAGAAGCTTTGCCTGACTACTTAGAGGGCCTATTCCTCCAGATGTTACCAGACCTCTCAAAAGAATCACTTAACCTAGATAGGGCCCATAGAGCCCTCCGTCCGAAACCAAATCCAGATCAACCCCCCAGAGACATAATTATACGTTTCCACTTCTTCAAAACCAAAGAACGAATAATGGCTTCAGCTAGAAACGCACAATCGATCTCCTACTCTGGATCGCACCTACAGTTGTATCAAGATTTGGCTCCATCTACTTTGAAAAAACGAAGGGACCTTATTAATGTCACAAAAGTTCTACGCAACCACTCAATAAAATATAAGTGGGGCTTCCCATTCCAGCTAATTGTCTCAAAAGATGGCCGGAGCCACTCGGTGAGAACCCCTGAACAGGGTCTTGACCTGCTTAGGCGTCTTCATCTTATCCAGGACTCTGATCCTTCTACTTCAGCTTCTCCTCCGCAGCAGAAGACTTCGGCTCCGACTCCATCTTGGCAGAAAATGTGATTCTTGTACATAACCTGACTCCAGTCTATTCGCTATATTAAGATCTCCTCTTCGTAAGGTTGGAGTAATTATACTGTCTTAACTATGGCTATGGTTGTTAATACGTATTTAGCTTAATATTTTAGTTACATTTATTGTGTACACTTCTTTAGAGTTTATATAAAAATGGATTATAGGTCTTCGCTATTTTTACAGATTAAGTAACTTTTTGATATAGGTATTAGTAACCAGTGATATTAACCAATTCCGATCCAGTTGTGAGATATAAAAATAGTCATGGAGTCTTAATTAATTTGTATACTAGTACTTACTCCGGGCTTTCTTTTGTTCCGGAGCTTATATAGAATATGTTTACAGTTCTTGTTTATAATGTTGAAATGTTCTTTTTGTTTGAACTGCTCTGACTTATCTCTATTTGATGTTTATATCATGCCACTTATGTCACTTCGTTCTAGTAATCACCTGCGAGATCCCCTCCACCCATGCTTGTCTCACCCACACCCATGTGCCTTAATAGTGAGCTAAGCACAGATTTTATTAGCTCTACACGGCTTTTCTCATGTAGTGCCACTACCCCCACTAATCACTCCACTACCAAAGAGATGGTGTCATGCAACCCGCCACATCTCTTTCATCTAGGTCCTGGATATCGTCCCGAGATCAGGACCGCCATACATTCCCATCCCCTCTTTCCTTATGTGTCTTCCCTTCCCCACATCCAACTACTAGGATTAAATGAAGGACTCAAACTCATTATTAAAATAGAGCCTCTCTTACATCATTATCCCCCATGAGTATTAAAATAATATCTCTAAATGTCAACGGCCTTAATTCACCGAATAAGCGCACAATGGCTTTGCAATATTTTAAGAGGAAAAACCCAGATCTAATTTTCTTGCAAGAAACGCATCTTAGAGACCCTCATCCCTCACTGGCATCTAAATCTTATCCACATGCCTTCTATTCTACTACAAACACAAAACGCAGAGGTACAGCAATACTGATACATAGTAGAGTCCCACTGACTGTTGAATCACAGATATCTGACCCTCATGGTAGATATGTTATCTTGAAGGGCACTTTGGGCCAGAATCCTGTAACCTTAGCCTCAGTATACGCCCCAAACGTGCAGCAGGGAGCTTTTTACGCAGATTTCTTTCAGCAACTATCCTCTCATGCAAGTGGTATGACTATTGAAGGAGGGGACTTTAATACGATCTTGGACCGATCTCTAGATAGATCTAGCCAAACTCATATCTCCCCAGGACACTCTAAGGAGTCTAGCAGGCTGAGAGACCAATTGAAGCTATTCAATTTGTATGATGCCTTGCGAGTCTTATACCCCTCTTCCAGAGAATACACTCATTATTCGGCCCCTCATGACCTGTATTCAAGAATAGATTATTTCTTTGTTGATCATCGGACAACCCAGAAATTGGGAGATGTCCGGGTCTTCCCGGTGTCCTGGTCAGACCACGAGGCAATTGAGCTGTCTTTGCTTTTACCACGGCTCTTGCAATCACGTCCTAAATGGCGTCTAGATGAGTCATTACTTCTTAAAGAAGATAACATTAGTCAGATATCTCAGGCTATTACTGATTATGTTTCACAGAATGCGACCCCGGAGATATCACAACCTATACTCTGGGAAGCCCAAAAGGCCACTATAAGAGGCACCTTCATCAGAATGGCAGCGCATCAAAGGCAGAAAGAAAAAGAGCGCATCAGCGAACTCGAGCAACAGATTCAGCAAGTTGCATCTCGCCACCAAACAAACCCTAAAAAGAAGCTATATTTAAAACTCCTCTCACTTAGAGGACAGTTGAATCAAATACTATCAAAACAGGCGGCTAAGACTCTGTTGTGGGTTCAGCAAAAATATTATGAAAAAGGCGACAAAGCAGATGGTATCTTGGCTCGCAAACTTCGAGCCCGCCGTACCCGCAACAGAATAATATCGGTAAAAGATTCTTCGGGTTCTCCTCTTTTTGACCCTCAAAAAATTGCGCAACGGTTTAGGGATTATTATGCTTCCCTATATAATTTGTGTCCAACGATAGAAGATCCAATCCTCCTTAAAGAAAACATTAAGAGCTACCTCCACTCCTGCCACTTACCCAAACTCAGTAGAAGTCAGTTTGCGACCCTTAACGCAGAGCTCACCCCAGAAGAAATTACTGAGGCCATTAAAACGCTGAAACGTCAATCAGCCCCAGGTCCCGACGGATTTTCTTCTTTATATTACAAAAAATTTGTTCGCCAACTGGTCCCCATGCTTTCAGGGTTATTTAGCTCGATCCTAGAAGGGGGAAAATTTGATGGAGCCACCACCGGAGCGGGGATTGTCCTAATACCTAAACCAGACAGAGATCCGACGGAAGTGAGTAACTATAGGCCCATCTCCCTGCTTAACGTTGATCTAAAACTTTTTGCTAAGATACTAGCAAATAGACTAGGGGCTGTTCTCCCTTCTCTGGTCCACCCGGACCAAGTCGGATTTGTTCCAGGAAGGCAAGCTTCAGATAACACAAGAAGAATAATAGATTTAATCCATATAGCTAATAGTGCATCTCTCCCTGCCTTGGTGGTTGCTCTAGACGCTGAGAAAGCCTTTGACAGAGTGGCTTGGCCATTTATCCAGCAGACCTTGGGAAGCATGGGGATCCAGGGTTCCTTTTGTAAGGGGATCTCGGCACTATACCATAATCCCACAGCTTCAGTGTTGGCAAACGGCCTCACATCCACGCCCTTTAGAATAAGTAATGGCACTCGCCAAGGCTGCCCCCTATCACCCTTACTTTTTGCCCTCATTATGGAACCCTTAGCTGCTAGAATCAGAAACAATACGGAAATTACAGGTATCCCCACGAGCTCTAGAGATAATAAGATAGCTCTATACGCTGATGATGTTATACTTACATTAACTAACCCGCATGAGTCACTGCCTAATCTTTTTGAAGAAATTTCGCTCTATAGTTCCTTATCAAACTACAAAATTAATGCGGACAAGTCGGAAATCCTAGATCTTAATATTCCTCAGCACATCACCCAACCACTTAAAACCGCATATAATTTTCGATGGCAACACAATAAGATTAAGTATTTGGGAATATATATAACCAAGAATTACTCTTCTCTATACGCAGCTAACTTCCCTAGACTAATTAATGCAATTCGAGGCGACCTAACGCAATGGAATAAATTTCACATTTCCTGGATTGGCAGGATGGCCTCAATTAAAATGAATGTTTTACCTAGATTGCTTTATCTGTGGCAAACACTCCCAATTCAGGTTCCCCTGCATGTACTTCAGCACCTTCAGCAAATGGTTTCTAAATTTGTATGGGCGGGGCGTAAGCCTAGAGTACGTATGCGAATACTCTCTAAACATCAAACCTCTGGAGGACTGGGCCTCCCAAACATAATAAAATACTACAGAGCTACACATATGTCACAGTGTATCTTATGGCACTCACCCCCTCAATATAGAGTGTGGACGCAGATTGAGACAGATATATTACAACTGTATTCTCCGTACTCCTTACTCTGGATACCATCCCAACATAGGACTAGACGTTTAGCCCAGCTTCCAACTGCTCGTTTTTCCGTTTCATTGTGGGATCAAGTGACCAGATTCTATAAGTTGCGTTCCAACTACCCATTGCTTGTCCCACTCTGGAACAATAGAAACTTTGAGCCAGGGTTAGATCATAAAATGTTTCACTACTGGTCCGCACATAACTTGCTCTTCATTTGGGATCTGGCTCCGTCTGGAGTTTTTCCTACATTCTCAGACTTACAGAGAAGATTTCACTTACCTCAGAAAATCTTCTATCAATATCTTCAACTCAGGCACCTCTATCGATCTTTAAATGCGCCCCCCCCTTCGGTTCGTTGTTCTTCATTAGAATCTCTGTGTCGCCGTTCCCCGACTACCAGAGGCTTAATCTCCACCTTGTATCAATTGATTAATAGCTTTGGCCAGCCCGACAAAGACCCTCATGAGCTCGCCTGGGAGAGGGACACCGGGGAGACCCTGACTCCTAAAGAATGGTCAAAGGTGAGAGCTAATATAGCCAAGTCATCTATATCAGTTAAGATAAAGGAAAACTCTTACAAAATTTTCTACAGATGGTATTTGGTCCCCTCTCGTCTCCACTCTATCTTCCCGACTACTAGTGATAGATGTTGGAGAGGATGCGGTTTGCGGGGTACCCTGTTGCACGTCTGGTGGTGCTGTCCTAAATTACGACCTTATTGGCTTCAAATTCATAATCTCATCAAGGACATTACTCTGGTTCAGATGCCCGAGTCCCCCCTGTATTCGCTTCTACCTAGACGGCTCCCGGGCACTAGTCGCTCCTCACAAAAACTTATCAATCATATATTAAATGCTGCTAAATGTTTAATTGCCGCTCTATGGAAAAACTCCTCTCCCCCCTCTCTCTCAGCCACTATTAATAAAGTTTGGTCAGTTTATAGAATGGAAAGCATCACAGCTCATCTTAAAGACAAACCAGTGAATTTCAAGAACACATGGTCTTCCTGGACCAATTATTATGAGGCTGAGCCTCCCTTGACAACCGTTTGACGAATCTCCATTGCTCTGATAGGTTGCCCCTTCAGGCTTAGGAGGGGCCGCCTCACAAGTAGGTTGTGTAGATTCCCAAATTAAATTGATCCCTATATAGCCACAAGGGTTAATGCCTCCCTTCTTTATAGTCGATAGCATGAAACAATGAGTAAAATATCCTCCGGTTCCCCTCCCCATCCCCCCCAAAACCTTTCCTTCCCTTTTTGTTCGTCTCCCCCCCCCCCCCCACCCCCTGAAAAATAAAAACAAACAACATTTTTCTTTTGCATATACAACATACCGGATTTTAAGATAACTTTTCCAAATCTTTCTTACTAATGTGTGTAAAGTTTACTGATTTTCATATGTAAACATTATGTTTATACATTCTTTTGGTATGTTTCAAATTCATGTTATGTTTTGTTTTGAAAAAAAACCCAATAAAAATTATTTTCAAAAAAAAAAAAAAAATGTAATTATTGGGCTACAAAATGCCATTCTACCCACTGTACACTTAACCACAGATATGTGGACAAGCGGAACTAGGCAAACTAAATATTATATGACTGTGACAGCCCACTGGGTTGGTGATTCGCCTTCACCAGGAGGAACAGCAACAGCATGTACCCAAGTATTTCACATTTTTCAGAGGCAGGCTACTCTGTGTATCATCGGCTTCACTAAGAGGCATACAGCTGACAATCTGTTACAAAAACTAAGGGATGTTATTGCAACATGGGTTTTCCCGCTTGAACTCTCCTCAGGATATGTCTTTTCTGATAACGCCACCAATACTGTGAGAGCATTACAGCTGGATGGAAGGTGGTGTTGTTGCTAGCTGCAGTTAGTGCCGTAACTAGACATTTTAGTGCCCAGGGCGAGACAGGGCACCGGCACCCCCCATCTAAGTGGGAGTGACATTCCATGCCCGTGAATTTTGGCTTCTTATATTCTTATAGTGGGGGCGGGGCTATGGTGACGTGAAAAAGTTGGCATGTATGCATTAAATACTGGAGTGTCCATAATTTTGTGTGTTATGTGGCTATGTGCTTTGATGACAGTCATGATTTAACACTACATCTTGTATTTAGTCTGCTCTGTTTTGGCATATAATCTTGAACTATCCCTCTTTGATGACTGGCAGTTTATCTTTGAAAAGTGGAGGTCCCCACCAGCATGGATGGTGCAATCCCATATAGTTGGTGTGGCAGGTCACATAGGGACTGGGTCATGCCACTCACCCTGTAACATATTGGTCTTCCTCAATTCTGTAGTGACAAATTTCTCAGACACTGCCACTGTAACACATTTATTCCCACACCTGCCCGCAAGCAGATTTCACCCCTCACTTTATCAGAAACACATTCTCTCATTACCACTGTATTAACACATCCCTCCATCACTTCTATAGTAACTCTCCTGTAGCAACACCTGCCCCCAATGTGGCAACACATTCATTTTATATTAACACTTCCCACCCCTACCTCTTTCAAGGTAACACATTTCCCTGCATTTATTTTTACTTCTTCATGAGATTCAGCTTCTCAATGGTACAGAGAAAGTCTGACTGATATCGGTGATGAATGGCCAGTCTCACTGTGGCTGGTGGGTGGGGGTGGGAAAGACAGCACGAGACCCCACCTCTAGACACAGTGAGAACCGGCACAATGTGGGACAGATATAGGGAGGCCTGTATTGCAGAGATAGAATAACTGCAGCAGCATTTCTGTTCTAGTGACCCTAGCTTCCCAGTCTGCTGTATCTGACCTGCTGATTACATGTGGCAAAAAACGGCCCATAGGCTCAATGTTGTGCACCAGTGTATCTAATCCAAAACATTGTTCAGAAACATGTTCATTCAAAATATTGAAAACAATTGTATCGCTGTGAAGGGACAAACTATCATAATAAACTCATCTGATCAAAATCTAAATTATGTTATATTTAGAAATTTAACAATTGTTTAACTCAAATTGCCATTTAGAATTTCATTTTCCATTTAGAGTTCGTAAAAATTTGCATGTGTGGGCAACTTTAGTGACTTGTTTTACACCGGGTTTATAGAGCACAGTTAACAGTTACCCCATAGACATCTGCAGTTAAATAAGAGTCAAATAATTAAAACAAATAAAATAAAGCCTATACAAAACTGCAATAACTTTTTTCCAAGTGCTTGGAGTAGAATAGTAGTGATGTGAAAACTGTGTCACTTGTAATGAATATTTTAAGTATATAACTCAGTCATTTTGTAGTGCTTACAAGCCTGTTCACTTCTTGCTAACCATGGACCTACTTCATGGGGTTTTTTTTTGCATGAAGCCCAAATACTGCCAGCTTTGGCATGTAGCTGAAAAATACTGGGCATGTTTTTTTTTCACACTGTGATTTAGAGCAAGGATACGCACCTTCTCAACTTGAAATCTGCCTTGTCATTTTAACTCCCCCCTACAGCCCAACATTATTGTCATGGTGCAAAATTGACTTACTTCACTTATTCCTAACTATAAAATAGGCTCTGTGTGAGCAAATCTCATCCTTGGCAGTAAAATTACAATTAACAAATTCCTCGTTACTAAGGGCCGCCATTATAAATACTATTTGCAGGCTGGACTGAAGAAAAGAAAAGGCCACAGGATAGCTGGGGCTATTTATCCATTTACCTAGGAACAGTGACTGAGATGTGAGGCATTTACATGTTATCATCACAGAGAAGATGGCTGTGGGAACAGAAATGGAAATCATCAATCTCCCTCTGCATGCAATGTCTCTGTTTAATAGCTGATAGAGTGTCTCCAAAGGGTTTTCCATGCTCTTTGTTTAAAATGACATATAATGGGCCTGGCCTTATCAGTGTCTATAAAAGCATTTTCTGCGCTTTACCCCCACTAGAGAATTTAGTTCATTCTAATGAATATGTGAAGGATTGATTTTAAGCTTGGTATAATTTAATCCATCAATTTAACATTAAATGAATATGCAAAAGGTTCTTTTGTGGATATAAAATAAAAACAGGGAGAGAGAGAGAACATTCTTATTAATTTAAATGTGTTTGAAAAATGGAATGAACCATCTGCTATTAGTATCTGACAATGGCCTCAATGGCAAGACGTGCAACCGCTGCCTGTGTTTAAACTAGTCCATAGCCTAACCTGTAAAGTCAAACATGACAGTTTTGGAGCTCAGAAAGAAGCCATGAATACTTGGTGTTTGTAATTACTTAGGTTCCTTCATCAAAGCTTTTTCCAAATACAATTATTATCCATGGCAAAAAGAACCAAAACCCCCTTTTACTAAAATAATGGGACATATTTATCAATGGGTGAAAAGTGATAGGGCTTTTCACTAGGGATGTGCACCGGCCACTTTTGGTGTCTCGTGTTTTGTGTTTTGGATTCGGATTTGCTTGAGGTTTTGGGTTCAGATTTGTTTCGCAAAACACCTGACGAAAGGTTTTGGTTCAGATTTAAGGTTTTGGATTTGGATTTTTTTTTAAAAAAAAAACATAAAAAGTGTTAAAAACAAGTTTTTTTGGTTTATTTTCACTCCTACGCTATTATTAACCTCAATAATATTCAATAACAATCATTTCCACTAATTCCCAGTCTATTCTGAACACCTCAAACCTCACAATATTGTTTTTAGTCCAAAACGTTTCACCGAGGTAGCTTTCTGGACTGCATAGTGCAGTGGTCCCGGTACACAATTTGGTACCGGGGCCACAATACCTCTACCTTCAAATGGTCTGAATTCCACTGCACAGCTGCCTGCTCCTACATCCTCTGCAGCATATACAGGGTGTAGTTCGAGCGTGTCAATACCTCTTGTTTTTGACGATGACAGGTCATTTTCATTAATTTATGATTTGGCAGCAACAGTCAACGTTGTTTAATATCTGATACGCCTCTATCTGGACTGCATAGTGGAGTGGCCCCGGTACCCAATTTGGTACCAGAGCTGGATTAAGGCTTTGAGGGGCCCGGGGCACTTAAGACAGGGGGGGCCCCTAAGATCTTAAATTAAGAGCATAGTGTCTTCATTGGGTATAAGGCTGTAAGCATTGACATATCCTGCATTACAACACCTATAGCCAGCAGTACAACATTTACAGATCTCACCAGAGGACTCGCCTAGGTTGTCTGCACAAGAAAGTCATTACTTACACAAACTAAAATACTTTACATTAAAACAATCATCAAAACCCCACATTAAAATGGGCATTGACACCACACATTAAAACCAGCAATGATACTACTGATAACGCACATTAAAACTAGCAATGATACTGCACAATAATACTAGCAATGATACTGCACATTAAAAATGCCATTGATAACACACGCTATCTATCTATTTATATAGTGCCACTAATTCCGCAGCGATGTACAGAGAATCCCCATTGGAGCTTACAGTCTAAATTTCCTAACACACACACACACACAGACAGACACACAAACAGAGAGACTAGGGTCAATTTAATAGCAGCCAATTAACCTACCAGAATGATATTGGTGTGTGGGAGGAAACCCACGCAAACACGGGGAGAACATACAAACTCCGCACAGATAAGGCCTTGATAGGGAATCTAAATCATGACCCCAGTGCTGTGAGACAGAAGTGCTAACCACTAAGCCACCATGCTGCCCATAAAACCAAGATGTTTTTTTGTTCCCATTTACATAAGGCAGTGTAAATAAATCCTTCACTGCTATGGAGAGTAGCACTGAATAAAAAAGGAAAAGACAAAACTCTGCATACGCCACCATCTTTAAAAATATCACAAAAAACCCTGCTTCTTATTCCTGTCAAATATATATATATTTGTGCACTGTTGTAACAATAATATCAAAACTAGGCTCTCTGAATTCTAAGTGATATTAAAGGTTCGATGGAACTGACTATTCTCACTGACAAGGCAGGAATGGTTAGGTAAGCAAATGACAACAGACAAATCCTTGTTCCACCTAAGGCCTGTTAACCAATGGTGTAAAAAAAATGCAGGTTTAAAACGCATATAAACGATATGCATCATCATTCAGTTCACATTTTGCATATTAAGGGTTTTCTTGATATCTACTTATATATGATTTATTTGTTTTTCCACAGTTTAAATATGTGCCCAGCAGGGCCGGACTGGGAGTAAAAATCAGCCCTGGCATTTCAAGCATACAGGCCCATCTCTGTTGATGAGCAGGACAAAATCGTGTGCCGCTGGGCAGCAAATCCTGACTAAGCGGGACAGTCACCCACCAAATTCAGGACAGTTGGCAGACTGTCCTCGTCTCTCCTACCTGTCTTGTCATTGTCCGCACTTGTGGCTGCTGGTGTCTTTAGATCAGTTGCTGCTTGTCTGGATCCTGGAATGTTGGAGGCCCTATTAGGAAAAAAAAAATGGGTACATGAAATTTAGAAAACTCCAACCAGCACCGGTGTTAAATCAATATAGCACCCACGTTTTAAATTTAGGCCTCACTCCAGCCCCAACATTAAAATAATAGTATTCACATTTGATAAATACATCTATTTCCCTCCAACTAGCCCTGACATTAAATAGTATATACATTTAATAAATATACCTATTTCCCTACAACCAGCCCCAAACATTAAATTAATAGTATTCCCATTTAATAAGTTAACCTATTTCCCTCCCTCCAAACAACCCCAGCAAGAAATTAAATAGCATTTATGTTTAATAAAAATAACCATTTCCCACAACCATCTCAGGCATTAAATAATTCATAATCACATTCAATAAATATACCTCATTTTCCCCAAACAGCCCCACATTCACTTAATAGTACACATTACAGTCATATACTGTCCCCCCCCACACATTACAGTCATATACTGTCCCCCACACACATTACAGTCATATATTGTCCCCCACACACATTACAATCATATACTGTCCCCCACACACACATTGGCCATTTTTATTGTCCCTCTCCTACAGTCATTGCCCCTGCATACATTGTCACTCACCCCCCTTTCCCATGCATACATTGTCACCCACTCCCCCCCCCCTTCCCCCTGCAGACATTTTCCTCCCCCTGCAGACATCACTTCTCCCGTGCAGTAATTTTTAGTTATTGCCACCCCAGCCCCCCTACGCAGTACCTGTCACTATCCCCTGGACAGATTAGAAAAAAAAACAGCGCACCAACTTACCGAAGGCTCCTGGGAGGCTGCGTCGGCGCGATGTGACGTCATCGCGTGGCCGCGCGGAAGTTTTAAAAAAAAAAAAAAAGAGAAACTAGGACGACTCACCTGCTTACTTTCTTGGTGCTTAGGAGGAGCAGCTCAATTTCGGACATTTTTGACAGTACAGCAGCTGCGGTGCTGCTGTACTACTGGCAAATGTTTGGAGATCATCCAAGGGTTAAGGAGTTTTTGCATTTGTCAGGGGGCCCCCGCAGTCGTATTTCACAGCAACTGGCAGGTGAGGTGATGCGGGGGGCCCTCGGAGAGAGGGGGGCCTGGGGCACGTGCCCCCTTTCCCCCCCCCTTAATCCGGCTATGTTTGGTACCAGGGCCACAATACCTCCTCCAACTTTCAAGTGTAGTGTTTATAATTTATAAAAACTACAGTAGTTATAGCACGTCAATAACTCTTGTTTTAGACGACCATGGTACAGAGCATTCATCATTGAGATCCCATCAAGTATGTGAAAGACAGACAGGGTCTAAGTGTTATTTGTTGACTTTGTTAACCAAAAAACTGTTCCTGTTGCAAATATTTGTGCAATGAAGAGTGACTTTTTCATTTAAAGGCTCAAGCTTTCAAGTGTAGTGTTTATAACTTATAAACACTACAGTAGTTCTAGCACAGCAATACCTCTTGTTTTTTGATTATGACAGGGTATTTTACTTTTGGTTTAATTTGCTGAATTTGTTTTAATTTTGTTTTACTTTGTGCTCATGGCAAACGACTGTAGAATGGTCACATAATGGCAATAAAAGAGTTGCAAGATGGAATTGTCCTTGGGCCCTCCCACCCACACTTATGTTGTTGAAATAGGACATGCACACTTTAACAAACCAATCATTTCAGCGACAAGGCCTACCAAACAACTGTGGCTGAAATGATTGGTTTGTTTGGGCCCCCACACCAAAAAAGCTATTCTTCTCTCCCTGTACAAAATAAACAGGCTCTACTGAGGCAAGATGTCGTCCTCATCCTCAACCTCTGATTCCTCTCCCCCTACAGTGTGTACTTCCTCCTCCTCACACATTATCAATTCGTCCCCGCTGGACTCCACAACCACAGGTCCCTCTGTAGTATCTGGAGGGCAGTGCTGTACTTGATTGAGGAATTGATAATTAATTTTTATGAACATCATTTTTTCGATGTTCTGAGGAAGCAGCCTCCTTCGCCGCTCACTGACCAGATTCCCTGCTGCACTAAAAACTCTTTCCGAGTACACACTGGAGGGGGGACAACTCAGGTAAAATAGTGCCAATTTGTACAGGGGCTTCCAAACTGCCTTTTTTTCCTGCCAGTAACAATATGGATTGTCTGACATGTCTATTTGGATGGTGTCAGCAAAATAATCCTCCACCATTTTTCTATTGTGACAGCATCCAATGCAGCAACAGTAGACATGTCTGCAATGGTTTGCAGGTCCTTCAGTCCGGACCAGATGTTATCAGCATCCCCGCCAGTGGCTCTTTTAGGAAAACTCAGCTTTTTCCTCGCAGCCACAGATGTGGAAGAAAATGAGGGTGGAGCTGTTGGCATGTCACGGTCCTCTTCAGAGGACAATCTCATGACCAGCAGGTCTTTGCACCGCTGCAGACTTGTGTCTGCCGGAAACAGAGACAAAACATATGCTTTAAACGGAGGATAGAGAACGTTGGCCAGAATGTATTCCTCTGACTTTAAAATAGTGACCACCCGCGGATCCTGGCAAAGTGTACGAAGGGCATCATCCACAAGAGCTACATGCTTGGTGGAATCGCAATGGTTTACCAGCTCCTCCCTCACTTTCTCCAGCTGCTTCTGCAACAGCCTGATCAGGGGAATCACCTGACTCAAGCTGGCAGTGTCGGAACTGACTTCTCGTGTGGCAAGTTCAAACGGCTGGAGAACCTTGCACAACACGGAAATCAGTCTCCACTGCGCTTGACTCAGGCGCATCCCCACTCCTTTACCTATGTTGTAGGTGGCGGTGTAGGCCTGAATGGCCTTTTGCTGCTCCTCCATCCTCTGCAGCATATAGAGGGTGGAGTTCCAGCGCGTCACAACCTCTTGTTTGAGGTGATGGCAGGGAAGGTTCATGCTTTTTTGATGTGCCTCGAGCCTGCGGTAGGCACTGGCAGAATGCCGAAAGTGTCCAGCAATTTTGCGGGCCACCGCAAGCATCTCCTGCACACCCCTGTCACTCTTGAGGTAATGCTGCACCACCAAATTAACGGTGTGGGCAAAACATGGGACGTGCTGGAAATTGCCCATATGCAATGCCCGCACAATGTTACTGGCGTTGTCTGACACCACAAATCCCCAGGACAGTCTAAGTGGGGTAAGCCATCATTTTATCTAATAGGTTGTCAGCGTTGTGCCTCTTATTAAAGCCTGTAATAGACAATGTTGCCTGCCTTGGCACGAGCAGACATTGTGTAGATGCTGCTACTGATGCAGCTTCTGCTGTTGCTGCGGAAGGGGATGCATCTACCCAGTGGGCTGTCACGGTCATATAGTCCTTCGTTTGCCCAGAACCACTTGTCCACATATCCGTGGTTAAGTGGACAGTGGGTACAACCGCATTTTTAAGAGCACTGAGGACACTTGCTCGTACTTCTCTGTACATCTTTGGTATCGCCTGCCTAGTGAAGTGGAATCTCAACGGGATTTGGTACCGGTGACACAATACCTCCATCAACCCTCTAAATCCCACTGCACTGATGGCGGACACCGGGCGCACGTCTAACACCAACATAGCAGTTACAGCCTGAGTTATACGCTTTGCAATAGGGTGACTACTATCGTATTTTGTGGTCATGGCAAATGACTGTTGGACGGTCAATTGTTTTTTGAAAGACGTAACGGTCTTACGACTTCCCCTCTGGGAAGATGACCGACTAAAAGCAGCAACAGCAGCAGTGGCAGTAGTAGGCGTACCGCTGCAGGATTCCTCGGATGAATCCCGAATAGAAGAGGACTCAGTCTGGCTGGTGACATGGCCTGCAGTTCTAAATCTGATGGAGATCGTGGAGAAAGTTGACGAGGAGGGTGTTGGTGGTGTGTATCCAACAGGACCAAGGGATTTAGGTGTCCCTGTACTGATGACGGTCCTAGGCCCAGTTCCTGAACTAACCACTGAGCTATGAAGGTTATTCAGGTGACGTATAAGGGAGGATGTCCCTAGGTGGGCAAGATCCTTACCCCTGCTTATTTGAGCTTTACATAAGCTACATATGGCCATACATTGGTTGTCCGGATTTGGATAAAAATAACTCCAGACCGAAGAGGTGCATTTTTTGGTCTTCTGACCAGGCATGATGATGGGCTTTCTCATCCCATGGACATCAGCTGTTTCCCCCCCTGGTGCCTCATTTACAATAACCACATCACCATCCTCATCCTCAAGTTCCTCCACAACGCCAGCTACATCAATAGCCTCTTCCCGGTGTACAACATTGACACCTTGATTATCCAAATCTGGATCTACACTGTGGGTGATCCTTCCAACATATGCAGAGGGTGTGCTGCAAATGCTGGATGGAGTCACCTCTTCCCGTACAGTGATGGGAAGGTCAGGCTTCACAACCACCAACACCCTTGGACTCGCCTTGGGGATTTGTGATGTCATCTGTTTAGAAGGCAGAGTTCTTTGCTGTTTTGTTGTTGTTGCTGACAGCATAACTCTTTTAAATTTTTTGTAGGGGGGAGGAGGAGGGCTTAGATCCTTGGGTGAAGTTGGACCACTAGTCATGAACACGGGCCAGGGCCTAAGCCGTTCCGTGCCACTACGTGTCGTAAATGGCATATTGCCAACTTTATGTTTCTCCTCAGATGATTTTAAGTTTCTCTTTTTGCTACTTTTTGAGAACTTGGGCTTTTTGAATTTTACATGTCCTGTACTAGGAGATTGGGCATCGGGCTTGCAAGACGACGTTGATGGCATTTCATCGTCTATGTCATGACTAGTGGCAGCAGCTTCAGCATTAGGAGGAAGTGGGTCTTGATCCTCCAAATTTTTGTTTTCCATTATATGTAGCACAAGAGAGCGTACCCCTAAGCCCCACACACTCGGCAAAGCCTTTAAAAATTATATGTGGCAGAGGAGAGTACCACTGGACTTATACTGCTGAATCAGTGAACTTTGTAATATAGCAGTACCAATGGACTTATACTGCTGAATCAGTGAACTTTGTAATATTGCAGTACCACTGGACTTATACTGCTGAATCAGTGAACTTTGTAATATAGCAGTACCACTGGAATTATACTGCTGAATCAGTGAACTTTGTAATATAGCAGTACCACTGGAATTATACTGCTGAATCAGTGAACTTTGTAATATAGCAGTACCACTGGACTTATACTGCTGAATCAGTGAACTTTGTAATATAGCAGTACCACTGGACTTATACTGCTGAATCAGTGAACTTTGTAATATTGCAGTACCACTGGACTTATACTGCTGAATCAGTGAACTTTGTAATATTGCAGTACCACTGGACTTATACTGCTGAATCAGTGAACTTTGTAATATTGCAGTACCACTGGATTTATACTGCTGAATCAGTGAACTTTGTAATATTGCAGTACCTCTGGACTTATACTGCTGAATCAGTGAACTTTGTAATATAACAGTACCAATGGACTTATAATGCAGAATCAGTGAACTTTGTACTATTGCAGTACCACTGGACTTATACTGCTGAATCAGTGAACTTTTTAATATAGCAGTACCAATGGACTTATACTGCTGAATTAGTGAACTTTGTAATATAGCAGTACCACTCAAATTATACTGCTGAATCCGTGAACTTTGTAATATAGCAGTACCAATGGATTTATAATGCAGAATCAGTGAACTTTGTAATATTGCAGTACCACTGGACTTATACTGCTGAATCAGTGAACTTTGTAATATAGCAGTACCACTGGACTTATACTGCTGAATCAGTGAACTTTTTAATATAGCAGTACCAATGGACTTATACTGCTGAATTAGTGAACTATGTAATATAGCAGTACCACTGGAATTATACTGCTGAATCAGTGAACTTTGTAATATTGCAGTACGAATGGACTTATACTGCTGAATCAGTGAACTTTGTAATATAGCAATACCACTGGACTTATACTGCTGAATCAGTGAACTTTGTAATATTGCAGTACCACTGGACTTATACTGCTGAATCAGTGAACTTTGTAATATTGCAGTACCACTGGACTTATACTGCTGAATCAGTGAACTTTGTAATATAGCAGTACCACTGGACTTATACTGCTGAATCAGTGAACTTTGTAATATAGCAGTACCACTGGAATTATACTGCAGAATCAGTGAACTTTGTAATATTGCAGTACCAATGGACTTATACTGCAGGATTGTTTTTGGATATTTTTTTTAAAATTATTTTTTTATATTTTTTTTAAATTTTTTTTATAACTTGGGAATAATGGGGAAATAACAATACCCTTAGAAGGACAGAGCACAGGACTCAGCACCACTGGACTGAACAGGACACAGCACAGGACCCAGCAGCACCACTGAACTCAGAAGGACAGAGCACAGGACACAGCACCACTGGACTGAGCAGAACACAGCACAGAACTGAACAGCACAGCACTGAACAGCACAGCACAGCACAGCACAGCACGAGATATAGCAGGACAGAGGACCACCTAACACAACCTCCCTCTACCCTGATCAATGCCCGAGTGAAGATGGCGGCGGCTAGCGGGGAATTTATAGAATACGAGTATCGCGAGATCCGACAGCGGGATTATGACTCAGAGCCTCGGTTTCAGTTTTGCAATTGGCGGGAATACCCGGACCTGTCTCGGATCCGGCTCGGATCGGCAACCTTCGGATGGTCTCGGATTTCAGATATCCGAGCCTGCTCATCTCTACTTTTCACTAACATTGACGAAGTACCGCTAGTAACTGCTAATGCCATGGGTGACCACCGCTGAAGGTAGTATTGCTCAGCTACCTCGGTGAACTTTTATTGATAAATGGCAATGATAGCAGATTTGATAAAAAGGTTAGTACATTATGCTCTACAGAACATATTGTACCTTCCCATTATAAATCTACTAAAGGAAACAATAGTAAGCTACGTGAGTATATGGAATATTACAGAAACTTACTATTCAATTCCCTCTATTTTTCTCCCAGAAAACAGGGCACATTTTTAATTTAACCCAATTAAATTCCTCCATTTTTAGGCTAGCTGGCACAAAAAGAAAGGAATTTGCACCATTATTATGACCCTATGCAAAGTTTAGGGAAGATGCTAAAAGAGCACCTCAACACCCCTGGGATGGTAAAAATTTTCAGGGACAGAGGGGTTCAATCTATATATATATATTTATATATATATGTATATAGTAAGAAAAAGAGATACAGCTAATTTACAAGGACCTTTATGATGCCCGCAGCATGAATCAGATGCTGCTGCGTGACACTCAGATTGGCATGCCTTTACTGTACATTGAATATGGGCAAATGCCATTTCACTGCCCCGTTCCTTCCATGAAATCGTAGGCTGTAGTAAGTGCCATTTGTGCTCAAAAAGTAATTGCCCGTCACTGCGTTCTTTGTTGTTTGGTCTGGTTCTGGGCATGTGCAGAGTAAGTGTGCGGATTATACTTGTAAAATTACAGTTTACGTCTCTTAATTAATTAAACCCACAATGTTCACACTGTAATCAGCAATAAGTAAATAAATTAAAACAAAATAATCCTTATGATAATACCACGAGTCATATAAAATATGTAGCCACCACTCTATTGGTGGGGAGAAGAATGTATGCAGCTTCCTAGAAAGATTTTTGCGTGATCAATCTTATTGCAGATTAGAGAAACTAAAAGGTGAAAGTGCAAACAAAACCTCTCCGCGACAATTTTATATCACCAACAAATATCCTATTAAAACATTTTATTAAGAACAATTATACATAACATAATATAACCATAAATCACATTATGGGTAATTCTCGAAATAATGGAGAAAAAAAGCCGTTGTTGAATTAAGAGCTCAAATATGAAAAGAGAGAAAACAGGTTTCCTATGATATTCTCTGATTGTAGAACTTGATGGTGCACATTTAGATAAAATAATAAATAATATCTATTACCGCGGTAATCAGTAGAATATATAAAAACTTCTTTGCAACAATCCTGATATAGATTAATTATTTTTTTGTGCCATATAAAACTTATACAAATACTTCAAGAGGGACTCTCAGTTCTATTATTATCATAATTTACCGTTTGTCCATGGGATAAGAAGTTTTATATGGCACTGAAAAAGAATTAATCTCTATCGGAATTGTTGTCAAAGAAGTGTTTATACATTCTACTGATTACCACGGTAATCAGAATGTTTTAATAGGATATTTTGTTGGTGATATATAATTTTCGAGGAGAGGTTTTGTTTGCGCGTCCACCTTTTAGTTCATCAAGTTTGAAAAAGTACTACCACTGCCAGTATGTATATTGGGATGCTCCTGATATATAGACTGATCCATGATTGACAACAGGAGTAAAGCTACTTGAAGTTGGAGCTACTTGTAGCTGCCAACATATCAGGTGAATGCCCAATGGGATAGCGAAAGGAGAAACTGTTACCTGGCAATTTAGACACTCCTCAATATCATTCAATTTTATACAATTGGTTTGTTCAAAAAATGCTTTGTGTTTTTGTTGTATGCTGTCAAACACAGCACCCTGCTTTTCTGGCCACCTACTAGCACAGATATGATACTGCCCCTCACACAATAGCCTTCAGATTTAAATACTTGGATTTTAAAACAAGAATAACTTTGTTTACTAGGATGTGCTGTTTACAGTCAAACAGAGCACCCTGTCTTTTGTCCGCTTGCTAATACAGATATGATACTGCCCCTCACGCAATAGTCTTCACAGTCAAACACTTGGATTTTAAAATACAGAAATACTCTGCTTTTTGGGGTTATGCTGCTTACAGTCAAACAGCACCCTACTATTTGGCCGCATGCTAGCACAGATATGTTATTGCTGCTCAAACAATAGACTTAATATTCAAGGGATTTCAAACACTTGGATTTCAAAATCAAGAAACACTTTTGTGGGGTCTGCTGCTCAAAATCAAACAGCACCCTTTTTGTCTACTTATTATCACAGACATGGTACTGCCCTCAGACAATAGCCTTCTCATTCATCAAAGACTTGATGTATTTTAAAAGCAGGAAATACTTTGGGTTTTCTGTCCACTCCTAATTTTTTTTTACTAATATACTAGTAATACTACCAGTAGTTACTAAATGTCTACTCTTCACTCTCTCACACCCACTTTAACACAAAATCCCAGCAGAATCTGACCCGTAAATAAACTAGAACGCTTTCTGCAGTAAAATCACAGCTAATCCACCACACATTGATTACCATTTGACCCTCTTCAGCCCTTCGCAACCCACTTAATCACCACAAACTAAAATGGCAGCTGAGAACAGGAGAGTGGGCTATACAGAAGATCTTGATCCTAAACTCATGAACTATGACACTTTTCCTTGAAATGATGTTTTGCCTCATTTTCAGATCCAAATTCGGCATGAGAAGCATGGCTTAGTTCGACCCCTTTCCAGACGAGGCAGCCAAAATTCGCTTGTTGCTGGGGCTTGACCCTTGGTACAAAATACATGCTGCTGATAATGATCATCAAAACAGACCTTGCAAGTGTTTTTTAAAAAATAGTTAAATACATTTAAAACTGCAAAACTGTGCTCCCCCCAAAAGTGCTACCAGCACTAGAACTCATAACCTAGGCTGGTAGTGGAAATTTTTGGGGGACAAACAGCAAGGCCCCCCCCCCCCCCCAAGAAAAAGTGCTACCTGTATTAGGCTATGACTGACTGGATTGGTGACACTATAGCAGGGAGATCAACAGCGTGGGATCACCCTGCCATAATATCAATCAAATCTAACCTGTACGGGCTTGAATTCCCTTGGGGAATCGAGCCTGCACAAAATATATGCTCCACCCCAAGAAAAAACAGCTCAGTGCTGAAGCACTAGGGCTCTTTCTATACCCCTGGTTCAGTGGGTGTAATAAATGTGTTGAAAAATAAATTCAAATATTTTTTTAATGGTGAACTATAGGTTCCAGCAAGCCCTGACATGCCTAAACTTCTTGGGTATGCAGGCGCTTTAGTAATGCATTGATCTGGGTATTTTGGAGTACAATGAATTTTAGCATTTGTGATCTGAAATACTGTGCATGGGAAAAGGTTTTGCTAGTTAGACGGGGAAATGGAGCTGGACTTGGATGCTGGGGTATTCTTAACAATTTCACTTTGAGGTCTAGTTATTTTTACTTATGGGGGGGGAGGTGATTGAATCAAGATAGCTTCTGGTTAATGTGACCTAACAATCATACCTATTAATGGAGGCCTTTATATTTAGTTATACTAGATAAAATATATGTATGGATACATGTCCCTTGGCATAAAGGAGCCTCTAAATTCCTTCCATTGCGTGCCATCTGTTGCATAGATTGAAATGTTTATTTCACTTTGTTTCTTCTATGTAACACCTAAGGAAGTTGTTGCTGTAGTGAACTAAACAAATCTCTATGACTGGAGACAAAAGTGGAGAATCATTTAGCCATCCAGAAAGGGATCAGGAAGGTTAGTAAAATAATTTTGAGATGGCGTTATATATTCATTACAAGTGGCTTTATAATTCGCCTTTCACCATCCCCATAGAACTATTGACTGTAATTGGTGGTAACTTTCTGAAAATGGGGCGAAGTGGTGAAAGAGTTTTTGACTTAACATCGATTGATAAATAGGGGGCCCGATTCATCAAAGTTCGCAAACGCATACGCATCTGCTAAATGGCTCTGCGCATGCGCGAAACAACACTTAAGCAGCGCAAAACACTACATACGCTACTCAAGCACGGCAGATACAGCTCTCAAAAGGCAACTCAATCTCAAACTCCAACGCAAATAGATTTGAGATGACTGCTGACCACTTGAGAACAAATGGGTGGGAATGGGCGGAGTGTAGGCGCGGACTGGGCGGAGATGAGATAGTACCTGAGTAAAGTAGGCGTTATGCTTTTTCACTTGAGAATAGTAGGCGTTCCCTCTGCCCAGATGAGTGAAACTGACGTCACTCCTGTCTTAAATCGTTCACAAAAGTTAAGGAAGGCCAGGGTCATGTTTAACTCCAATACAGCTAGCTAAAACCACTATTAAACGCCTTTCGGAGCATCTTTTGCGTTTAAAATGCAAAACGAAATATGCACAACATACATACATATCAATACAGACTGCTTGTGCTATTTTTTTTAAAAAAAAAAAAAAAAAAAAAATTGTATTGAGATTTTATATATCTTACAAATGTTCCATTAGTATGTTTGTGTAAATTAAGCCTTTTTTCTTTACATACCCCTTTCTAATCAATGCAATTCGCAAGTGCAACATGTTTGATGTTATTTTGGCCCTTTGGCCTCAATCCGGAACTGCCGGAATGCTGGAATTAGTTAGCTGGAAATAGCGCCCTCTGCTGCTTACTGCCTCTTCAGTAAAGAGGACTGGCTTTTATAGGCCTGTACACTGCTAGCCACATATCTTCTCAGCATTATGGGGAGAATCCAGGTCACAGTGCATTCCGGCTGCCGGAATGGTTGCCTCAGTGCATTCCACATTCATTCCACTGCCGGAATGGTTGCCTCAGTGCATTCCACATTCATTCCACTGCCGGAATGGTTGCCTCAGTGCATTCCACATTCAATCCACTGCCGGAATGGTTGCCTCAGTGCATTCCACATTCATTCCACTGCCGGAATGGTTGCCTCAGTGCATTCCACATTCATTCCACTGCCGGAATGGTTGCCTCAGTGCATTCCACATTCATTCCACTGCCGGAATGGTTGCCTCAGTGCATTCCACATTCATTCCACTGCCGGAATGGTTGCCTCAGTGCATTCCACATTCATTCCACTGCCGGAATGGTTGCCTGAGTGCATTCCACATTCATTCCACTGCCGGAATGGTTGCCTCAGTGCATCCCACATTCATTCTACTGCCGGAATGGTTGCCTCAGTGCATTCCACATTCATTCCACTGCCGGAATGGTTGCCTCAGTGCATTCCACATTCATTCCACTGCCGGAATGGTTGCCTCAGTGCATTCCACATTCATTCCACTGCCGGAATGGTTGCCTCAGTGCATTCCACATTCATTCCACTGCCGGAATGGTTGCCTTAGTGCATTCCACATTCATTCCACTGCCGGAATGGTTGCCTTAGTGCATTCCACATTCATTCCAATGCCGGAATGGTGTGCACACTGCATGGGTAATTATTTCATTTTATTTATAATGTTGCCCAAACAATAGACTTTGCCATAAATATTTATTATAAATCTCCAACAATTCTTAACAATTACCAATATCATTAGTCTCAATATGTTACATGCCTGATTTAGCAGTTGGTGATGGTGCATTTGCAATAACAAATATTAATAATAGACATATAATAACTCTAAACTATATTTTAGGGTTTTACACACATGATTTATGCAAATTTAAAACAAGTGTACTATTACCACAGGGACACTTTTAACAGCAACACAAATAGTGTAATGATATTAATGATCCCTAAGAGCCAAGAGAATTGGTGAGGACTCGAACCCACGTAGCAAGCTTGCAAGGTGGATTGCCTAACTGCTACACCACTGTACAAGTGGTGATGTCAAGGGAATAGAATACAAATTAAAGATGACCAGCAACTTCTACCATAAGTTGTTTTCCTTAAAACATGGGGAAAAATGCCAATACTTTGAAATATTATACCCAGAAAGATTTGGTGGATGCAGAGTCCAAATTTATGCATATCGAAATATATCCATTTTGATAAATACAAACCAAAAATATAACATTTATTGCTCCCATTTCTAATATTTGATTTGGTGGAGCACTTAGCTTTTTCCACTGTTGCCAGTACAGAATTCCTATGTCTTTGAAATCCAAAGTCTTTGCCAACAACTGCTTTGCTGTGTTGTAGCTGATAACACTGTTGAACATGACATATAGCCACCTTACACACCAAAACATATACTAAGTCACAGAGTGGAATAAATACCCTCAAACTTGTAAATATACCAAGGTTAGCCACATACACGCATCATTCGGGGTTCAAACGCATTACCTTGTTGTTGCAAGCTCATTTCTTTATTCACTGAGGTATACTTCACATTGAAACACCGACACCAAACTGCACATTAACTATTTTGCACAGCTGAATGGCTGTCTTAGACCTGATATATCGGCCATGTTGCAATTAATATGAACAGCATGATATATAACGTGGTATTAAAATATTAACCCTAGATAAACACACACTTAAATAAAAACACTGTTTTACTAAAGCAGCAGGAGCTGCAAAAACGTCACCAAAAAAAAGGGAATTAAGCGCGTTTGCGAATCTTATGCTAAATACAAGCAGTTGCATATAGTTTTTTACTTTTAGGAGTATGCTTAATAATGTGTTTTATTAACTCACTTGGTGCTTAGGGTTGACCTGGGGCATTGAACGTCTGCACTTAGTATTGGTGGGTGAAATACATAACTACTACACTATCGTGCCACATCTAAATTTAGCACATGCAAATGATTCGTACGTCATATAATTGTACTTAAAACTATTTTACCCATACTATTGCCACAACACTAACAGCTTAGCTCATTAATGACATCTGTAATAATCATTATAATCTCTACTTACCTTACAAAAAATAAACGTTGCTAACATGTCAGGTCACTTTTACACAAAAACACACTTGGATAATTAGAACGCACCTGGGTGCTCCTAATGACGTGTCCGGCATACTCTCCGGCCTACTCACCTGCATTTAATTCACTAATTAGAGTGCTACTTAAAAATACCTTGCTTGCCCTTCTGTGTTGTTGGGAGATTCACAGTTCTGGGTAAGTAGGCCTTAATAGTGTAATGTTTCATAATCTCTGCTGTTTATTGCTGTACCTTGCTCAACACTCATGTTTATTTTTTGGAAAAGGTATTGGTGAGCTAGAGATAGAAAATGATGCTGAAAGGTCCTAATGCTAATGAATTTTATGTTGAAGGTTAGTGGAAAAGTCTTTAATTAGCTGCAGAGTTTGAATATTGAGGCAACTGTGTAGACTTGGGATGTGCCTCTGCATAGAGACACACATAAATATTATCCATCTATATTTATTTGTTACCAGTTTACCCTCCCCCCACAGATCTTGGTCCTGGATTGTGTTTTTTGGGTGTCTAGTGATTGCTTTTTGGACATTCCACATTTGTTTGTGTGTGTGTGTGGTAAGTAGAAACCAGAGATATTGTTTTATTACATACCCCTTGTTAAAACACTTTGCATTAAGAATGTCCATGCTGTTCTATTTTAAATTTTTTATTTTTCTAATAACTTTATTTGAAGTGGTGTTTTTTTGGACCGTACCTTAAAGACACATTAACACTCTGTGCTTGAGTCATTAAGGAGAGCAAAGGATCAAAAATAAGTAAATGTTCTAGTGGACAAAGCATGTTACAATGTAAGGGGTGCACATTTGTTACTTTTTTTTGGAACAAAACATAAATATCTTCACATTTCAATGATCTGTGGTCAAATCATGTGCAAGCTTAGTCAAGGGTTCATTATCTAAGGTATGGTAATTCAAAATGGGAATATGAATAGACATGGCCTGGTGTGTTAGTGAAATGGTTAATATGTGTAATAATAGGTGAAAAACCATGGTAACCTGTGTTTTACCTTTACAATGTGTGAAAAGTATAGCTTCATGCCTCTAAGTTTAGCCTTAATGTCTTTTGCTAAATGCACGTTAATGGGGTAGTTTAAATCTACAGCCTAATGTGGCAACATAATTGACGTTTGGTTTTCTACAGTTTATTGATCAGCACATATAGTGTTGATAAGTGCACATTTTTAACACTTTATTTGTTTTTCTTATATCTACAGCCTTTAGATTACACTTGGCCTGCAGTGCTGGCCTTTGTGCCATGGAGTTGGTGGATGTTGCCATGGTGAAGGGTGTTGTCAAATGTAAGTAGTATAGTGCTATCTGCACTAAAATGTGATTGGCCAGTGAGTGTGCTCCATATAATAATGTCGTTACTAAGCCTGCAATGTGTGGTTGCGCAAACAAAACATATGGCCAGATGATAGCTATGTAACATATGGGTTTGGTGTTTGTAATTAAGTCAAATAGTGCATTCAGAATCCTAGGTATAATCCAAACACACAAGCCATTATTATACACTATAATATTACTGGATTTTTTACACATGCCAATACAGTGCTCAACCTCTTGATATCAAAATGCAAGTTATGTGTGAGCTAATATTGCCATATCAATTTGTTGATTCTCATTCAACAGGGTGCGTTGCCGTGGATTTTGGATTTGTGCAATTCGTGTCTCACAACATATTGAAGTATTTCTCCAGAGCTCCAAGCCTGCTTATGTCTCTCTTCAGTCTGGCCAGATTGTCCTCTCTTCATCCAAGGAACTTTGACACACACAGACCATTAACTTGTTTGCTTTGTTTTTGTTAGCACGTTTGGATTCATATATGTAATAAATCTAGCCTATGCTGCAAATGTCTCAGCAATCAGTTGTCATGCCATTTTGTACCATTACTACAGTGCAGTGATTAATCTTTTAATACCCATAAATCCATGTGTAGTGCTTTCCAAACTATTGTGGAACAGGTTGTTTTTTTTAAAATATATTAAATCTATGTGTGGTTCTTTTGTCCTTTGCCACAGATACACCATAGCCTACAAACACGCTCAATGGGGTTAATCTTCGGTTTTAGAAAATGTCCATAGTGTGGAGGTTTGTATGTGTGTTTGGTTGCTTAGTAGTAAATGTATTATACATTTTAAGCTTTTAGAGGGAGCATGGGATGTGCCTAGCAATATAGGCATGCCATTACAGGTAAACGTATAGAAATAAAGCCAAAATTTTAGCAGTGTCAGGTCAAACACTACCAACTTTTGGCCCTTGCCCAAACAGGATAACAATCTTCTTCTCTTGTGCTAGTGGCACTTTGTTTCAAAGTGGTCCAACACCCACATGCCAGACACAAACCCCACACTAACAATCATGGGGAATGCGTTGGGGCACTAAGCTAGTGGAGTATTGCTACAAGGCCATAATACCAATATGTGTTAGCCACCTTTGGTGTAGCAAATATTCCAGTCTCCACCCTTTTCTTGGTGTTTTTACAATGTATATTTGCTGGGTTATGTAATACCTCACCTAGGGCCTGATTCATTAGTGATCTTCTTATCTTGTGCAAAAGTTAAGATGCTTATTTTTACGAAGAAACGGGGAGATAAGAGTGAAGTAAAGATGGATTTTCATCGTAACGTAAGAAATTCTTCACTTATGCAGTGAATTTTGCTTCTTATCTCCCTTTTCTGAGCATGAACAGAGTGGATTTGCTTAAGATAAGCAAAAAATGACAGATAAGATCCTTAATGAATCAGGCCCCTAGTTTGCTAATTGGTCAAGCCACCTATATTTGAACTTACAGCCAACACAGATACTCCACATGAGAACTAGTTACATTAGTCTGATTACACACATTGTAAGGCAGCAGTCACTTGACATGTTTGCTGAACCTGACAATGTAGGTCTCCAATGTTATTGTGGTGTAGAAATGTGTAATTGTTTCTCTCTACCATTTTCAGGTATATTGCCCTCTGAAAGTGGAAAGTAGTGACCAAAGTCACATTCCAGCTTTGTTTCTCTTCAAACTGTGTGTGTGTGTGTGTGTATATATATATATATATATATATATATATATAAATTGTGTTAGTTTGCGCCCTAATACCACATATGTCTGTTTAAACATGCTAGTCAATGTTAACAATAAGTTGCTGCTATTGCATTTGCCCATGCCTTGGGCAAGGGAAGTACAAATCCTTAATGTACAAATATCCTCCCGTTAGGATGATGGGTCCATGTTCAAATTCCTTTAACACCATCTAATCCAATTTAATGTCTGGTAGATATTGTTGATGTTTACATTGTTAGGTGAGGCATCCACTTTATTTGGCTTATAGATGGTGAACGTGTGCAATGGGTACCTGTGTCTGTATTGGCAAAAAATCACAACATACCAAATGTCAAATTATAATATGTTGGCCGTTATATTAAATAGCTTGGCCTTGCTTAAATGGTTTCCAAAACTGGAAGGGAGAAAAATCCAAGTGATGTGGCCACTCTAACAATGAATGAATCAGTGTACATAACGTAAGAAACGTTAAGGTCAGTTTGTTTTAATGAGGTATTCAAGGTTCCAGATTGGTTTAAACTATCATGGATTGGGGGGATCAGATCATAAAGTTTAGAAAAGTCACTACAGGATAGAGGCGTTTGGTGGACAAACTACCTCTTGGAGTCTACTTACTTGTATTACAGAGTGTGCTTCTTTGCCTGAGCAAACCATATCTATACTGCAAGGTTTTTCAGTTGTTTCTTACATGATTAGTCAGACACACAGCACTACATACACCCTTATATTGTGTCAAACTGTCACGTTAGTCTGTATTTCTTGACCCGAATCAGGACCCTTGGGACTAGCTGGAGCAGGACTGAATCTGAACAGAGCAGCCTGGATGATCGTACTGCTCATGTTCTTGCTGATTGTCCAATCTAGCAGGGGAATGAGCAGTCTGAAAATGTGGACAGAAACACAGATTTTTATAATGCAGCCAGAAACACTGGAGCCAATAACTATCCTCTGGAGAGAAGTGTGTTGTTCAGGCAATGAACAGATCACAGCAGCAGGTTTAAATAGATTGTCTCAAGCAACTATTGGCTGATCACTTCATGGGATCACAGGTGCTGAATCTGGTTGGTCTGGAAGGATCATCTGACTGCATCCAAAATGCCTGTGCACATGCAGCTGAACAAACAGTGTGTGTTTGATTACAAACGGAGCTGTGGAGGACGGGAATGTTGCTGACGACCAGAAGGCACCCAGGTAGCCGTGATATGACAGCGGCTGATGGGGTAAGTGCGCCTAAGATCCCAATGTGAGACCCAACCTATATGTGCTTAGTGCAATAAGGTCATGAGGTTACATTTAAACAAGTGTTATGCTAAAGGGCATCCAGTGTACCACACACTGTGCATTAGCACTATTTGTAAATACAAATCCCTTATTAGATATTTAGAATTTGCACAGAATCTTACCTGTACAAATTAGTCGTTAACAATAATTGTCCTGTGGCATCATGTCCAAAAAAAACAACTAATTTGGTTACCTTAACACCTGTCTTTTGTGGCTCCTTTGTGTCAGGTTACAGTTTGCAAATGCAATACTTCCTTTACAGGATGATTTGGCCTACCTCTAAAGGGGCACTGTAGTTGCACGCTGTGTTTAAAATAATTTACTCAGGCAAATAAAGAAACACTGGCAAAATCATTAAGAAGCTTACCTTGATACACTTCTTGTTTAAGTCTTCTTCAGCAAACCATGGGCCAGAATCATTCTGAAAAGGTAAGGCAAAGTAAATAAGCAAGGCCAAAGCATGTGAGTTTGGAGGGGGTTGTAAACAAAAAATGTCATTGGAGATCTAATTTTGGGGTAGGAGAGGTCCTAGCTGACATGAACATTTCAGTGTACAAATAAGCTATCAAGTATTTGTGCGGTACATTAGGATACAGTAGAAGAAAGATATACCGACGCACCAGGTAATCATATACCCAGTCTATTGTTATTTATATATATATATCGTTAATTTAGCTGGGTTGGTGCACCCTACACATGTGAAAATAGTATTCGCATATAAAGGTAGAGAGAAAGGAAAACATGTCTAGTAGGGGCACTCTTGATTATTTGTTGATATAAAACATTTTTTATTGATTCATTTAAAAACTGTGTTAGAGTCCCAAATTAGTACCATAGTACTACTAGTAGCGAAATAAAACCAAAAATAATAAACTAATTACTCGAGTTGAAATAAACTGAAAACAAATATAAATTTAAAATTGGCAGAACTAACTGCCTTGCCTCGCTGTGTTTATAATGTATATTTCCCTAGTTATACTGTATATGGGTAACTATGATCCTCATGCTGCCCTATTTAACGATATTATAAACCAATTTATTAGGAGAAAAACTTCCCTTAGAAACAGGGGGAGTGTATATTATCCTATCTACGTATATAGGTTGTCATAGTTTCTAGTGCAATAGCGTATTATATCTTCCAGATTAAATTTATTCTTAATAAGATTAGTTACTCAATATATTGGCGTATATAACCAATTGGATATTGATCTTAACCATGTGAAGTTATACCAAGACACTAGTCAGATTATCAATATATCTATTGCGTCTTTAATAAGGTATTCAGCTTACTAGGTTGACTATCTTAAGGAATATTGTTTGCAGCGTGTCCTATTAAGGGAAGTATTTCTCCTAATAAATTGGTTTATAATATCATTAAATAGGGCAGCATGAGGATCATAGTTACCCATATACAGTATAACTAGGGAAATATACATTATAAACACAGCGAGGCAAGGCAGTTAGTTCTGCCAATTTTAAATTTATATTTGTTTTCAGTTTATTTCAACTCGAGTAATTAGTTTATTATTTTTGGTTTTATTTCGCTACTAGTAGTACTATGGTACTAATTTGGGACTCTAACACAGTTTTTAAATGAATCAATAAAAATTAGGATACAGACATTATTTTTTTTTGGGCCCTAAACCTATTGCTAATTTGCACCACTTGCATTTTAAAAGGCTTTTGAGCAGCATACAGAAATATGTATCCTTGACATCTAGGTTCATTACTCAATCAGGGCCATGGTTTTGGTCAGCACACTGATATTAGATACATATTTGTTTGAATACGTTAATGAATCAGGCTGTTTGTTCGGAGATTATACTTTGGTTAGAGTTGATAACAAGTATTGTTATTAAAAAAGCATAATGGAATATGCCTTACCAAATAAAGACACATTTCAGTAGTAGGAAATTTTTTATTCCAAACAAAAAGTATACATATTTTTGCCATATATTAAACTATATTTTTAGGTTAAAACAATACCAATTATTTTTTCCGAGCCTTTTTGAAGGGGGTTGCAAGGGAGGCTCCCCTACTCCGACTTCTTGTCACCCGTGATGTAGAGGAGTCAGAGGAACCAGGCAATGGGGCAAGGCAAGCGGGTTGTGTCCGACGAGGTGAAGGTGCAGGGTCAAAGTCAGGGGATGGGGATGGGGCCACAGCAGGCGAGGGGGAAGCGGGCACAACAAGGGATTGTGCCGGAGGTGCGTTGGGAGTGGGCATGCAAGATATCACCCAGGAGTGTTGCAATATTTGTCACTGAAGTATTTAAATTATCCATTTTGGTGGCAAGTGTCGTCAGTAAAGAGGTGTGTGTGCTCATAAAAACGGAGAATGTGTTAGTGAGACTGGTGATTTGCTGATCCGTGTGTTGGACAGTGCTCGATATTTGTGACAGGTGAACATTCTGTGCACCAGTGGCGTTTCTAAGATTTTCGGCTGCGTGTGCGAGTGCCCGCTGCCTTACATATTCAGCTGGAGCCAGCTGAGCCTCCTCCACATCACGGGCAACTTCATCATGCACTGGTGAAGCAGGCGCCTGCTGCTCACATTCTGTAGAGAGATAATAAGTAAAATAAAGTAATTAGAATCAAAGAGTAAGGTGCGATATTATATTTGCAAAAAATCTTACAACGCTGATGTAGCATTGGTAAAGTGTCAGCTTCCCTTGAATGTGCTAGCAGCCCTTGCCGGTCCCCAAATACATGCATTGCCACTTATGGTCTCACATTTTAGGATGAGCCCTACATATTGAGACCATTTGTCTTCAGTGTGTAAATGTAATTTCCTACTATGTGATAGTCAAACACATTGTGCAATTGAAGTTTACCTTCACACACACATCCTGAGAGTTGACACTTTTACTTAGACAGATACAAAGCTTTACAGACATTAAGTAAGCAAACTCATCATGTACCTAGTGGAGCGGCCTCTCCTGTTCGGGATGGGCTAGAGCCAGTGTCTATGTCGCCCACCCCAACTATCTCCACCAGGGCTATTGCAGCCCTCGCCCGCTCCTCGAGGGGTGTTAAAATAGTACGTAGTGGAGGCCCCCCACCAGTGCCTTGAGCATGCCTGTGCATCTCAACCAGCTTCCCTTTCAGGCGTCCTTTATAGTCAGCCCATCTGTGGAATAGACAAACATTATTGCCTCACATAGTACCTTCAACTAAAAATGACACATTTTTCAATAAAATACATTGCACGTTTGCTAATCACACCAATTTAACCTTCACATACAGTAATACAGATTTTGCTCTTTTGAAGCGCGGATAATGTGGTAAACATATTATGTCAATGTGACCAAGGGCCATGCTGTTAGTTTCTGGAAACAAAGGGCCTGATCAACAAATGCATTGGAGACACAAGGTGGTTTCACCTCACAGGTGACTAATGCTACTATGTCACAATATCCATATTTATCTATAGCGATATCTATATATATTATTTGACAAATAGACCATACTTGCCAACTCTCCCGCATTGTCCGGGAGACTCCCGCATTTTGCGAGAGTCTCCCGGACGAGTGTGGCAATCTCCCTGATAGGAAGGGGGAAAAATTTAGTTTAAACGCCGCGATTCACCCGGAATCGCGGCGTTTAGCCCCGCCCCCACTGTAAAATGACGCGATTTGCGTCATTCCGTCACGGGGGCGGGGCCAAAATGACGCGATTTCGCAGCCCCGCCCCCTGCACGCCCACGTCCCAGCCGGCATCTCCCGGAAGAAAAAAAAAAAATGTTGGCAAGTATGAAATAGACACAGTCAGAAAAGTTAAATATTGCTATTATTTTTAAATCGGATTAGTACCTTTTCTGTACTTCAACCTTTGTACACTCATACGGAGATATTTCATTGATGAGCCGTGTGATTTCTTGCCAATGAGTTTGGCGCTCGCGTCCGGTTATTTGCCGGTTGCCACTGTGGAACCTAGCCAGAACCTCTTCTACCAGCACCTCCAGCTCCTCCTCTATGAAATTGTTTTTACGCCTAGTTGGCAGCCCTGGTGCCTGCACATTACTTGGCCCAGCATCAGACATATTCCTATTTCAAAGATAAGTCGTGTCTTTATAGGCAATGCACACAGTCAGGTGGTGATACAGAATCTAAGCAAAGCCACCCCCTACATAAGGTACCATTTCACAAACTTCTAACTATGTCTAAAACACATGGCCCTTATTATAATAAACATTGTGGCTTGTCTATTTAACGAGCATTGAGTTTGCCCACTGCATTTTGACAGGCATATTCGTCAAATACTATTGCAACATTCTCCTACAACTACTACTACTCGTCACTTTTCAAACCATAACATTGGTTTACAGGTTAGCAACACACCAAAATGAAGGATATCACTCAGTTGCAAACCCAATATTGTGTAATTATTATTAATATTTGGTTACAAATCAGCCAGCAACACACTTAAGTGTGTACTCCAAATGCAATTTGGGAGGTATGTGGCCAAAATAAGTGTATACATTTGGACCCATGTGTCCATCAATGCAATGAGCTAGTTATTATGGTTAAGGTTCAAAAGAACTTAGCATACTGTAGGCTACTATTGAAAACTTTCCATGTTAAATGTGAGGCCAAGGGCCCTTTCCATAGCAGTTTATTTACAGTCCGGCCACACATATTGCATAGCAAACAGTTTGCTACATTAGGAGATAAAAATAATTAAGAAATCTTACAATCTCTGATTTAGTTTTGTACTTACTGTTTGTTGTTGGCAAATCATCCAAATTTAATGAAATCTTGATTGTGCTCTATCCAGACAAAAAAAGCGAATGAACAGGCATTAAACCAAAGCACAGGTGGGTTTAAATGGAGTTTTGAATTAATAAACCAGGTGTACACTCTTCTTCCTAATTGCAGAGCACACAGTACTCGTCTCAGTGCAGGGACCCGCCCTGTTCTTGGTGGGAGAGACAATCAGAGACACAACATAGGTGTGTGAAAGCTCCGCGTGTGACGTGAGCACGCCCATACTTGCTCAGCGAACCAATCGGAACGCAGAGGCCCCCATTTTGTGTGATAGACATTATTCCAAAATGATGGCTACTATTTTCGCCAGGCGTGAACTGCGAGTCCTTACAGAGGGTATGGACAATGTACCCTCTGGAAGGTATGTGTCCAACGAAGTGAAGGTGCGGGCCTATCAAAGACACCTCCGCCTGCGATATAATATTCGCCGAAGCACCGTTCAGCTCCAACGGCGGTGGAGCGATCTCCGGCGCCGCCAGCCCCAGCTTCTGGAAGAGCTCCGTCGGGAGATTAGAATAAGTGAGTTCTCTACTAATCGCAAAAACATGTCTACATATATATATTTGCTCTATAGCCCTGATTCATTAAGGATCCTTAACTTGAGAAACTTCTTATTTCAGTCTCCTGGACAAAACCATGTTACAATGCAAGGGGTTCAAATTAGTATTATGTTTTGCACATAAGTTAAATACTGACTGTTTTTTAATTTAGCACACAGATACTTGATAGCTTATTTGTACACTGAAGTTTAAAGTTGATATTTGTGTGCTACATGTAAAAACAGTCAGTATTTAACTTATGTGCAAAACAGAATACTAATTTGAACCCCTTGCATTGTAACATGGTTTTGTCCAGGAGACTGAAATAAGAAGTTTCTCAAGTTAAGGATCATTAATGAATCAGGCCCTATGTTTGTAAATATGTTCACCCTAAACACCTGGCATGGCCTACATAACAATGTGCAAGCACACTATAAAGGTCATGCCCCTTCCAGTGCACCCAAAAAGCTTTGGCTCCTGTGTCCTAAATTTGTCTGCTATCCATTTACTGACCTAAATATTCTTGTGTGACAATTTTTACTTTTAAGTGTGGTTTTGGAAATCAGGCATTATAAGTCTTGACCCGAGTGCTGTAACTTGCTAGTCTAACCTTCAAAACATTTTGGAGTGGAAGATGTGTTGTCATTATTGGGGCAAGATTTAAAAGGCACGTTTCAAATACAAAACACCTTAGTGTTTAGACAGATTTTTGCAAGCTCCCATAAGATGCAAACAGATTACAGAGTGTACTAGATATAGCTAATCAATCATTACTTAACTGCCTATTTAGACTCTTTTAGACTGTAAGGTACTCCCAACAAAGGGTGATTTCCAAAGTATACTCAACATTCAAAGATTTTGACCTCCATCCACTAATTCTGTGGTCCTGTAAAGAGAGAACTAATTGACATCATTACCAGGGCCAAGGGAGTTTGCAAACTTAAAATCGCCTACATGAAAAAACATACTACGGCGAAATTTGAACAAAACCTAATTAGGCAGCCAGTAGTATGTTTGGGGAGTGTGTTAGACAACACATGCAAATATGGAGCAAGCCTCCAAACTCCACACATATGAAACTTTCATCAGGGAGTTGAACTCCTGACCCCACTGCTGTGAGAGCAAAGTGCTGACCACTAGGCCACTGTGATATTCCACATCTCTATATAAATAAATGATTATGATCTGGCACAACTTTTGGTAGTTTACATAGCGCCACTAGTTCCGTAGCACTGTACAGAGAACTCATTCACATCTGTCCCTGCCCCATTGGAGCTTACAGTCTAAATTGCCTAATATATAGACTTTCACACACACTCACATACAGACATAGACAGAGAGACTAGGGTCAATTTTGATTGCAGCCAATTAACCTACCAGTATGTTTTTGGAGTGTGGGAGGAAGCCAGAGCACCTGGTGGAAACCCATGCAAACACATGGAGAATATACAAACGCCACACAGATAAGGCCATGGTCAGGAATTGAACTCATAAGCCCAGTGCTGTGAGGCAGATGTGCTAACCACTAGACCACTGTGCCAGCCCGACAAGTCATGTGAAATGCTTTGTGTTCATCATGTTTAGCTTCTTGCATTGTTAGTAGCTAATATTTCTGGCTGCTGACATTGTAAAGTTTATTAAATATGTATGACCACCTGATTGTCATAATACTATACGTTTTTTCAAATGGTGATTGTGTTAACATGTCCTTTTGTTTATATTTCCTTGTTTCAAACAAACCGGGCACGCTGGGAACGCCACCAACGCCGCCGGGCAGTGATGGGGGCGCAGGCAGCGGAGGAGGAGGAGGAGGAGCAGGAGGAGGCAGTGGCGCCGGTGGTGGTGGAGTCAGAGGCAGAGAAGCAGGAGGAGCAGGAGGAGGTGGTGGAGGCAGAGGAGCAGGAGGAGGTGGTGGAGGCAGAGAAGCAGGAGGAGGTGGTGGAGGCGGAGTCAGAGAAGCAGGAGGAGGTGGTGGAGGTGGATGAGCAGGAGGAGGTGGTGGAGGCGGAGGCTGAGGAGCAGGAGGCCGACCAGCTGCTTCTGCCGGTGGTGATGCTGGAGGAGGAGAGTGGGCAGGAGGTAGCATCGGCCAGGCAAGAGCCAGAGGCCTTTGGAGATAGTAAGTATTTGCTATAAGTGCTGGACATAATTGGATAACATTGAGATGTGCATTATCCTTTAAAAAAAAGCCTGCTTTCACACATGTGGATTTAATGGTAAACGAAATGTCATAAGTTTAAATGGCCCTACACATTTAAATGTCTTTAACCACTCAAACCACAGACAGAGCCATCATAACACATGCCCACGCAGGCCAGGGCCCAACACAAATGTGCCCGATAGCCTTGTGAACGTGTCAGTATATGAATGTTTTTATTTTATCACTTCAAATGTAAACCAAATTTCTGTAACTTCCTGTGAGTGGTTGTGTAAATAATGGGCCACTGTAGTGCTTTGCCTTGGGGCCTATAATGCTGTTAAGACCAGCCTGTCCACAGGCCTCTCCCCGGGCCACACCAGAATGTAGAACATCTATCCAAATGCAACACCAAAGCCTTATTAAACGTCTCTTGTGCAGCAAAATGCATTTGAACCTAGAGCCCTAACATTTGAAAGTAATGTAACAGTACACATCTCTAGTAAATCCTGTCTGTTTGTCAAGATAGGTATACATGTATTGAATGTTTTTTATCTGATTTTTTTCCAGCACACATGGAGGAAGCTGACAATTGGCCTCCCCCCCACCAACCTTGTCAGAAATGCGGAGCCAAATTGCTGCATCCTTTGCAAAAATCAAAAACCACCAAAAGGCGCAGGAGATATGCATGCAAGAGCTGGAGCAGAAAATGGCACATTGGGAGACCTTATATGATTAGTTTGTGTTTTGTTTAAAGTTAACATGTAAATAGTTTGCTTAATTGATGTAAATATTTTGTTTTTTGATATTATCTCCAAATTTATATAAATGTACGAAAAAACAACCTTGTTGTGTGTCTCTTTATTCATCTAATTCCTCTACAGGTGGGTGTAAGGACAAAAGAGATTGTATCTAATAATCCAAAAATATAAACATTTAAATAAGATGGTTTGTTTTGAAGTCCATCATGATTTTGCAAGCAGAAAAGATTGTGATTTGCTGTTTGCATTTCATCCAAAAGGAACATGTGCCCTCCACCAACAAGCCACCCCTCTAGGAGGTATGGCATCTGTAGGCCCTGTGTGCAAGATAAATTCCCAAAGGTCAAATGCCCTAGTTAGTTTACAATTTCTCCAAATCATGTGTCATTGTAGTGATAGTCCAAAGTTACGTTCAAGTTTCAGATCAAAGCCAGTCACACATTGAAGAGAACATATGGAAACTGTACCCAGAAGTGGCGTAAGTGGTGTAAGGCAGAAGTGCAAGCGAAGCTAATCTCCATGGTACTGGAGTGTGGTAAGCGGTCTGTTGTGTTTTGAAACAGCTGAGTACATGACATAACGTGTACGGCGTGGATCCAGATGAAAGTCGAAAGTCGGATGGCAGCCAATGTAGCACTTAACTCAAAGAAGGCTGTCCCCTACAAATTCCCCCCCCCCTTAGTCCACTTGTAGTAATAAATGTCAGTATGCACATAATAATGTGCCTGTGAACTGTGGGTCCTGAGCCATTGTTGAAAATTCCCACCAAGAATAAATTTTATTACAATACAGGATAATTGGGAGGGCATTTCTAACAATGTAGTACAAATAAAATCTACAAAATAAAAGCATTGTGTGAAGTTCCTGGGTTTATTGTTAGCATAATGTTTCCAGTCCACACAATAGTTGTGGGTAAGCTTTGTATTTGAACTCATGTCTGCTGAGTTGTGAGTCCAAAGTGCTAACCAGTGAGCTACCTGTGAGATGGATATTTTTGTGAATAATTTGTGTGAATAATGAAGAGTAGTATTAAGTGTCAGTTTCCTGTGTAGCACGCATGCTGTATGGTTGGTGTTGTCTGGGTTTTTTCAAATATCAGGTTGGCCTAGTGGGTAGCTGTCCCACTTTCCATACAATCACTCATGAGTTCTAATCCAGATAGAAACAGAAACCCTTCCTCTGTGTGGAGGTTGTATATACACTCTTGTGTGTATCCTTTATGGAAGAGTATGCTATGCATTCATTTTGCTGAAAAGGCAAAGATGTATTCACACCACATACATTTTAATACATTCGTTATTCATGTGTTTTTAATGTAGCCATGTCCATGCATTTTGCATACTATACGGCGACTTGAAATCGAAATCCTAAACACAGAAAGATCGTGAGCAATGTGTTTGTTGCAAGTGTTTATTATGCTAATTAGTAGCAAAGGAAAAACAACCGTCCAGAGTGTTGCACATCATTGTTATTTGTCAGTGATTAATGAGTAAGAGCTATCTCGTAAAAATAAGCCCCAGGCATTTGTGTTGTGTTGTGTGTAAACAAACTGTTGGTCCCTCCCACAGTGGGCGTGAGGTTTGCATTGCTTGGCTTGCCGTCAATCAGTTGAGTACCGTCCGTCGCTTGTGCTTGTAGCATGTTTAAAGATCCGCAGGTGGGTGTGTTTTCTATTGTTTGCACTGCTTATTTCTATCACTTAGACCACATGGGGTGTGTTTTTGCTGTTTGAGGTGCTTATTTCGGTTTACGTCACTCAAAGTATGCAAGGCAGATGCGTATGCGTTTGCGAACTTTGATGAATCGGGCCCTAGATCCTTAAGTTATTTTTGTCTTTTTTTTTTTTACTACAATTTTCTAGGTTAAGTTTAATGGCTAAGAAATATAATATAACTGTAAGACAAATTAAATATTTTATAAGAAATGAAATAATGATTTTTAGTTCCCAACTGACTATAATGTACTTTGCTAATTCAGATCTGACTAAATGATTTCCACAAAATTATTTGTGTAGTCCATCACTAAAATCCTCATTGCAGAATAATAAATTAATTACTAAGTAATTTTTTCATGTAAAACTAACAAATTGATGCATATGGAAAATACAATTAAGATTGTCACAATTGGGATTGTATAATACATATATTTGTATAAATCATTTGATAAATAGTCCCCATAACATTGCCATTCTTCAATGACTTTACGGCACTAGATTTCTTATCTTCTGTCCTTTGCAACCAGAGCTTCAGTTTGTGAAATAATTTGCTAAATGTAGAGAGAAAGAAAAACATTTTCAGTGCAAAAACAACAAACAAAGATTATATCAAATATATTTCCAATTTATGTTATTGCCACACAAACTCCTTTTCAGAGGATAGCAAGGTGAACTATTCAGTTTGTGATGTATCTGATTAAAATTTGTGCTCTCTAACCCTTGGGAAATATTTCAATATGATTAGTATCTAAAACCTTTGGTGAAAACAAAGTCAAGCAAAGTGAAGAAGGAATGGAAGTCCTTGATATAGAACACAGCTGACTGGGCTAGAGTTTCACTTTGTTGAAAACTGCACTTTCAACAGTCTGCTAAATAAGAGACAGCTGAAATACTTCTTTCACAATATTTTTGTAACTGTGACTTCCATTTGATTGTTGATATGTTCAGGAAGTGATGATCAGAGAGTTTTGAGTGATTGCAGACCATTCTAATAAGGAAAATATGTTTTTGGGCCTCAATGAAAAGGTGGTAAGTGATACATTTGGAAACCTAAAACGTGACTTTATCAGTACACTAGTCTTGCAAAAAGAAAAAAAATTCTACATCAATTCATTTAACTTATCAGACTGTTAAAATATCATATATTTTAATTATAAATAAAAGTTCCACATTTAACATTAGCATTTGCATTCCATAAATCCATTTGCATATGAACTATCAGCAGAAACATTGTTTGCAGAGTACATGAGTACATTTCTGTAAAATCTAAGCACTGCATTGGTCTACTGCAGGCCTGTCCAACCTGCGGCCCTCCAGATGTTGTGAAACTACAAGTCCCAGCATGCCCTTCCAGCTATCAACAGGTTGTCTACTGGCAAAGCATGCTGGGGCTTGTAGTTTCACAACACCTGGAGGGCCGCAGGTTGGACAGGCCTGGTCTACTGGTTCTGTGGTGCACTGGCATTATGCCACTATCATGGCTGATAATTTTCTCAATGGTTATATATAAAATTTGTTGTCAAACAGTAAAGGGTAGTTTTTCTTTATTACAGTGAAACATTTTAAAATTTGACCTATATGAGGCATTAAGGTTGCCTTCCATTCAATTCCAGAAAATGTTCAAAAGTGTCTGTTGCCCTTAATTTGCATCAAGCTACAAATGTTGCAAGGAACTCAATGACGGGTCTACCCTGAGACCAGTATATACCTGCGTTGCTACAAGCTGTAGGAGTGGTGCTCCAGATTGTGATGCCCCTTTTGAGATGGGTGAGAAGGGCTGCATAACATTTCTGCTATAAATGAAAGACTCACATAAGTTCAAACATTGAATATATAACTTTAGTTTTTAAGGCCATTTTCAATTGGTCAAGGTCGTTTTTATTGCACTTATTTCATGTTACTATATTAGATTCTCATCATCTATTTTTCCAACTGCATCATTAAGCCATGATCCATCACCACGTTATATTGGAAGAATTCAAAATATATGCTTGAACCTGCTCGTGTGCTAATGGGAAATCTCTGACTTTCATATCTATGCTGAGCTAAGCTTGTCCACAGTAATATCAGACACAAGCTATTCGATAAAATGATAACTGTGTAAATTATAACAATTCAAAAGTGCAGTCTGATGGAAGACCATTAATCACTGATGGAATTCTAAGTGTTGTGTAACGGGGCTTAGAAAATAAAATGCGTACGTATATTTTGAAGACAACTTCTTGTGATTTTACATAACTGTAAAACAGGCCGAATAATTATAATAACATGCAACACAATGGTAATATAAATTTATGTATTCCTTAATCAGAATGTATTTCCAACCAAATTCATACATAATTGGGCTAAAACATGTTATAATTTGATATTGTCTCAAGGTCTTTACAGGTTAATACCATTTTACATTACTAGCAATTTCAGTAAATAGAAACTTAAAATACTTTTCAACTATCATATTTACAATTCCTTTACATAAGTGATGTAACTATTTGAAACACTAATTTGCTCATTTTGTTTATTCTGGTTTATGCAACTTGGTTCCTGTTGTTATTTTGGATCATTATTTATTTTAATTATGCAGTGGCTTAAACCCTTATGAATATGAAGCTACATTTGTTAAACTGAGATCATAATATATTTGTCATCCATCATCAGAATAAAATATTTAGACCTTCTATTTTATGGAGTTGGAGGAATGAATTGCCAATGTTGTGGCACAGTTTGTGCCTAATGTTGACTTGGACACATGTTGGTCATAATTTAAAGGCAAAAAAGGCCTTGTAAAAGTAGAATCACACCATTACAGTACTTGGCCTCTATTAAACTCTCCCCAATGATGTCAGACCCTGTCATCAAACTATGCAGCCAAGCTATTATATTGTGAGATAGTTATCATTTATGAGTAAAAATGACAGAATTATTGAACAATAAAAAAAAATACTAGGAGCACATTTATAGAAGTTAAACAAAGCGCTGCATCAGGAATATTATTTTTTTATCTCAATATTGCAAGAAATACAAAGGTAAACAATAGTGCAAGTGTAATTATGTACTGTGTCTTTTGTCATTTTATGTTAGTGACAAACTGTCTATGTTTTAGTCTGTGTAACTATTTCAGTGTGTATGTGTGTTTATAAAATGTGTTAAAATGAATAATACACCCCAATTGTAAAATACAGGGTGGTCCATAAGTGTGGAAACACCCTTTTAAAATGGAAATGAGTAAGGAAATATCAGTCTGCACATGTGATCTGGGTGTGGGGGAAGACATTTTAGGGTATGTGGCCAGTATGACGGCCATCTTGAAGTTGGCCATCTTGAGTGCAACTATATTTTTTAAATGGGAAGTTGGTCATGTGACATATCAAACAGATGCATAATTTCATTTTAAAAACAATGGTGTTCATTGTTTTAATGTAACTTAATTAATCCTCGTGTTTTAACTGAGTTTTCTCTTGCAGGTAATGGCACTAGCACAAACAGAACTTTTTTGAGATTGTCTTGATATCTGGAGAATGAAGCACACGTGCTATAGCAATTGATCTCAACCATGTCACCTAAATAGACCACCCATTAGTCACAGTGCAGTTGCTAAACTCCTTGCCAAATTTAAACAAACTAGATCAGTTGCAGGTAAAACAAAAAGTCTGTGTGTGTCTGTCTGTGTGTGTGTGTGTGTGTGTGTGTGTGTGTTTGTGAGTGGGGAGGGGGGGGGCACAGAGTACTATGGAACATAACAAGTTTATTCAGAAAGAGGGCTGCTAAAGGTGGCCATCTCGCGAAGCTGTTCTAGCAGTTGAGGATCTTATGCTACTCTGCCCTTAACAGACAGCAGGAAAATGGGTACACAATAAAACATAGTGGGTGTACAATAATAGGACAAACAATATCAATATCCACAGGTGAAGGTCCAGAGTCAGAAATGTCCAGGCAGGGGTAAGAGCCAGGATCTATTCACAGAATGGTCAGGGTTAAATAGAAGTCATGGCAGAGAGCCATCCACAGTATGATCAGGGTCCAGGGAGACGTCAAGTAATCAATAAAAAAAAGGCACTCCAATCCAGAACACTACACTTATCATAGGCATTGAGGAGTACAGATGCCTATATTCTAAAGATGTAAGCAGCCAATAAAAAAGCTCCCTAGGAGCTGAGCTTCTGCAGCTGATCAGGCTACAGTGCAGTCTTTTGACCAAGTCACTTGGAAGCTTCCAAAGTAACCAAAGGCCAGCAAAGAGGAACTACACATTTTGGTTGCAGGTGCCTGCCACTCCTATTGGCAGTGCACAAAGATGTAAGTGGTCTCCAACATGTATGCAGCACTTCTCTCTTCCACTTAGACATAGCACAGTGTACAAGGGACCTTTAACTCTGCAAGTCTGACTAGTAACTGCAAAACGCTTGCATGCATTGAATGGCAATATCACAAGTACATCACAGGCACAAGAGCAATAGCAATATCAAGGTGAGATGTTCCCAAGCCAGTTTTTGTCTTGTGTGAACAGTCTGGTTCCTCCATCACTACCATCTCTTCTGATGCAAATAAATCTATTGAGGAATAATCTGCTAGAATTGGAACCCTGTAAAGTGCCAGATGCAGGTATTTGTAAGAAACAGCAGAAATAGCATCACTGTCTTCCATAAATTCCTTCAATAAGAGTGTAAAAATACAACTTCAATTTAAACTTTAATGTAACAGGATGGACCTCCTATGCCATGCTGTCCGTTTGTTGCTGGGGACCGGCTGGGCTTGCCTTGCCACTGTTAGGGATTACTGGATACTCTACTAATCTTGATTAATGCTGGCTTACCTGAGGTGCGGAGTCTAACGATCTCCCCGGTATTCACCAAGAACCGTCGCAAGGCGGGATGGGCTTTGCTGCCAGGAGTCGCAGGTCGCAGTCCTCAGGTTTGCCCCAAGATGTAGTACAGCGGAATAAGAGCGAGATGAGAATAGTCGGACATGTCGAGTAGGTACACAGGCAGGCAATGCAGACAGAATCAGAAGGCAATCTCGGAGTCAATCAAACTGGGTCGGTACACGGGTCACCAGAACAGATGTGTGGTCAACTAGCTGGGTCGGTACACAGGAATGGCAGATAAACGTTTAGAGAGAGAAGCGTGAGACAATCCGGGTCAGGAGCACAGGCAATCAGGAAGGTCAGCAAGCCAGGTCGGTACACGGGAGAAAACGGAATCCAGAAGGGTCAGCAAGCCGGGTTCGTACACAGGAGGGCAAACACACAGGAAGCAGGAACAAGGAGGACACAGGAAACAGGAGCCAGGAACTGGTAAGTTGCTCTGACACTCACCAAGTGTCAGAGCTCTGTTTTATACTGTGTTCACTTTTGAATTCCCCGCCCTAGGTAACGATCATGTGACCGCCCTTGGTAGCGGTCACGTGACCAGCGTACCCGGAAGTGCGGCTTCTGGGTTCGACGGAGCGGCGGGGGAACACGGAGGGGTAAGTATTCGTGACAGATACATCCCCTTTTCCTAATCCCAAATGCAACCCCTAACCACAGTAGAAGGGGCTTTTGTTG